>NW_027397066.1:135575312-135647634 GCF_003265705.2 Callorhinus ursinus
ATACATATATATATTTTTTTCTTTTTATTTTTGCCTTTGACAAAGAACATAAAAAGGAAAATATAATCTGGGGTGGCTGGCTGGCTCAGTCAGTAGAGCATGGGACTCTTGATCTCAGGGCTGTGAGTTTGAGCTCTACATTGGACATAGAGCTTACTAAAATATATACATACATATATATATATATATACAATATAATGTATTTCAAGTTTCATATTATTTTTTCCTTCAAGTTGATGAAAGATTGTTTTACTTTGAGAAATACCCTTTGTTCTTGGAAAAAAGCATATAGTCAAGGCATACTTAGGCAAAAATACACTAAAGATATTCTCTAAAATACAGACATTTGAAGGGAAAACATGGCAAAAGAAGCTAACCATCTCTGCCTACTAATGTAAAAGTCATTTTGGGTCCTCTAGAAAATGTCTTCACTTATCATACATTCATATGGCTGCATATGTACTTGGCAAGTTGGATATGGATTTCTCTTCTTTGGTTTTTAATTGCTCAGTTGTTCATTTGTTATTTTCTGATAATTTATGCAGAGTTGGTAGAGAGGTACCTCTCTAGGTACATTCCTTTAAAATGTACATGCATGCCTTTAAAAAATCTCATATTGTAATAGATGTAGAAAGGAACTCACTGAGATTGTTACAGCCTCAATCTAGACTATTTTATCCTATTATTGATATTTAAGTAACATAATTCAGGAAGTATTCATTTTATACTATTACATTTTCTTGTATTTTTATGTAGGCTAAAGGCTAGGATAAGCCATTCATTGAGGATGAGTGGTTCTTGACTAAAATAACATTTTTCATTTGTCACTCTAGAAGCCAATCCAGGGCACTTGTTACAAGATGACATGCTATGCATTCACATGTTTTGTTAATTGACTATCTCCACTGCTAGGCAGGGGACTTATATATTCCACTTACTATAGTATTCCTGGATCTACAACAATACCTACTACTTCATAGACACTCTATATTGTTAAATAAATAACTGATGTGAGAATTAAATTGACCATTACTCTAAATCTGTTTTTTTTCATCATTTTTTAAATTTTATTTTGTAATAGAAATAATGATTGATAGTTTTACAATATTTTTACTTGTATATGGTATTACTAGAACTAGAAAGGTTTAGAAAATGTGTTGATTATTAAATAGAAATATACTCAGTTGAGTTTTGTGTGCGTGAAAGTTGGGGATGCAACAAGGTATCAAAATAGAAATAATTAGAAAACAGTTGCTAATATGATTAAGCACTGGAGAACTTGTAGAGGTAATAAGTAGCTGGAGTTTATAAGTCCTCCAGTCTTATTATTTCATAATATAATTATCTTCTCCTTCTTAAACAACCATATGTAAGTTTAAAATAATTTTCTATTTTGGAATATTAAAATTATAAATATGAATCTGAACATAATAAATATGAAAAGAGGTTTATTTTTAAAACTCCCCATTGGATTTATCACACCCAAGGACCAAAAATAGTCGATAAATTTCAGATGCAGATACAGACTTGAATCGTGATAAAAAATGAGTCATTTAACTCTTAAATAGATAATATATAAGACAAAAAACACAAATAAGATACAAATACTCTAGTAAGGAAGCAAGTTCAGGATAATTATAATAGCTATAGAACACACTATTTCTGAGGATCTCTATCAATTAAATTTAGCCTATAGTTACCATTTGTTACCACCACATTATGTCAAATTCTCAGAAGTCTGTTCATATCATTAATTTTAAATGCCTTCATTTAAAAGAGTTTGGTTAATTGCAGTGAAATAGACAGACCTCAGGGGCACAAGGTCAGTTCTAGACTCTTTACTAGGTTTGAAGTTCCTGAATCAAAATACCTGGGATGATCTGGACAAGGGCATTCAATATGCAGTAACAGAGAGCAAGTTTTGCATAAGCCCTATGATTATGAGAAGTTCATGATAGCATTCCAGAGAGGCAACCAGAATTAGAGTCCAACAATTTGATGTAGCAAGCAATGTTTGTAGTTTAGGGGAAAGTGCTAGTCTGTATACTGGAAAACGGTGAAGATTCATAAGAGCAAAGCTGAGCCCAATCTTAGAAAGCACATGGAATGTGGTTTGTAGCAAGAATGAACAGAAGCTCAGGGCTTAGTTTAACAGTCTTTGACTCTTATCTAAACTTGAAGTGATCCTGAGTTGAAGGAGTTGGATTTTGTACTTAAGACCAATATTTGAGGAGAAAAAGAAAGTAGAGACTAAGAAATTCAAGTTAGACAGAATTTGAATTTAGGACTCACTTGAAATAAAATCGTTGGTAAAAATCATCTGGTAGGAAGCTTAAAAGGGAAGATTATGATTTTTATGAAATGTCATAGTTAATTGAAAATAACAAAACCATATTCAAAATTATAGACATACAACAAATCACAAAAATGTAATTCATAAGATATAAATAACATTGGATTTTTTTTTCTACAACCAATGATAAAATTCTGGGAAGCAATTTTTATAAGAAAACTTACTTAAGATTTTAAGTGGTTTCTGGTTTTATGACATGATATTATAATTATTTCTTAAATGGTAACCCTGGTGGTCATGTTCTTTTGCTTCAGTGAAACATATTATTCAGTGTGATGTTCAGTCTTCATTTCATTAAAATGAAGAAACATTTTATTGAAAGAAAATCTCGTGTGGATACTTGTGGTTGGAAAATAGTCATCTATTTGGTCAGACCAAAGAAGATTGTTGACTCCTTCTCTTTGTCTGTAGATGATGGTTTTACTGGGATACATTAAGATTCATGTAAAGAAAAATGTTAAGTTGTGATGCTGTCTTTCTAGTTATCCAGGGCTTTAATTCATAACAGTTTTTACTCCAACAAAATATAACTGTTATAAACACTGATTCTGGAGACTTACACACAAAATACAGTAAACATCTTGAACAGAAAAAAAGGTTAAAAATTCTATTAACTATACACTTCTGGAGAGCCAAGCCCTCAGTACATATTAAATGCACTACAATCAATTATTTTCTGCCTCATTTATAACAATAATCCACATTTCAGCTCTCAAGACAGCACAAGCATCATATAATTGCAAAACAAATTTTCTATAGCTTTATAAAGGACATGGTCTTAGATGGCTTCTTAGAGCTCTTCATATCCATTTACATATTAATTAATATCACAGGAAATAACATATTTACCAGATACACATACACACTAACTTTTGATATCAGAAATGTGGTTTGTAACAGTGAGGCAGAAGTTGCTCTTTTATTTTGGTCACTGCAAGAGGTGACACATATTTATGCAAGAGATTCACACATATTTCATATGGCTAGTTTTATTATTAGTTTATGAATCTACATTATTTCAACTGGTCCACAGGTTTGCCGACTTTGCAGTTTTAATCTACTAAATCTCAATTCCAAGTACTTTCTTGTGCAACTCTGAATCGTGACATTTACATGATATTGTGTGCACTGGAGGATCTGATGAGAAAATAAGGAGAAAGAACAAATTGCCCAAGAGGGATTGCAGGAAAAAAATGGCAACAAAGGAGAACGCAGCTTCCTGTCCCCCAACAAAGATCAATTGGATAACGATTTATGAACAAAAATAGCTATGAGAAACTGTAAAATCCACTTAGGAACTTTTGGCAATGCGAAAACACAGAATAATTTGCACAGGGAGAGAAGGAAGACAATTTCTTTTTGCCTTCATCATCCCATCCCCTGATCTGGCATTGTTCAGTGCCAAGAAGGAACTGCCTAGTTAGACTTCCTCTCACCAGGAAAAGAAAAGCAGCATGAGCAGCCAGATCTCCAGCCTCTCAGAGCACCGCAGAAAGGTCCTGTCTTGGTTTTACCCCAACCAGACTGGCAAAACTGAGATGTTTTGAGCTAGCTGGAACCATGGAAGAAAAGCATAAGTTATTATTAGCATGCATGCAGCAGGAGAGATATCAGTTCCCAGAAACCTGCTCTGTAGACAAAATCAGCAGAATTTGCCACTGACAAGTCAATGGACAGCACATCCTCTGCAGACACCTTGTGGAGCTTGCCAAATTTCACCCCACAGGTATTTGGATTTGCTGATGACAACTACTTGCCGGCCACCTCAGTATCTCCCGGCTCCTTCCACCATCTCTGCCCCAACCCTACTGGGACCTAGGACTGGCACTGGCAGCTATCCAACGTCTCTGTAGTTGCACTTGTAAGATGCCAGCTACCTGAGTTCTTCCTTGCTCTATCAGAGCCTGTGAGGCATGCTGGTTGCCAGCCTGAGCTTCTGCAGCTGCATGAGTGTAAAAAACCATCTTAGCCCTCCCAGCTGACCCCTACCACTGTGCCCACACTTAGGGTTAGCCCCTCCAGCTGTGTACCTGCACCCCACAGATCTAATGCTCTTCATCATCCTCCACTGCTGTATGCATCCCCAGAGGGAGAGTGTGTAGTCAAGGGTGAGCACGCTGATAGCTAAGTCCCTCCCAGCTGCTCATGGATCAGGTCCTGCTTTCTGTCACTGGCTTATATCACTACATACACCTATACCTTACCCTTTTAGCTGTGCACTGGCATGCTCCCAGCCTCAATACAACATCAGTTTCCACCACACTGCATGTGCCTAAGGGGGGGTGTGTGTACCCATAGGAGAGCAGGATGACAACCAGAGCCCCAGTAGCCGTCAGTGAGCCCACAGTTGTTCCCAGCCCTTACCTAACTACCTTGTTCCCCATCATTACATGTGTATCTGCAACTAGTTGTTGCTACCACATAAGCACCTACAGCTGGCCGTTATAATACCACCAGCTCTCACCACCACCACTGCCTGCCCTGGTCCTTGCCAGTCTTAGGGGCACCATTAAGGACCACAACAGCCCTTAGAGCCACTGCAGACCCCCACCATCACAGTGTTTGCTAAGGACCGCACAGTTGTTGATGTTGTGGAACTCAGTGGCCTGAGCCAAAGAGACATTATATTCCCTTGGACCTGTTGCTGCCATGCACCTTAGCACTCAGTGGCCTGCACCAGTAGACCCAGAGTCATAGCATGATCTAACATGCCCCTATCTGAAAGTGAAAGCCTTCCCTTAATGCAGTCTGTGAAGTCTGGAAGATGCTACTGATTCTTCAAATGCACAGACCTCTATGCAAGGCTATAAGGATTAGGAAGAATCAGGAATATATGAGTCCACCAAAGGAATACAGTAAGACTTCAGTAACTGGCCCCATAAAATGGAGATCTAGGAACTGCCTGACAAAGAATTTAAAATAATTGTTCTACTGATGCTCTGAGAGCTACAAGAGGACACAGATAAACAATTTAATGATATCAGAAAAATAACACAAGAACAAAATGTGAAGTTCAACAAAGGGATAGAGAACATAAAAAAGAACCAAACAGAAATTTTGGTGCTGAAGAAAACAAGAAATGACCTAAATAACTTTTAGCAGCAGACTTGAACAAGCTAGGAGAGAATCAGTGAGCTAGAAGACAGTTCAACTGAAATTAACCAGTTAGAGAAGCAAAAAGAAAGATTGAAAAGAAATGAAGAAAGTCTATGGGAATCACTGGATTCCATACAAATAAATAATGTACCTACCATTGGGATCCCAGATGGAGAAAAAAAGAAGAAAGTTTATTTAAAGAAATAATGGCTGAGAGCTTCCCAAACCTACGGAGAGATTTGGACATCCAAAATCATGAAATCAATAGGTTACCTAAAAATATCACAACAAAACAATCTTCTCCTTGACAAATAATAATAAAACTATCTAAAACCAATGGCAAAGAGAGAATTTTAAAAGCAGCAAGAGTCCACAATAACCAAACTATGGGAAAGCCTAGATGTCCATCAGCAGATGAATGGATAAAGAAGATGTGGTGTATATATACAATAGAATATTATGCAACCATCAAAAAATGAAATCTTGCCATTTGCAATGACGTGGATGGAACTAGAGGGTATTATGCTAAGCAAAATAAGTCAATCAGGGAAAAACAATTATCATATGATCTCAGTGATATGAGGAATTTGAGAAACAAGACAGAGGATTATCGGGGAAGGGAGGGAAAAATGAAACAAGATGAAACCAGGGAGACAAACAATAAGAGACTCTCTCTTTTTTTTTTTAGATTTTATTTATTTATTTGACAGAGACGGAGACAGCGAGAGCAGGAACACAAGCAGGGGGAGCGGGAGAGGGAGAAGCAGGCTTCCTGCTGAGCAAGGACCCCAATGTGGGACTCAATCCTAGGACTCTGGCATCATGACCTGAGCCGAAGGCAGATGTTTAATGACTGAGCCACCCAGGTGCCCAACAATAACAGACTCTTAATCTCAGGAAACAAACTGAAGGTTGCTGGAGTGGAGAGGGGTGGGAGGTATAGGGTGGCTGGGTGATGGACATTGGGGAGGGTATGTGCTATTGTGAGTGCTATGAATTGTGTAAGACTGGTGAATCACAGACCTGCAGCCCTGAAACAAATAATACATTATGTGTTAATAAAAAATAAAAATAAAAAATAAAAGCAGTGAGAGAAAAAAAAAATATCATACAAGGGAATTCCCACAAGGTGATCAGTGGATTTCTCAGCAGAGACCTTTAGGCTAGGAGAGAAAGGAATAATAGTGTCAAAGTATGGAAAGAAAGAAACTGCCAACCAAAATACTTCACTCAGCAAAGTTGTCCTTCAGAATTGAAGGTGAAATAAAGACTTTTCCTAGTAAACAAAAGCTGAGGAAATTCATCACCATTAAACCTGCCTTACAAGAAATGTTGAAAGGAGTTCTTCAAGCTATAACAAAAGGATGCAAATTAGTAACGTGGAAACATATGAAAATATACAACAAAATGATGAAGATAATCATAGAGTCAGATTCATTATACTTTAATACTGTAATATGGTAATATTAATATTAACTACTTAGCTCTAGTATAAAGGTTAAAGGACAAAAAATAAAAATATCTATAGCTTCAACAATTTATTAATAGATACACAAGATAAAGGTATGTAAATGGTGACATAAGTATAAAAATGGGGAAGAGTAAAAAGATAGTTTTTGAATGCTATTGAAGTTACAGTAGTATCAGTGTTTTATATATAAATATATAAGTATATAAATCATATATATATATATATATAAATCTATAAATCTATAAATCACTGTTTTACAGAGAGCCTCATGGGAACCATAAGAAAAAATCTACTATAGATACACAAAAGATAAAGGAAAGAGAATTAGAAAAGATAAAGAGAAGGGAATCAAACCATATCACTATGGAAAATCATCAATTTAAAAAGGGAGGCAGCAAGAAAAAAAGAAAAAGAAAAATGGAGCTACAAAACAGCCAGAAAGCAAAGGTTAAGATGGCATTAGTAAGTCCTTACCTATCAATAACTACCCTAAATATTAATGGATTGACTTCTCCAATCAGAAGACACAGAATGGTTAAAAAAATCCAATTATATTCTCCATACAAGAGACTCACTTAAGTTTTAAGGACACATACAGGCACAAAGTAAAGAAATGGCAAAAGATATTCCATGCAAGTGGAAATAAAAAGAAAACAGCTGTGTCTGTACTTATGTCAGACAAAATAAACATCAAAGAAATGGTAACAAGAGACAAAGGCAGTCATTAAGCAACGATTAGGAAGCTAATTCATCAAAAACATAACAATCATAAATATATATTCATCTAACATTGGTATACCTAAATATATTAGGCAAATACTAACAGAACTGAAGGGAGAAATAGACAACAGTTCAATAATAGTAGGGGAATTTAATACCCAACTTTCAACAATGGATAGATCATCCAGACAAAAAAATCAACAAGGAAATACTGGAGTTGAACCCTATATTAGATGACACAGAACTAACAGGTCTATAACAGAACATTCCACTTTACAGAAGGAGAATATAAATTCTTCTCAAGCACACATGGAACATTCTCCAGGATAGATCACATGATAAATCACAAAAGAAGTCTTAGCAAATGTAATAGGATTATAATCATATCAAATATCTGTCTGACCAATATGATATAAAACTAGAAATCAATAACAAGGTGGAAATTTCACAACTATGTAGAGATTAAACAACTTGCTCTTGGACAAACAATGGGTTAAAGAATAAATCAGTGGTGAAATAAAAAAAAATATATTGAAACAAATGGAAAGAGAAGCATAACTTATCAAAACCTATGGGATGCTGCAAAAGCAGTTCTAGGAGGGCAGTTTATAGTGGTAAATGCCTACATAAAGACACAAGAAAGATCTCAAATAAACAATGTCACTTTACACCTCAGGAACTGGAGAAAGAGGAAAGAACAAAAACAAAAACAAAAACAAAAGCCTGAGCCCAAAGTTAGCAGAAAGTAGGAAATAAAGATCAGAGTGGAAATAGAGACTGGAAAGACAATTAAAAAATAATCAATGAAATCAAGAGCTGTTTCTTGAAAATATAAACAAAACTGACAAATCTTTAGCTAGACTAACTCAGAAAAAAAGAGGGGGGTCAGAAATAAAATCAGAAATGAAAGATTAGACATTACAACAGATACCATAGAAATACAAAAATTGCAAATGATTATTACAGATAATTATACACCAATACAATGGATGACCTAGAAGAAACAGATATAATTTACCAAAGAAATAGAAAATTTGAATAAACTAATAATGAGTAAAAAGACTGAATAAATAATAGAAAAACCCTCCCAATACAGCAAAGCCTAGAAACAGATGATTTCCCTGGTGAATTCCACTAAACATTTAAAGAAGAAGTAACTAATAGCTATAAAACACTTACAAAAAATTGAAGAAGAGAAAACACTCTCAAACTAATTTTATGAAGCCAGCATTAACCTGATCCCAAAGCCAGATAAGGGCACTACAAGAAAATAAAACTATATACCAATAACCTTGATGAATATATACAGAAAAATTCTCAGCAAAATATTAGCAAACCTAATTCAATAACATATTAAAAGATCATTCACCGTAATCAAGGAGGATTTATCTCTGGGATGAAAGAATGGTTCAACATATGCAAATCGATAATGTGATACACTATATTAATATAATGAAAGATAAAAATCATATGTTCATTTCAATAAATGCAGAAAAAGCATTTTAAAAAATACAACATTCTTTCATGATAAGAACCTTCAACAAACTGGATATAGAAATACATACTTCAACACATTAAAAATCATATATAACAAACTCACAGCCAACATCATGCTTAATGGTGAAAATTTGAAAGCTTTTCTTTTGTGAACAGGAAAAAGACAAGGGTGCCCACTCTCACCACTCCTATTCAACATAGTACTGGGAGTCCTAGTCCAAGAAATCAGTCAAGAAAATAAAATAAAGTGTATCAAAATAGGACAAGAAGAAGCAAAATTGTCTTTGTTTGTAGATGATATAATATTATATAGAGAAAATCTTAAAACTCCCCCAAAGACTGCTAGAACTAATCAACAAAGTAAAGTTAGAGAATACAAAGTCAAAATATAGGGAATAGTTGCATTTCCATATACAATCACCAAAACGTGGAAAAAAAAAGAAACAAACTCATTCATAATTGAATCAAAATAATAAAATATTTAGGAATTAGTTTAACCAAAGAGATAAAAAATCTGTATACTAAAAGCCACAACTTTGGTTAAAGAAAATGAAGAAGAAACAAATAAATGGAAAAATATTCCATGCTGATGAATTTGAAGAAAAATTGTTATTAAAATGTTCATGCCATCCAAAGCAATATACAATTTGACTAAATATACATTTGGCTAAATGTAAATACCACAATCCCTGTAAAAATTTCAATGACATTTTCCCCAGAAATAGAAAAAAATAAAACAAAAAACTATCCTCTAATTTATATGCACCCCAAATAGTCAAAGAAATCCTGAGAAAAGTTAACAAAGCTGGAGGCATTACACTCCTTGATTTGAAACTATATTACAAAGTTATAGTAATCAAAACAGTAAGGTTCTGGCTTAAAAATGAACACATAGATTAATGGGACAAAACTGAGAACAAAAACAAATCTTTGCATATATGGCCCATTAATATTTACAAGGTAGCCAAGAATACTCAATGGGGAAAGGATAGTGTTTTTCAATAAATGTTGTTTAGAAAAGGAAAGCCACATGCATAAAAATGAAATTGCATCCCTATCTTACACCACTCACAATAATTAACTCAAAATGGAATAGTCTTAAAGATATGATGTGAAATCATAAAAATCCTAGAAGGGAAAATCCCTTGATCTAGATCTTGGCAGCAATTTTTCTAAATATGACACCAAAAACAAACAACAAAAGGAAAAACCAACAAGTGGGAATACATCAAACTAAAAATCTGCACAGCATACAACAATAACAACAATAAACACACAAACACACAAAATGAAAAGATGACTTATAGAATGGGAGAAAATATTTGCAAATCACGTATCTGATAAATATGGGAAGAACTCATTCAACTCGAGGCAAAAGAAAAAAGAAAAAAGAAAAAAAATCCAATTAAAAACTGTGTAGAGAGGAACTGAATAGACATTTTTTCCACAAAAGACGTGAAAAGGTACATGAAAAGTTGTTCAACATCACTAAACATCAGGGAAAAGCAAAATCAAAACCACAATAAGATGTCACCTAACCCCTATTAAGATGGTTATCACCGAAAAGACAAAAGATAACAAGTGTTGGTGAGGATATGAAAGAAGGGAACCTTTGTGTACTGTTGGTAAGAATGTAGATTGATACATCCACAATGGAAACCAGTATGGAGATTCCTCAAAAAAATTTAAATAGAAGTACCATATGATCTAGCCATCCCACTTCTGGGTATATATCTGAAGGAAATGAAATCAGGATCACAAAAACATATCTGAGCTTCTATGTTCATTGCTGTGTTATTCATAATAGACAAGATATGGAAACAACCAGAGTGCCAGTCAGTGAAAAAATAGGATAAAGAAAATGTGATATGTATACACTGGGATATTGTTCAGCTGCGAGAAGAAAGGAAATCCTGTCATTTATGTCAACTTTGATGAATCTGGAGGGCATTATGTTAAATGAAATAGGTAAGAGAAAGGCAAATACTCCATGATATCATATATGTGCAATCCAAAAAAGCAAAACTCACAGAGAATAAAATGGTGGTTACCAAAGGCTGGGGGTAGGATGAAGGGAAAACTATTGTTCAAAGGTACAAACTTCCAGGTGCGCCTGGGTGGCTCAGTCATTAAGGATCTGCCTTCGGCTCAGGTCATGATCTCAGGGTCCCGGGATCGAGCCTCGCATCAGGCTCCCTGCTCAGTAAGAAGCCTGCTTCTCCCTCTCCCACTCCCCCTGCTTGTGTTCCCTCTCTCTCTGTCAAATAAATAAATAAAATATTTTAAAAAAAATTAAAAAAAAAGAGTCACCTCACCTTCAGTCCAATGGTGCAAGCCAGTGAGGACCCAGGTGGTGGCCCGTTGGCTGGAAAAAAAAAAAAAAGGTACAAACTTCCAACTATAAGATTAACAGGTTTTGAGGCTCTAACGTACAGGAAGGTTGATTATAGCTAATAATACTGTATTATATACTTTTGTGCAGTGTTCAAGAAGTGGGAACTCTTTTCCTATTTATCTTTTTTAAGCTTTCTAGATTGAATTCAGAGGTGGTAAGTACCATCTAGTTGAAAACCAAGGGCACCTACGTCCAGGAAGGGAGTTCATAAATACTGTTTAAGGTGTCTGCAATACGGTTGAAAATTTGCACACAAGGGTGCTGATGTTAGGAGATGCTTTGCTACTTGTCCACTGAGAGGGATCAGTGCATCTGAAGCCCCTGGCTGCCAAGCACAAGAAAAGGCAGGGGTGGATTTGCTAAGAACATTCTAAACCAAGGGTTATTTTTTTCCTCAGTTTCCCTCAATAGAACATAATTTCTAAATGGCAAAGGGTTTGTCTTTTTTGTTTTGTCTTGTTTTCAATCCTTGGAACCTAAAATATGCTGAATAAGTGTTTGTTGGGTAAATGGTAGAGTAAAACTCAGTTAAGGCACACAATTTTGTTTTATTGGCTCTCAGTTTTTATGTTAAAATGAACATCTTTAAATACTCTTATGTTAGAATATCTCTGATGTCCTTTTCAGGTCTGAGAATCTATGATTTTATAAATTAAGGTTAACTATGATATTTAAAAGCTAATGAAAGCTATGTACTTAAGAATTTTAAACACCATAGTTTCCGTTCTTTTAAATTTTCTAGCAAATACAAAGGAAAAAAATAGTTTCTTCCCTCTATATATGATAAATAAATTATATTGCTAAAATCTTTATACTGTAAATTACTTTAAAATCCAAAGTATCTTTAAATCACTACAATAAATTTACCTTTATAAATTAATTTATAAATTAATTTTCTTGACATCACTTGCAGGAATAATTTTTTCTAATATATATATGTATATGGATAATGTATATATGAATATATACATATATATATGAAACTGCCTAAAAATATGAATCTTCTAGACAACTATACTGAGAAAATAGAACGAATTACATTCAAACTAATTGACCACCTACAAGGATATCATCTCTAGATGAAATATTCTATTATAAAATGATATTTTTTAAAATATTAATTATGTTTTTGTAATATATATGCTTAGAAATTAAGTAGATCTGCCTATGACTTCAACTATGCCATGTAACTACTTAAGCAATTGGATACTAAATTGTATGAACTAAAAATTGACATAATATTACTTAAGTTTTTAAGTTATATTGAATATTACAGATAATTGATTTCAGTAGTTCAGTATAGTAGTTGGCAAATAATTTTGTCAAATTAATTATATTTGTTGCTTTTATTATCAATATACATCTAGTCATTAAAGATGATTATGACTCTTATATAGCAAAATACTAAATGATTATAAAATTAACCTAAGAGGCATGTTTGTACCCATTATTAAAAATAGAAAAATGTACAGAAAAAACTGGAAATTTGTAAGCCAAATGGTAAAATGTCATTTATCTTGGCTATGCATTCTTTGTCATTTTTTTTAATTAATAAGGAAGGTTATTAAAGAGAAGTAAATAGTAATAACAAAGTAAACCACAAACAGAAAGAAAAAATAAATTGGAACTATATTCTAGTTTCTTAATACAGATGAAATTTCTATAGAAAGAGTCACAATATATAGTTATTGAAATAAGGTACAATTTCAGTTTTTAAATGTCAAGCCCAAAGCTGCAGGGTTTTTTCATGTCAAAACATTGTCTGCCTTGGTAAGAGAATAGCACTGCCTTCAGAAAAGAAGTTGACAAGTGCCCCTTGTCTTTTCTCAAAGTGCTTGAGTAATATTGGTATTATTTCTTCCTCAAATAACTGATGGTCTTGACTCCCAAGGTATCTGAGGCTGGAGTGTTCTTTGTGGAAAACTTTTTTAAATCTAAGACTATTCAGATTTTCTATTCCTGCTTATCTCTGTTTTTGGAAATTTGTGTTTCTTAAAGTTATCTGTACATTTCATTTAATTTTTCAAATTATTGGCATAAACCTGTTCATAATCTTTCCATCTTATTGGTAGTTTTTCTTCTTTTAGTCTTTAGCAGTTTATTTAGAAACTGATGAATTTTATTTATCTTCTCAAGAAACCAGCTTTTAATTTCATTGGTTTTTCTCCATTATTTGTTCATTTTCTTTTTCTCATATTAATGCTTTATCTGTATCATTTCCTTCATTCTATTTTGGTTTTAATTTGATCTTTTCTTTCTTAATTTCTGAAATTAGGAACTCATTTTTAATTTCTAAGTTTGGGAATTTTAGATTTTTCTTGTTTCCTAAAACAAGAGTTTAAGGCTATTAGTTTCCCCCAACATACTGTATCAGCTGTCTCTCATAATTCTGATATATTGTGTTATTATTTAATTTAGTTCAAATTATTTTCTAATTATGTGAGACTTCTCTGCCCATGGATGGATGCACGATTTATTTATTTATTATTTATTTATTAATTTATTTATTTCCCATGGAATATTTAGAAGTGTGCTGTTTAATTTACAAATATTTGAGGGTATTTTTTCCTATTCATCTAATTGTTATTGATTTCTAATTCAGTTCCATGTGGTCAGAGAATATACCCTGTATGATTTCAATATTTTAAATTGAAATTTAATTACAATCAATTAATTAATGGTTGGTAATTAATTCAAATTAATATAGCCTAATAAATGTACAATGCATGTTGAAAATAACTAACAATATGTTAATTTGGGGTGTAGTATTCCATAGATAAATATTAAGGAAAGGTAGCTGATAGTCTTACTTAGGTCTGTCTTTTCTAATATTTTCTTTAGTTATTTTATCCATTCCTGAGAGGTGGTTTTTAAAGTTTTGTGTGTATGTTATTTATTTCTTCCTTTAATTCTGTCCCTTTTTGCTTCCTGCAGTTTTATTTTTTTTAAGATTTTATTTATTTATTTGACAGAGAGAGAGACAGCTAGAGAGGGAACACAAGCAGGGGAAGTGGGAGAGGGAGAAGCAGGCTCCTGGCCAAGCAGGGAACCCGACATGGGGCTCGATCCCAAGACCCTGGGATCATGACCTGAGCTGAAAGCAGACGCTTAATGACTGATCCACCCAGAAGCCCCTGCTTCATGTATTTTAAAGTTCTCTCATTGGGGCACCTGTGTGGCTCAGTAGGTTAAGTGTCAGACTCTTGGTTTCATCTCAGGTGGTGATCTCAGGGTTGGGAGATCAGCCCTACCTCAGGATCCAGGTTCCTTGTGGAGTCCGCTTGGAGATTTTCTCCTTCTGCCCCCCCCTTCTCTGCCTCTCTCAAATGAATAAATAAATCTTAAAAAAAATGTTGTGTCATTATGTGCATACACATTTGTGATTGTTTTTACTACCGTGAATGGACTCTTTCTAGCATTATGGAGATCTCTCAATATATATCCAACAATACTATCTATCTTGGTACATATTTTACCTGATATTAATATAGCTATTCGAGATTGTTTATTCCTACTTGACTGAATATGTTTTTTCAACCATTTATCTTTAACTTCTCTGAGCCATGTATATTTAAGGTGTGTCTCTTGAAGAGCATATAATAGTGTCTAGATTTTCTTATTCATTCTGGTGATCTCTAGCTTTAAATTGGAATCTTTCATCAATTAACTTTTTATGTAATTATTTATATGGTCAGCTTAGATTGCCATTTTTTAAATTTATTTTCCATTTTATTTTTGTTTTCTACTTGTATCTTCAAATTTTTTCTGTCTTCTTTTGCAGGATTCTTTATGATTGTTTAATTTGTTACAATTCCATTTCAGTTTTTTATTTTGGCATTAAGCCTATACTTATTTGCATTATTTGTAGCGATCTTATGAGGAATGCAAATATATATCTTTAAATTTCCACAATTTACAGCATCATTGAATTATTCCATGGTAAATGTAAAAATCTTTTTATGTCCATATTCTTTATGTTGTGATTTGTACTTGTATTGCATTTATAATGTTTGTAAAGTGCCTATAAAGATTTTTTAAATGATTTTTTTTGCTTTAAATGGTGTTATAAAAATTTAAGACACACATACACACACACACACACACACACATAATACTTTATATATTTACTTAGTTGTTTAACATGTCTAATTTTAAAACAGTCCTTTCTGAAAGTCTAAGTTTCTAAGTGGAATGATTTTTCTTCAGCCTGAAAAACTTTCTTTAGCATTTCTCTTTTTGCATTTTCTGGCAATAAAGTCTCTTACATTTCTTTTTCTGAAGATGTCTTATTTCATCTTTCTCTTGAAGTATAATTTTACTACATATAGAATTGTGTATTAAGTTATTTTTCTTTCTTTTAGCATTTTAAAAATACTGCCCTACTTTATACTTATGTCCCAAGTTTTTGATGATACTTCATTAGTTGAATAGGTGATCCCATGTATCATAATGCATCATTTATTTCATACTGCATTTAAGATTCACTCTTAATTTTTGGCTTTCAATCATTTCATTATTACTTGCTATCTTCTTCAGTATAAGCTTCTTCATATCTATTTAGTGTTTTTAAAATATTTCAGATATTGAATTTTTCAGTTCTAGACTTTTGATTTGGTTGTTTCTGTTTGTTTCTATTTCTTTGCTAAAATTTTCCAGCTTTCATTCATAGCAGAATATTTTGGTTTCTTTCATCCAGGGTAGATTTAATGGCCTCTTGAAAATTATAACTTGTATATTCCAGTATACATGGGTCATCTCAACATTTTTGTCATTTGATTTTCTTTTCTGTTGAAAACATATTTATTTTCCCGGTTCTTTATGTGTTGAGGAACTTTGTATAGTATCATGAAAATTGTGAATGTAACTGTAGAGTTCTGGGTTAAGCTTTAGATATAATGGATTCTTTTGTTTTGTTTTTTTGTTTTCTCTCTCTCTCTCTAATGAGTGTCCTGCCTTTTGTTTTAGCAGGAAAGTAGGTTGTTTGGAAAACATACTTTTATTTTTTGGGTGGCAACGCCTCAGCTTTTCACTTCTGTGTACTCAAGCCACATGGTTCAAGAATCAATCTGAGATCTTGCTAGCAGAGTATAGGAATTTGCTTTCTAACATTTTCCTTCTGAGATTCTTACAACCCTTTTCAGTGGCTGGGGTTTCCCTGACATATTACAGGCTGAATCTGGTCTAAGGTTAAAAACTATAAAAATGAAATTCATCTTATAAAATTCCCATCTTCTCACAGTAAACTCCTAACCACAGAATGTCTCCCACTCTCTCTTCTCCAGTGGCTTCATATAACTGTTTTTTGTTTGTTTGTTTGTTTTGTTTCGTTTTTTTGTATTTGGCTGTTTATACTTTTATTACCCCATCCCTACAGAGTATTTACTCCTACAGGATCTTATTCTGCCTTTACCAGAAGCAGAAATTTCAGGGTCAGCATTCTTAGTGAATACATTCTGTTTCTTCCAAAGACATAGTAGGGATCGTTCCATTATCTTCTCTTATACAGTTAATAATGAAAACTCTTGTACTAAAGCAGTGGGATACACTAGTTTTCTTTATTGCTTTTTGTTTTGTTTTGTTTTGGCTAAGATTATTATTGCTCTTTTTGGGTTGCTTTTTAAATTTCTCCTTTAAAATATTTAAGTTTATATTCTCATTAATCTGAGATGTTGGTACCCTGTATTCACATGGGTTTCTTTGCTAGGTCTCTATTCCCTTCTTAACTATTCCAAGTTATCTTATATAATCACATTTTTTAATTGGTCACTCCCTTTCTTTTATTTTTTTAAAATATTTTATTTATTTTATTTTTTAGAGAGATGTGGGTGGGAGGAGATGGGGAAAGAGAAGGGAGAGCAGACTCCATGCTTAGCATGGAGCCAGTCGCAGGGCTTGATTTCAAGACCCTGAGATCATGACCTGAGCCGAAATCAAGAGTTGGACACTTAGATGACTGAGCCATGTGTCCCAGTCATTCCCTTTCTTTTAATGTTTACTTGAAACTGCTTTCTTTCTTATTGACCTCTTTGAGAATAGTAAGAAGTAATCAGCCAATTCCAAATTATGGTGTTATTTTTTTCTATAATGGTTTTAAGTGATAAAGTTTCTACAGTTAAATAAAAACATGCTCCATGGCAAAACTGACAATAATTTAATTATCTCATTTATAGTCTTGGACTTTTTCTATTTTGGAGAAACCACTGTGGGCATTAAGGCCAGTGTAAGAAAATCTAAACTTTAATTGATGAATTGGTAGAGGTTTAGTATGGAAAAGTCTGAGGGTTAAGAACTCCAGAGGGACCCAGTCATAAGAGGGTTCCCCCACAATATTTTCAGACCACCAGGACCTCAACCAGGTTCCCAAAATAAATATCAGAAAGAAATCCACTGGTGCTTCCAGCAGGGAAAGGGAGGGAAAGAACCTTATCTGTTTGTTTGTTTGTTGGCTTAACATTTTGTTGTAAGTTTATATATTTAAATTTTTCCCTTTCATTGAAGAATAATTGACAAACAATATTGTATTAGTTTTAGATGTACAACATGTGATTTTATATGAACATATAAAATGAAATGGTCACCACAATAAGTCTAGTTACTATCTCTCATCTTAGAAGTTGTTATAATATTATGACTATAGAAAAGGACTCATTTTGAAATAAGCCAGAGGACTCTGTTCTTAGGTAACCGAAGACTAACTGGCTGAGGTATTATCAGAACCTAAGTGATCTAGGAAAAGGGAAATACCTATCTCCAACATACTCTAACCATCCTGTCCCACCTACGGGGGCCGGAGGTGGGGGTAGGGGGAATAATCTGAGAAATATTTATGAAAATCACAATCCAGAGGCATAAACTCACTAAAAGACTGAAACCTCATCACAGGGCTATATAGGCTTTCCCTACATTTCCCCAATGTAGGTTCATCAGTTGTAACAAATGTACCACTCTGGTGGGGAGTTTTGAAATTGGCGGACACTATGCAAGTATAGAGGAAGGGGTATGTGGGAAATCCATGTACTTCCTCTCAATTTTGCTGTGAACTTAAAACTGCTGTAAAAAAATCAAGTCTAAATTTTTAAAAAAGATTGAGAAAGGAGGCTTGCTGATGCCTCATGTGTGAAGTCTTAAGAAAATGTGCACATGTAAAAAATTTAATGCAGAATAAAAATCAATAATACAAGCTAATATGAGCATTATGAAAAAGAATGGTTGGTAAACCTGTAAATTCTTTAGATATAAAATTTAATTTAGCCTAAGAATTCTTTTTCACTTTACCAAACACTATGCTTGCATGGAGATGTGCCACCTATTACAACTACATTTGAGACCCATTATTTTTTACATAATGTTTTATCAAGTTTCCAAATTTAAATAGAATAACAAGAGAGAAGTTATTATGTCATCAAGCAGTTTACCTTGAACAGAAACTGTAAAATAATAATGAAAAGAAATGATTGAAAGAGATTCTTTTATGATTTATCCTTGATATCATTTTCCCAATCTGTGGTCATTATTAAGCATCCAGCAAAGAGATTGAGGGTCTTTAAAAACAAAATCCCAGACAGCATATATTTGAAATGGCAGATTGCAGATAAGATAGATAGATGATAAATAGATAGATGAAAAATAGAATATATAAATAATATATCTTATGTAATATACAACACACATTTGACTCTTGAACAACATGGTTTTGAACTGTGTGGGTCCCACTTATACATGGATGTTTTTCAACAAATACAATACAGTACTGTATGTATTTTCTTTTTTCTCTTTTTTTAAAGATTTTTATTTACTTATTAGAGAGAGAGAGCACGAGTAGGGGTGAGAGGCAGAGGGAGAGGGACAAGCAGACTCCCTGCTGAGCAGGGAGCCTGATGTGGGGCTCGATCCCAGGACCCTGAGATCATGACCTGAGCTGAAGGCAGATGCTTAACGACTGAGCCACCCAGGTGCCCCTGTATATGTACTTTCTCCTCCTTATGATTTTCTTAATAACATTTTATTTTCTCTAGCTTACTGTATTATACAAATACAGTATATGATACATATTAAATACAAAATATGTGTTAACTGTTTATGTGATTGGTAGGGCTTCCAGTCAACAGTATGCTATTGGTTAAATTTTGGGGAAGTTGAAAGTTATATGTCTCTAACCCCTTTGTTGTTCAAGGGTCAACTGTATGATGCTTATTAAAGAAAATAAAATATTTTTAAAAATCAACATAAAGGGCGCCTGGGTGGCTCAGTTGGTTAAGTGACTGCCTTCGGCTCAGGTCATGATCCTGCAGTCCTGGGATCAAGTCCCGCATCAGGCTCCCTGCTCAGTGGGTAGTCTGCTTCTCCCTCTGACCCTCCCCCCTCTCATGCTCTCTCTCTCTCATTCTCTCTCTCAAATAAATAAATAAAATCTTAAAAAAAATCAACATAAAACTTTATATTATTAGATTAATATTTACTATGCACAATAAAAAATACTCATAGTTTTATTGAAGACATTTTGTGTCTCTTTAAAAATATAAATAAATTAGGGACTGCAGTTCAAAATTATATGAAGAAGAAATGAAGTAAAATTATTCTTATTCAATGTGTACTAATTTAATATTTTTCACTAATCTATACTTTCATTACTTTAAATAGCAAGAGAAAAATATTCCCCCCTTAATTTCACACTGTTTCTGTATCTAATTTGTGTCTATCTGGGTTTCAAATGATTAATGTATGCTTCTTTTATAAATGTGTATAATATAGTCTCATGCATACACATATATATTATGAAACGTAATCATACTGCAGCTTAATAAACAATACTCCTCCAATACATTACTATGAATGATTGCTTAAGTCCAGTATAAAATATGCTTCATCCTGTTTTGAAAGTGTTGTGTTTTTGATGTTTAGTTTGCCTTTTATTAGTGTTGACCTTTTCAAATATTTTATGCCCAATAATTTAAGCATATTTTAATGTTTTGTTTAAATTCCTAGAAGAATGTCAGTGAGTATACTTGTCTTTAATAAATACTATCAACTCATTCTCACATTTAAGCAAATCCTTGTAACATTTTTATATGTGATTATTTCCCCATGCCCTGGATAACATAACTTTTATTATTTAAAAATGATACAGATAAAAAATAATAAAAGTCCAATAATCTAAGGGACAGAATTTGTAATTTCAAATAAGTATAAATGTCATTTTGGACTATAGTAAATGAATTTGAACACTATATGTTCATTAGCTCTTCGGTTTTTTTTCTCTCATAAATTATACGTTAGAATATTGTGCCTGTTTTCCTTGTAACTTGCTCCTGTTTTTGCTCTCTATGACATCTCTTAGTATTATTAAGGATATATATTAACAATTTATTTATCTTAGTAATTATCTTACCAGTTTTTAAAATTTTCCTGAAACTTTAAGGTAAGAAAATATTTGTTTCAATGATTCAAATTTTTTTCTTTTTTAAAAAGATTTTATTTATTTATTTGACAGAAAGACACAGCGAGAGAGGGAGAAGCAGGCTTCCCGCTGAGCGGGGAGCCGGATGCGGGGCTTGATCCCAGGACCCTGGGATCATGACCTGAGCCGAAGGCAGACGCTTAATGACTGAGCCACCCAGGTGCCCCCCAATGATTCAAATTTTAGTAATGCAATGTGCTAAATAGAATCAATGTGCTAAATAATTCATAGCACCATAGATTTTATGCTAGTAAAGGCTCTATTTTACATAAAATAACCTGCATGTTTCAGTGAACATTCAAGATGTCAGTAATCTATACACAGTTATAATAGCCACCACAATCAAGATATAGAGAATTCTTTCCCAGGAATTTCCCTTATGACTCTTTCTAGCTAACTGTTACCTCAGTGTCAGGACCTAGACATTCATTGATCTAGTTTTTCTTACTACAGATTGGTGATTTTTGCCTTTTAAAGAATTTTATATACATAGTCTTATATAATATCTACTCTTTGGTTCAAGGCTTCCTTCACTCAGCATAATGTTTTTAAGACCTAGCAATACTGAATGCCTGTAATTTTTTAAAATGTTGCTGAATGGTATTCCATTTTGGAGCTACAGCAACTGCATGTTTCCCCATTAGCATGCTGATGGATGCCAGGTTGTTTCTTATATTGAGCTATTAGAATTTTATGGAGTTTTTTTGTTAAAATAAATTGTAAACAAATAGAAAAAAAACAAAAACAAAAGCTTAAAAGAGTAGAGTGATTACCAAACAATTGTTTTATTTTATCCATTAACTGTGAGATAGTAGCACTTAATTGTAATCCCCTAATAAAATATGATTTTTAACAATATTAACAATGTTGCCTGTAGAAGCTAACCGTATTTACCAGAAGGACTTTGTCCTACCCTGTGCCTCTTCATCTTTGCCAATTTAAGGTAGGTGAATAAGACATGAAACCAAAACACTGTATTGTCTTTGTGTAAATATCAGGAACCAGAAAAACTTGGGGGAGAAAAAGTTACCAAAATTGTATTGTTTGTTATCAATAAAAGTATTCAGATGTAATTAATGTATTTATTACATGTATTATGGTTAAAAACTTTACCTCCTTTAAATTCCAAGGAAGAAATCAAGGAATAGTTACAAATTGGAATCATATTACACTGAAAATGAGAACCATGACAATTTGCATTTTAAATGCTCCTTAAATCATTTATATTACTAATATTTACTTATAATATTTATGTCACTATAAAAGAAGTCAAAATGTTTCTGGGTTTGTATTGCAAACATTTTACGGCCTTACCCCAATGGTCCCATATTTGTGTAGAATTAATAGCTTCTTATTTTTATAGAACTTAGTACTGCATATAATTATCCTCCCAAATAAAACTATGATCTGAGCTCTAAATTGCTCATAATTATTTTAATGATATTGGATTAAGATTATATATATGAGTATAATATATATAAAATCTTAAATGTATATATATAAAATTATATATATTATATGCTTAAGATTAAATACATTTCTAAGATTTTCTATATACATATGCTTATAAAAATGGGAAATGGGCTTATATTTATTTGTCATATATTTTTTCAAATGAATTTATATGTTATAAAAATGCATGCATCTTTATGTGCATATACTGTATGAAATACATATAAAATACTGACTAACATCTTTTCTGTCATTTTAATTAAAGAACTAAACATTTGGAATTTATTTTAATTTTTTGAAAAAGGGTATGCACATGTGTAAGTCTAGTTTTATGTAGATATTTGCAATGTAAAATTTATAATAATTACAGGCTCATGCAGCTTTTATTGGTTTTTAAAAAACCAAGATATCCTTGACTTTTCTCTACTCTTGCCCAAGTTTTCTACAAACTTCTTCCTGCCTCTAGGCTCCTGACCTCCCAGTCACCACAGGTGGCTAACCACAAGAGGTCTCTCTCTTTTCTTAACGCATTTACTTAGAAAACTTGTAATTGCAAATTATTATTCTACCAATTCGAGGAAAAAAAATCTTTTTAAGGGACTCTTCCCAGTTTTATAACCTACGACGGTCTTTCTCCAGGACACAGGGACTCTCACGTTTCAAACGGATCTTTGAAATGTAAACACCGAGGAAGATAATGCCCCGCCTCCCGTGGGCCCATAGAAGCATAGCTTCAACTTTGATAGATGCCTAACTCCAAGTTGTACAATTACCTCCTGTCATGAAGATAGAAGAAAAGTTACTCTTCCTTTGAGTAAGGTCAATTAACAAACCCAAACGGTCTGGATTCCCCCACCCCAGCTCTTAAAATCTGTCCCACTTTGCTTTGGTGCAGTTCAGGTCTCTGCCCCCTATCGCAACAGCCTTGAATAAAGTCTTCCTTATCTGTTCAACTTTGTACAGTGAATTTTTACTTTTCACTAGTAGCATTGGTTTTATGTATGTCCAAATCTTCAATTTTGTAATTTTCCCCATATTCTTTCTACTTTAAACTCATTTTAGTTATTTTTCACTTTCCCTTGGATTCTTTATGAAGGGTTTTCACTGGAATTCATTTCAACCATGTAAATGATGCTTTGATCTGCAGTTGTGGCAGTATGGAAAACAAATACAGCAGATTAAACAATTAATTCCAGTCACAGAACTTTAAAATAATGAGGACATTACCCAATGTTATAGATGTCATATTTAGTTCCATGTTTCATTATGACTGATTATAATAACAATTTACATTTAAAGAAATAATTTTAAAAACAATGTTTAAAACATTATTTTCCTTTGAAAGGTGAAAACCCTTTTATTTAACTCTAGCATCCTCAGCATTCCCTAACATTTCTTTCTTCTCACTACGGAAGCCAGGTGATTGCTTCTGGGAGAATGAGGCGACTTCTGAGAAGAACTGAACTGTGAAATATCTCATTTCTTACCACTCTTTCTCATGTCACACTATATAATCTTTTTTTTGGCAACACCAGACACTGTAGGAGGGCTGGACTGAGTCACCATAAAATTAAGAATCACAGAAATAATATTATTTATTTTATAATTACCGTGTTCTCATCTTTTTATTTATCTTGATCAACACTTTATAAAATCCTAAGGTACTGTTTCCAGAAATTTTAGTAAACATGTTTGTCATTCTTTCATATAAACAATTTGTTAAAAAATCATACATTTTTTTGGAAAGATACTGGAGGACTGTGTGTGAAATATAATATCTCTTAAAGAAAAAAATATAACTGTCTTGGAAAAAAAATAAAGTCATTATGGCAAACCCATAAGTAATATATAAATAACCATAAAAATGTGTCTATTTTGTAAAAAATTTCACGAGGATTTTAGAGAAATGATAGAAATAAATATAAGCTAAAAAGTTATATTTTCTAAAGACCTAAGCGTATTTAATAATTGCCTGGGAAGAGAGAAGTGTGGATGTCAAGGCTTGCGACCAAAAACCAATTGATATTTATGTTATCATGAAGGAACTGGAAGGTGATTTAGGAGCACAAAATTAAAATATATTTTTATATGTCTATTCGTTGATATCTATCTATGTCTTTTCTTTTGGTAAAATTATCTTTTTAAAAAAAGTCATTAAAAGTATTTAAAGTTTAGTGTGGACAGTTCTGTTTCCTGCTCTGACATATAAAAAGCTTGGCGGTCATCACTCATCTTTTCAACAAGAAAAAAGCTGACTAACTGGAAATCAATGACTTTTCTTTGATCCATCAGATAATTGAAGTCACAGAGCAAACTATCAATTCAATATATGGAGAGATGGGCAAAACAGACTCCCAACTGAGATGAGTTTATTTAATGTAATAGTACTTGTGAGCCATAAACAGATAGAAACACTTAGATAATAACTTTTACAAATTGCTGGAGGCTGAGTATGGATTAGATTGGAGTGAGAAATTCCTGGGCACCTAGTCTTTCTTTTACCTCCAGGAACCCCACCAGTTTCTCTAGGTTGAGATCCAAGAAAGATTCTCTGTTTCAGGCAGGGGGAAGTGTAAAGTAATCATTTTGAAACATGTCCAGAATAGAAATGAAAGTTTTGTAAATGCCACTAAAATAAGGAGCTTTTACTTTAGCAAGCACCAGTGAAAATAAGCTTTAGCCCTATTAATTGGTAACATAAATGTACATGTGAGTTTTAACTCTAAACAATAACAAGCCCATTCCAAAGATTTGTTTGCAATTTTTGGGTAGTGGTAGATTAATTCACACAAAAAAGCAGTAAAGTCAGTAAAGTGCTACTAGATAGCTCAGAATATATTTAAATATTGCCAAACATGATCAGTTCTTTAACTTCTCCAGGCTACCTATATAGCCAAAATTTGGTCTTGATTCTTGTCTCTTCTTTTTGGAACTGTAGAGTCACTGACTTTCCCAGTTCTGAATTAATCCACGACTGAATGAGTTTTGCTTGTATTTTCAAACAATTGTCATATTGTTTAAAAGCAAAACCCCAATGATTTATCTGATACATATTTTCCATTATACTGAATAATCTTTTTAATTGAAATAAGCAAAATTCAGATAGGATATTCTTATCTCTTTTTTTATTATCAATTTTCAGCAAAAAGCTAAATATCCACTGATTGCACAAGTTTGGGAAAGTTCCTAAATATTTCTGTAATTACCTCAGTGACTGAAGAAGTGAATTAATGCCAGCATCCATTGGGTCACAGAACACATTTATTCCCTCCCACATTCTTCACATATTATGATTCTTGAGTCACCTATTATTGCTCTTTCAAGTTCAAACACTTTGATTTGTCTTCACTTTTTAATTACAGTGTGACCCAGAAAGTCAGGGAAACAGGTTTGTATTGGACATTAACAATGTTTTGTGGTTATCATCACCTTTTTCAAATTATTTATTTAATTTTTGCATAATTAATGTGTTCATATAATAAATATATAAAATAGTAGAAAGGGAAAATATCTTTCCCACCTCTGTATGAACCCTGCTATCTCCTCACAAAAGCAGATAAATATCTAAATTAATATAAAGTAAAAGCTCTCTGAACATTTTAGAGACTATACATTTAAGGATTTTCCTGACTAAATGATTATCTTTCTCTTTAGGTAAGCTGCGTTTTATACATAAAAACATATAATAGCATGATAGTTTATAGAATCATGTCAATTTTTTAAAATCAGTGATTTCTTTGTTATTTGTATGTAATGACAATGGAATCCCCTGGTTCTTAGATCCTCAATCTGTGTTTCATTTGTTTAGCTTAAGACCTTAAGGTGATCATTTTTAGGAAAGAAATGGTAAGTTAGTTGTACAAATAACTGCAAGTTTTCTAATGATGTTATAAAGATCAAGGAAGTTTGCCACTCTTAGAAATCAGGAAATACATATTGCAGAGATAGTGACTTTAGAGAAGGAAACAAATATTTGGCCACCAAATTACACAGTGTAATACAAATGTGAACTGTTAATATTAAGGTACAAAATATTTCTGTTCTAAAATAGTCAGTCTGTTTTGAAAGTGAAGCAACTGATCATGACTTGGAAAACACAGTTTTCATTACTTTTAATAGCATGAAGAGAATATCACTAAATTAAATAATTTTGGATCAATGACAATCAATATTATGCAAGCATTGTTTTTTTTATGTTTATGGCAGTATATGATGTAAATGTGGTAGGCATGCTCTATGAAATTTACTGTTCAATTAATTATACTTATTATTGAGGGTTTTGTCTTTTGTTTTTTTTTACATCAAACCCGTAGTTGAGATTTCAATTGATATGTGTCATGGGAGACTCCAAAACCAAAAGTTTGATGCCTCAAGACTATTTGATCACACTTATAATATAAGAATAATCATAATTATAAAAATAATAAGAATATTTGTAAGAACCAGCAACCTCTTCTCCTGTTAGAATCCTTACCAATGGTTTGAATTTAATGCAATAGCATGTCAAAGTTTTGTTCTTCACTGGATTCCTAGTAGTAAATTATTTTATGAAGTGTACAAGTTGTCAGTCTCATTTCTAATTAGAAAATGTATTTACTTTCATTGACTTGTATTTCTCCCAATTTGTAAATGAGCCTCTAGTTCACTAATATATTGAAAATATAGTGTTCTAAGTAAAACAAAACCCTGTGAAATCTCACAGTTTGAGGCAAATGCTACTGTTTCCCATTCAAATAAAATATTATTTTTATTTTTATTATTTATTTATTTATTTATTTATTTATTTATTTATTTTTATTATGTTATGTTAATCACCATACATTACATCATTAGTTTTTGAGGTAGTGATCCATGATTCACTGTTTTCACGTAATACCCAGTGCTCCATGCAATATGTGCCCTCCTTAATACTCATCACCGGGCTAACCCATCCCCCACCCCTCCCCTCTAGAACACTCAGTTTATTTCTCATAATCCATCATCTCTCATGGTTCATCTCCCCCTCTGATTCCCCCCCTTCATTTTTCCCTTCCTACTATGTTTTTCTTTTTCATTTTTTTTTTTAACATATAATGTATTATTTGTTTCAGAGGTACAGGTCTGTGATTCCACAGTCTTACACAATTCACAGCACTCACCATAGCACAATATTTTATCATTTGAAATTTGCTCCAGAGATCTACTTTAAGTGCATTTTTAGTAACTTTTGATAAATAATCAAATAGCTGGCAGATATTCTTACTTACTTACTGAATATTCATTAAATTAATGGATTAATTTGATTACATTTTAAAAAACTTATTTTGTTGTTTTAATATACTGCTATAAAGTTCATTTTGCTCCTGAATTTGTTAATTATTTAAACTTACCTTCTTTTTATACTATAGTACACAGGAAATGCTTCTCTTACTTTTTCTTTTATATATTTTTTATATTCTTTAAAATTCCTTCTATATACGATATAATAGAAATAGACATTTCTTTCGATATTTCTCTGTACAATTAACTACTAACTCAAGGACATCAGAAAAAAGGACACATTTCAAAGTTATCATTTCTATTTAAAAATATCTTTTAAGACCTTTTGAAAGTGTGTTGAAACTATTTTATATGGCTTTATTTAAATATCTAAAGGCTGATATATCAGTCTTGATACTTCCTTTCAACTCAGTTCTTCACATTTTTCTACATGGTTTTCTTCTCCATTTTTAAGTGTTTAAATGAAACTACTTTGACTTCAAAACACCCACAGAATTGGCCTTACTAATATCTGAGTAATAGATTCACTTTTTGAATAGACACATCTTCCTTTTTAGTTTTGATGCTTTGATGTTTTTCCAGATTGTTAGCCTCACTACCTTTGTCTCTTTATTTCCTATCTTTTATCTTTCATCCTTCACTAATAACTCCATCTGCTGCTCAGTGAACTTGTTAAGTCATAATTGTATGTCTTTTCTGTTCCTTATCTTTCTTCTTGGAATTTTTTTTATATCTCATGTTCTACCATAGTTATTTTCTCAAGTCTAATAGCTATAAACATTTAAACAAAACCCCTATGTAATGCTTTTCAGTAATGTCCTTTAGCTAACCTGTCAACAGAACACATAAATTAAGTATTTTCTAAAAGTTGGATGGTCAGGGTTCTACTTCTACTTCTTCATGAACCTTGAGATTTTTGGCTTTATCCTGCATAAAACTGTTTAATAGAATATATATAATGGTGTTTTTCCAAGTAAATATTGTTGCATAACTCATCCACATTTCAGTTGCTTAAAACAACAACAACTACTTATTTAGTTTGTGTATCTGCAATGTAGGCAGGGCTTACATTACATTACAAAACAAAGGCTCATCTTTGTTTCATGCAGCCACAGCTGGGGCAACTCTACAAGGGCTGGAGAATCTACTTTCAAATAGCTCATTCATGTGGCTCACAAATTGGAGCTGGTTGTTGGGTAGGAGCTCAGCTGGAATTGTGAGTCACAATGCCATCCATGACTCCTTTGAATGGCCAGGGTTCTCTTAAAACATGGTGGTAGCTGGGTTCCAAGGATGAATGCCCCAGGAAAACAGGCAGCTGTATTACTTTTGTTGACATTACCTCACATTACTTTACTTTAAGAGTAGTCACATCTTCCCCCAGATACTTGATCAGGAAACAGATCCCATCTCTCAGTGGGAGAAGTATCAACAGCAAATTGTTAACAAGAAGATGGGGGATGGGAGAATGTGTTGTTGCCACCATAATAAATAGGTCCTGCCACAGATGCCTGAAGTATGGGAACAATTGGCCTTGTCTTATTTATTAATTCTGGCTCAATCTCCAAATATCTGTGTATATTTAGTTTTATGCTGAGATTTAATATGAATTGGAAACCAGATGATGTGAAATCAAAATCCTGGCCCATAAAATAATGGAGATTATGGGGTCTGATGTCTCTTTACTCCACCTTCCCATCCTCAAATCTCTTCCTAAGGACCTGTAAATAGTTTTTTGATTTTTTTTTTCCCATCCACACTCTTGTTTACCTCCTTCATTTTCTTTTCTAAAGACATTTCCTCCCAACAGGAAATTGGCCTCATTAGTTGCTCCTTTTTTATTTTTTTATTTCTTGCATCGTCAATCTCTCTTTCTCTTTACTTACACTTCCTCTTAACTAAAAAAAATGTGCAAATTTCCTAAGTTCAACATTCCAAACAAAATACATTATTTGATCCTGGACTTTCTATAACAATCTTATAATTTCTGTACTTTTTCTCTCATTTCTTAAAAGAGTACACCACAATCTCTGTCTTAATTTTCTCTTCCACTTGCTCTCTATTGCAATCCACTGCATCCTGATGTTGCCTTTCTCACTCTGTGGAAATAATTCTAGCTACTATCTGCACATATCCTGTTGTCAAAGCCAATTGATTTTAGGCTCTTACTTACTGAGGCTTTTCTGTTCCATTTGAACTGCAGAGTTTATTACTTACCTCTTTAAATTCTCTCTTCCATTACCTTCCTTGATTCCACACTTGCGTGATTCTTCTCATTTTCTCATCCATTCTTTCACGGTAATTTTTATGTGTCCCCCTCTCTTCCTATATCCTTTAAATTTGTGCTTGCCTCAAGATTATATTGTCATCCATTTCTCTATTCATTGATTTATTTAAAATATTAAGCTATTAAAGTATTCTAGGGCTATGTGAGGCACTGTAATTAGAATGGTAAACATGATATTAAACTCTCTCCTGTCAAATGCCAACAGGATTTTATACACCAGGCATCTAAATAACCACTTAAAAATCTAGAGCTGTGTGGTAAGCTATTTTGGAGGAAGGAAATAATTCTATATAAATATATGCAGGGACACCTACTGTCATTTTCCACTTTACCTAGTCTCATTAACTCTGTAATGGTGCCAGCTTTCTCCTGCAAACTCCTAGCCTCTTCTCTTACATCTTCCTTTAATTTGAGATTACACAAAATATTTATTGAAAATATTTGTCTAGCTCTCTCACAGGAAAGGTAAACTCAACATATTCAACATGAAGCAACATCGTTAGTTACTCCATTGTCCTGCACTCCCCATCTGTATCAGTGATTTGTCCTTCTATCCATAACTCTTCCCTGCCTCTCTCCACTCTGAATCACAAAGTCCTTTTGTCTTTACTTCCTAACTGATCCGTGATTCTGCTTCTTACTCTCATCTCTATTACCTTCCACAGCCACTTATCACTTGAGTATCCTTAAACTAACTTAAAACATGCTTTCTTTGATTGTATATTGATCCAGTGAAATCCATCCTCCAATGTCCTCTAGGCAATTTCTTTATAGGATATTCATATTAAGTCACTATTCCCTTTAAAAGCTTTAATATCTTTCCATCATATGAAGATCAAATCATAAGCTCCTTAACCAGATAATCCATGGTATAGCTATTGCCCACTTGTCCATCCATTCTCTAGCCTCTCTTTATGTTTGAACACATTTCACTGATTTTATGTTCCTGCACACAATTTTATTTAACAATCTGGATTTCTTTGCATCCTTATCCTACTAGAAAATATCCTTTCCCTTTCTCTCTTTAACTAGATTCCACACACTGTTTTGTTTTGTTTTACTGTTTAAGCAAAGCTATGCCTTTTTCATCAATCCACACATAAAAATTTAGTTCAAATTTTTTCCTCAGAAATGTTTCTATAATTCTCAAATAATCTATATAATTTGGTTATATATTTTTGAATAGAGAGAAATATATATATATATATATATATATAGAGAGAGAGAGAGAGAGAGTTCTTTCTCATGGAGTTGGATAGAAAATAGTGCCTCTGTGTGTGTAGATGATAGATGATGATAGATGATAGATAGATAGATAGATAGATAGATAGATAGATAGATAGATAATAGATAAAAAGAGAAAGAAGCTGGGATTACATAATAAATACCCTGTATGATATATGAGAAGTTGGGTATACTAAAAGACAATTTCCAGAGTACATATGACAATAGAACTCTGACTTAAAGTGTTTTGAGAAACCCTCCTAAGAAGTCAACCACAAACTCTGTAACTGCAGCAATCAGTCCAGAAGCCAAACACAACCTCTCCTAATCATCCCAAGATGTTTAGGACTTGACTTAATGACTGCAAGCTTTCCTGTTTTTGCCCATACTTCCAACTCAGGAAAAAACAGAAAAACCAAATGTTCCCCAAACCAATCACATAGGATGCCCAATTTCTACTTAACCTACCTCCATCTTTCCCCTGTCAACAACTTCCAGATGTGGCATGCCGGGGCCTTTCTTTTCATTCATACACTTGGTTGCATGTTAAATCATTACTGTTAAAAAGACCAGACTGTAGTAGCCTGGAAAGGTACAATAAACCTAAGGGTAAAAAGAGGCTTGAAAATAGGGCAAAGTGTCCCATAAATCATACACCAAAATTTCAAATAAAAATCATTTGGACCATATCTCTCTCAAAGATACTCCCACTAACTCTTAAGACCATATATGGTGGACTCTTTTGGAGACATATCTTCCTAGTAACTGAAAATCAGGGACGCCTATATATTTAGGAATAATTAACTCTGTCTCACTATAAGTAGACATGACAAAATATTTCAAGGAACTCATGTTTCTATCCTATCATTAAAAGGTTAAGGCCACATTTCCACATTTTCCTAAACAGTCTCTTCATGCTCTCCAACCAACAGTTTTTTTTTTTTTTTTTTAACCTGAACAGTCATCAGAGAAAAAAGTTCTCTTGAACGTGGGGCTGTTAACAAGAAATACAGTAGTGAAACTCCAGGGAACTGATCTTTGGGTACACATTTCACAATTAAATAAGCAATCCAGAATTTCATAAAATTTGAAGGCTACTCCAATAAGACTCCTCAAACTGAATATTTTCAGAAATTCTTTTTTAACAATTTTTAATTATTTATTTATTTATTTATTTATTTATTTATTTGAGAGAGAGAGAGAGAGAGAGAGAGAGAGAGCACACAGGAGTAAGGGCAGAGGGTGAGGGAGAGAATCTCGAGGAGCCTCCACACTGAGTGCAGAGCCAGATACAGGGCTCAGTCTCAGGGCCCTGAGATCATGAATTTAACCAAAACCAAGAGTCAGATGTTTAACTGACTGAGCCACCCAGGCAACCCTCAGAAGGTTTTAGAAGTAATTGATCTTCAGAAATAGACAGTTGAACTAAGACTTTCTGAATGAGTAGTTGCCTCAGATAGTGAATAGCTTCCACCTAAGATTTAAGACCAAGACCTCTGTGTAATTCATGTCCTGTTTTCCATCAGTTTGTTTATAGAGATTCTTCTTCTCTTTGTCTATACATCTCCATTTGTGGTCCATTTGAATTGCCTTTTTTATCTTTTCTTTAGTAAAAGTATTAGTACAGTGATGTTGAGCATCTTTTCATGTACCTCTTGGCCATCTGTATGTCTTCTTGGAAAAATGTCTATTCAGGTCCTCTGCCCATTTTTTAACTGGATTGTTTGGGGTATTTTAGTGTTGAGTTGTATAAGTTCTTTATATATTTTAGATATTAACCCCTTTTCAGATATATCATTTGTAAATATCTTCTCCTATTTAATAGGAAATTATGTAACATTGCGTGTCACTTATGCTCAAAAAAATTATTAGTTCAGAATATACTTGTTCTAATGCCACTTATAGATTATCCTAGACAATTGCCACTGCTCTTAAGCTCCTTGTTACACATACCATCCATCATTAGGTATCTATGATAAAAAATTTATATATATATATACTATATATATATATATAGTATATATATATATATATGTATGTATGCCAAAAGAATCACAGCCATGCCATTTCCACTTGTGCCTATCTGGACAGATGATCTTAAACAAACCAACCTATGAACTTGCCTGGTGTACCTCTCTCTTAGAAAAAGAAACCATTATTATTATTTATTAATCAGATGTTAAATTATTCTAAATTTTAACTCAGCAAACTTTATAGGGTGATGAGCCAATTGCTTTTTACCTAATGTAGATCCAAATGTGTAACTCAGCTAATGCAAGACCTTGATTTGGACATCATGTGGTAAGCAACTCCCTTTATCCCGAATCTCCATGTGCCCCTATTGCATACTACTTTCTTTGTTGTCAGGCCTAGTCTTGTGTTTGTCAGACTAAAACCTCATGCTCTTTAAGAATAGTAATCTGAGAGTTGTATGTATACAAAGACCTTAATTCTACAAATTGCACAGAGTGGAAATTCAAATTCAGATATAAGCTCCAAAAAGGGGATCACATTAATTATTTAAGCACTCTACCTGATTAATTACTTGTTTATGTGAATAATCAGAATAAATGTTTCCAACAGTGAGAAACATACAAATAGAAACAGTACAAAAAGCTTATCATTAACCTTCACAGAAGTTATTAACAATACAATTTCTGGATTATATAGATGGAATATAGATCAGTTAACTCATTGGCATGAGTAGTGAAAGACAATCACATTGTTCTAGATTTTTTTGTTAACTGGTCATGATTACAAGAATTAATGAAAGAGGCAAAGTAGAATGGTCTGTGCATAACTTTAAGGAAAAAGCTACTTGGCTCTCTAAGACTGATCCTCATAGGTTTTGGGATTTGTTCTCTTGGCCTGGGTAGGACAATTAGAGTTCCATATGCCAAAACATCTTAACAGGATATTACTTGTTTTGTTTTTATCATAATTGTCATGATGCTAGTGAGTTGCATTTTCTTTTTGAGAGTCTAAATGCACTTGTGTGTGATGGAACACCAATGGGAAATGGCCAGAGTTTACATGATGATAGACTTCTGACCCATAACCTCTGTAACAACGGAGGAAGCCAAACCACAACCTCTATAGAAATTACACAAGAATAGTTAGTACTTGATCATTGACTGCTGGCTTCCCTATTTTTTTTTTTTTTTACCCCACTTCTAACTCAGAGTCAACGAGTGAGAAATAAATATGTTTGTTAACTCACTATAAAGCTTTCCCACTCCTCTGCTTCTCTTTGACTCTCTTTAAAACACAGTGATTGTGGCTCACTCCCTTGCTATAGTAAGATCTTAATAAATGGTCTCTGTTAACTTTTGGGTTATCATATATATATATCATAGATATATATATATCATAGATATATATTTATATGTATCATCATACATAATGTATAATATTTCTATTTTATTTATGCATATATGTGTAACTATATATATATATACACACGCATATAATCATATATAAAAATATGTAATTACCAAAGACTGTGCATAACCAAAGAATTCCTAAGAAAGAAGAACAAAGCAGGAGACATTACATTTCCTGATTTCAAGCTATAGTAAAAAGCTATATTCATCAAAACAGTATGGTACTATCATAAAAACAGACAAGTAGACCAATGGAACAGACCTGAGAACTCAGAAATGTACCGAAAGCCTATACAATACACTAATACTTGACAAGAGAGCCATGAAAGCTCAGTGGAGAAAAGCAGTATCTTTTATAAATGGTGCTGGAATAATTAGATATTCATATGTAAAAGAATGAAACCGGACCTCCATCTTACACCACTCACAAAAATTAACTTGAAATGGATTAAAGACTAATGTGAGACCTGAAACAATAAAACTCCCAGAAGAAAATAGGAATAAATCTCCTTAACATGGATCTTGATGGTAAATTTTTGGATATGACACTTAATGCACAAGTTACAAAATAAGAAATAAACAAGTGAGACTAACTCCATCAAACAAAAAAACTTCTGCATAGCAAGAGAAACAATCAACAAAGGGGAAAGGCAGCCTATGAAACGGGGAAATGTTTGAAAGACATATATATGATAAGGTATTAAGATCCAAATTATGTAAAATAAACTTATAAAAAATTATAGTAATAGCAAAAATACCCCCAAATAACCCAATTTAAAAATGGGCAAAAGATCTAAATAGACATTTCTCCAAAAAAAGACATACAAGAGGCCAAAAAGGTGAACACAAAGATGCTCAACTTCACTAGTTGTTATGGAAATGCAAATTAAAACCACGGTGAGCTAACATCTCATGCCTGTTACAATGGAGATCAAAAAGAAGAGATTTCAACTTTTTGAGGAATCTCCATACTGTTTTCCAGAGTGCCTGCACCAGCTTGCATTCCCACCAACACTGTAGGAGGGTTCCCCTTTCTCTGCAACCCCGCCAACATCTGTTGTTTCCTGACTTGTTAATTTTAGGCATTCTGACTGGTGTGAGGTGGTATCACATTGAGGTTTTGATTTGGATTTCCCTGATGCCGAGTGATGTTGAGCACTTTTTCATGTGTCTGTTGGCCATTTGGATGTCTTCTTTGGGAAAATATCTGTTCATGTCTTCTGCCCATTTCTTGATTGGATTATTTGTTCTTTGGGTGTTGAGTTTGATAAGTTCTTTATAGATTTTGGATACTAGCCCTTTATCTGTTATGTCATTTGCAAATATTTTCTCCCAATCTGTCGGTTGTCTTTTGGTTTTGTGGACTGTTTCTTTTGCTGTGCAAAAGCTTTTTATCTTGATGAAATCCAAATAGTTCGTTTTTGCCCTTGTTTCCCTTGCCTTTGGCGATGTTTCTAGGAAGAAGTTCCTGTGGCTGAGGTCCAAGAGGTTGCTGCCTGTGTTCTCCTTTAGGATTTTCATGGACTCCTGTCTCACGTTTAGGTCTTTCAACCATTTGGAGTCTATTTTTGTGTGTGGTGTAAGGAAATGGTCCAGTTTCATTCTTCTGCATGTGGCTGTCCAGTTTTCCCAACATCATTTGTTGGAGAGACTGTCTTTTTGCCATTGGACATTCTTTCCTGCTTTGTCAAAGATGAGTTGACCATAGAGTGGAGGGTCGATTTCTGGGCTCTCGATTCTGTTCCATTGATCTATGTGTCTGTTTTTGTGCCAGTACCATACTGTCTTGATGATGACAGCTTTGTAATAGAGCTGGAAGTCCAGAATTGTGATGCTGCCAGCTTTGCTTTTCTTTTTCAAGATTCCTCTGGCTATTCGGGGTCTCTTCTGGTTTCATACAAATTTTAGGATTATTTGTTCCATTTCTTTGAAAAAAGTGGATGGTATTTTGATGGGGATTGCATTGAATGTGTAGATTGCTCTAGGTAGCATTGACATCTTCACAATGTTGGTTCTTCCAATCCATGAGCGTGGAACGTTTTTCCATTTTTTGTGTCTTCTTCAATTTCTTTCATGAGTATTTTATAGTTTTCTGAGTAGAGATCCTTTGCCTCTTTGGTTAAATTTATTCCTAGGTATCTTATGGTTTTAGGTGCAACTGTAAATGGGATCGACTCCTTAATTTGTCTCTTCTGTCTTGTTGGTGTATAGGAATGCCACAGATTTCTGTGCATTGATTTAATATCCTGCCACTTGACTGAATTCCTGTATGAGTTCTAACAGTTTTGGGGTGGAGTCTTTTGGGTTTTCCACCTACAGTATCATATCATCTGCAAAGAGTGAGAGTTTGACTTCCTCTTTGCCGATTGGGATGCCTTTGATTTCTTTTTGTTGTCTGATTGCTGTGGCTAGGACTTCTAATACTATGTTGAATAGCAGTGGTGATAGTGGACATCCCTACCGCGTTCCTGGCCTTAGGGGAAAAGCTCTCAGCTTTTCCCCATTGAGAATGATATTTGCTGTAGGTTTTTCATAGATGGCTTTTATGATATTGAGGTATGTACCCTCTATCCCTATACTCTGAAGAGTTTCGATCAAGAAAAGATGCTGTACTTTGTCAAATGCTTTTTCTGCATCTATTGAGAGGATCATATGATTCTTGTTCTTTCTTCAGTTGATGTATTGTATCACGTTGATTGATTTGCGGATGTTGAACCAACCTTGCAGCCCAGGGATAAATCCCACTTGGTCATGGTGAATAATCCTTTTAATGTACTGTTGGATCCTATTGGCTGGTATTTTGGTAAGAATTTTGCATCCATGTTCATCAAGGATATTGGTCTGTAGTTCTCCTTTTTGATGGGGTCTTTGTCTGGTTTTGGGATCAAGGTAATGGTGGCCTCATAAAATGAGTTTGGAAGTTTTCCTTCCATTTCTATTTTTTGGAACAGTTTCAGGAGAATAGGTATTAATTCTTCTTTAAATGTCTGATAGAATTCCCTTGGGAAGCCATCTGGCTCTGGGCTTTTGTTTTTTGGGAGGTTTTTGATGACTGCTTCAATTTCCTTAGTGGCTATAGGTCTGTTCAGGTTTTCTATTTCTTCCTGGTTCAATTTTGGTAGTTGATACATCTCTAGGAATGCACCGATTTCTTCCAGGTTATCTAATTTGTTGGCATAGAGTTGCTCATAATAAGTTCTTATAATTGTTTGTATGTCTTTGGTGTTGGTTGTGATCTCTCCTCTTTCATTCATGATTTTGTTGATTTGGGTCATTTCTCTTTTCTTTTGGATAAGTCTGGCCAGGGGTTTGTCAATCTTGTTAATTCTTTCCAAGAACCTGCTCCCAGTTTCGTTGATCTGTTCTACTCTTCTTTTGGTTTCTAGTTCATTGATTTCTGCTCTGATCTTTATGATTTCTCTTCTCCTGATGAGTTTAGGCTTTATTTGCTGTTCTTTCTCCAGCTCCTTTAGGTGTAGGGTTAGGTTGTGTATTTGAGACCTTTCTTGTTTCTTGAGAAAGGCTTATATTGCTATATACTTTCCTCTCAAGACTGCCTTTGCTGTATCCCAAAGATTTTGAACAGTTGTGTTTTCATTTTCATTGGTTTCCATGAATTTTTTTAATTCTTCTTTAATTTCCTGGTTGACCCTTTCATTCTTTAGTAAGATGCTCATTAGCCGCCATGTATTTGAGTTCTTCCTGAATTTCCTCTTGTGATTGAGTTCTAGTTTCAAAGCATTGTGGTCTGAAAATATGCAGGGAATGATCCCAATCTTTTGGTACCAGTTGAGACCTGATTTATGACCTAGGATGTGATCTATTCTGGAGAATGTTCCATGGGCACTAGAGAAGAATGTGTATTCCGTTGCTTTGGGATGGAATGCTCTGAATATGTCTGTGAAGTCCATTTGGTCCAATGTGTCATTTAAAGTCTTTATTTCCTTGTTGATCTTTTGCTTAGATGATCTGTCCATTTCAGTCAGGGGGGTGTTAAAGTCCCCCACTATTATTATATTGTTGTCAATGTGTTTCTTTGCTTTTGTTATTAATTGCCTTATATAATAGGCTGCTCCCATGTTAGGGGCATAGATATTTACAATTGTTAGATCTTCTTGTTGGATAGACCCTTTACGTAGGATATAGTGTCCTTCTTCATCTCTTTTTTTTTTTTATTTATTTGAGAGAGAGAGAGAATGAGAGATAGAGAGTATGAGAGGGAAGAGGGTCAGAGGGAGAAGCAGACTCCCTGCTGAGCAGGAAGCCCGATGTGGGACTCGATCCCAGGACTCCAGGATCATGAGCTGAGCCGAAGGCAGTCGCTTAACCGACTGAGCCACCCAGGCGCCCCCTTCTTCATCTCTTATTACAGTCTTTGTTTTAAAATCTAATTTGTCTGATATCAGGATTGCCACCCCAGCTTTCTTTTGGTGTCCATTAGCATGGTAAATGGTTTGCCACCCCCTCACTTTCAATCTGGGGGTGTCTTTGGGTCCAAAATGAGTCTCTTGTGGACAGCATATCTATGGGTCTTGTTTTTTAATCCAATCTGATAGCCTGTGTCTTTTGATTGGGGCATTTAGCCCATTTACATTCAGGGTAACTATTGAAAGGTATGAATTTAGTGCCATTGTATTGCCTGTAAGGTGACTGTTACTGTATATTGTCTCTGTTCCTTTCTGGTCTATGCTGCTTTTAGGCTCTCTCTTTGCTTAGAGGACCCCTTTCAATATTTCTTGCAGGGCTGATTTCGTGTTTGCAAATTCCTTTAGTTTTTGTTTGCTGTGGAAGCTTTTTATCTCTCTTTCAATTTTCAATGAGAGCCTAGCTGGATATAGTATTCTTGGCTGCATATTTTTCTCATTTATTGCTCTGAAGATATCACGCCAGTCCTTTCTGGCCTGCCAGGTCTCTGTGGATAGGTCTGTTGCTAAGACATAATATTTCTACCATTGTAGGTTACATATCTCTTCTCCCGAGCTGCTTTCAGCATTTTCTCTTTGTCTCTCAGACTCGTAAGTTTCACTATCAGATGTCGGGGTGTTGACCTATTTTTATTGATTTTGAAAGGGGTTCTCTGTGCTTCCTGGATTTTGATGCCTGTTTCCTTCCTCACATTAGGGAAGTTCTCTGCTATTATTTGCTCCAATATACCTTCTGCCCCTCTCTCTCCTTCTTCTTCTTCTGGGATTCCAATTATTCTAATGTTGTTTTGTCTTATCGTATCGCCTATCTCTCGAATTCTGCCCTCCTGATCCTGTAGTTGTTTCTCTCTCTTTTTCTCAGCCTCTTTATTTTCCATCATTTGGTCTTCTATATCACTGATTCTCTCTTCTGCCTCATTTATCCTAGCAGTTAGTGCCCCCATTTTTGATTGCACCTCATTAATAGCTTTTTTGATTTCGACTTGGTTAGATTTTAGTTCTTTTATTTCTCCAGAAAGGGTTTCTCTAATAACTTCCATGCTTTTTTCAAGCCCAGCTAGTATCTGGTCCGACATCGTACTAACGTCCATTTGAGTTGGTCCCTGGCAGACGGTACTACCTTTTGTTCTTTTTGCTGAGGTGATTTTTTTTCACATTGTCATTTTGTCCAGAGGAGAAAAGAAGAATGAGAGAACACAATGCTAACAGGTTAACAACGTCCCCAGCAAATATACTCTATACATATCAGAATAGACCTGAAACCAGAGGAAAAGAAAGGGAAAGAAAGAAAAAAGAAAGAGAACAAAAAAAAAAGAAAAAAAAAGAAAAAAGATAAAAACAAAAACAGAACAATACAAAAAAAAAACAGAATATGATCAAATATGATCAGGTTAGTGCATAGATCAGTGCCACACACTAGATTTTGGGCGTATTTTTGTCTGTTAGAAAAAAGTGCCTCCTAGAATTTTAAAGGAAGAAAGACTCATATATGTACAAAATAAGGGTTGATACAATGAAGGGGTGGAAGATGACTGTAAAGATGAAAATTATAAAAGATTTTATAAAAGGAATTGATAAGAAGTTGTTTGAAAAAAGAAAGAAGAAGATTAAAAAAAGAAGAAAAAAAAAAGGGAGAGAATGTGATCAGGCAGGAGACTAGAACAAAGCCATACACTAGTTATTTAGGGAATATTTTGATCTGTTAGAAAAAACTGTATCTCAAAATTTTAAAGAGAGAACGACATATATATATATATATATGCCAAAAATAAGGGTAACTACTATGAAGGGAGAAAATATGACTCTAAAATGAAAAATAAAAAAATGTTTTTTTTAAAAAAGGGATTGAAAAGATGTTGGTTGAAAAAGGGAAAAAGAAAAATTAAAAAAAATAACAGTTAAAAAAATTAACTTTGAAAAACTAATGAATCATGATAAAAAAAAGCCATGAATTCTATGTGCAGTATTCCCCTAGCGCTGGAGTTCTGCCATTCTCCTTGATTGGTAAACTTGGTCTTGGTTGCTGGCTCTTCGTGCTGATCTTCTGGGGGAGGGGCCTGTTGCCGTGGTTCCCAAATGGCTTTGCCGGAGGCGGAATTGCCCCGCCCTTTTCGGTCGGGGCTAAGCAATCTGCTCGGATTTGCTCTCAGGAGCTTTTGTTCCTTGAAAGCTCTGGTACAGCTTTGGAGGACCAGGGTGAAAATGGTGCCTTCCCAATCTCCACCCAGAAGAGCTGAGAACTCGGGGCCCCGCTCCTCAGTGTGCCCCCACAGAAAAGCAGTCACTCCTGTCTCCCTGGTCTCCAGCTGCACTCCGTGCTCACCCAGCCTGAGATCGAGCGTTTCTAACTCTGGCACCCAACCCCGTGTGGAGTCTCCAAACCCAGCAGATCCCTGGGGTGCGCTCCCGTGCTGCTCCTCCCGGGGGAGGAAGGGGAGTCTCCCCAGCTCTGCCGCTTGTTGGGTCCCTGCTGGAGGAGCAGTGGCCCGACTGGGCCGTGGATCACAGTTTATGGCAACCCCGAGGTGAGAGCCGGTGCCTCGGCTCTGTCTCTGCAGCCGGCTTCCCCACTCTGATACCTGGGAGCTTTGTTGCACTCAAGCAACCCCAGTTTTTCTGTGACACCTAGGGTCCTGAGACCACACTGTCCCGTGAGGGTTCCACCTCTTGCTTAGCCACTGGCGTGACGTCCCTCAGCGGAGCCGACTTCTAAAAGTTCCGATTTTGTGCTCTGCAGCTCTAGCACTTGCTAGAAGCGGCTGACGGAGGTCTCCTCCCCCGCCGTCTATCCTCCCCAATATGGCCTCGGATTCACTTCTCCCCACGTCCTACCTTCCAGTAAGTGGTCGCTTCTCTGTCCAGAGAGTTGTTGCTACTCTCTTCTTCGATCTCCTGTTGAGTTTGTAGGTGTTCAGAATGGTTTGATCCCTATTCAGCTGAACTCCTGAGACCAGAGGAAATCCAGGTCTCCTACTCCTCCGCCATCTTGCTCCACCCTCCCCATATTGGCTTTTCTTATAACTATCTCCAACTTACCATTTTATTGTTAGACTTGTTTCAAAAAAGTAGGGTTTAATAAAATAATTCTAAAAAGAAAAATATCAAACCATGTGGACTAAAATAACAAAATACAGGCATCTCAGACTTTTTGAAGGTCATATTTTGGCATTAAACTGCATTCTAGGTAATAAGTGTAGGTGACACATTAATGAATAAGATACATTCTGTGCAAAAATAATGCTATAATAAAAGTGAACAAACTACAATGAGAGCAGAGAGGGAGATGGACACAGGTGAAGAAAAGAATGTGGGACAAAAATACTTAAGGAAAGATATGTATTTGTAGAATCTTGAAGAATAAGTTAAATTAGTAGGGTAGAAATTGATGGTGGCATTTTCCTGGGCAAGTTAATAGATTGAAAACATATAAGTTAGTGAAAGTGAATTCAGATATTTGTCAAGTACCAAGTGTGATAGGTGCCCAGAGGGGAGAAAAAAAAAAAAATCTTTCCTTACTCTCAAATGGCAAAGTCATTATTTCTCTCTCTCTCTCTCTCTCCTAAAAACATTAATTCCATACCTTTTATGTTTTAGGTATTTAAACCATTTTTACCTAATTTGGGGAATTGTGTGAGATAAATATCAAGGTTCATTTTTTTTTTCTTTAGATATTTGACATTCTAGCACTATTTGTTGAAAAGATTTTCCTTTATCTGTTAAATGCTTTAGGTTCATGGTCAAAACTCAATGGATCTTATCTGTAAATAACTATATTTGAAGCTTCTGAGTTTTTCATTTTTTTCCCACTGACCTATATGTCTATTTCTTTTTTTTTTTTAAGATTTTATTTATTTATTTGACAGAGAGATACGAGAGCAGGAACACAAGCAGGGGGAGTGGGAGAGGGAGAAGCGGGCTTCCTGCCCAGCAGAGAGCCTGATGTGGGACTGGATCCCAGGACCCTGGGATCATGACTTGAGCCGAAGGCAGACGCTTAATGACTGAGCTACCCAGGTGCCCTATATGTCTATGTCTATGCCAATACCACAAGGCTTTGATTATTCTAGCTTTGTAGAATATCTTGAAATAAGCTAATAAAAGTTTTCTAGTCTTGTATATCATTTAAAATATTATTTTTGCTATTGTAGGCTTTTTGTATAAACATTTTAAGTTGAGAATTTCAATTTTCCTAAGAAGTTTATAGAGATTTCAATTAGACTGGCATCAAATTTACAGAAAATTTTTGGAACAATAGACATGTTAATATTTCTTGTCATCAATTAACATTATATACTCATTCATTTGTTTTTATTCTCTTTTTTGTTGTTATTTTCTCTCAAGTTTTGTTGTATTCTGTGTAGAAGTCTTGCTTGTCTTTATTAAATCAACCACTAAGTACTTTATAGTTTTTGATACCATTGTAAATAATATTTTTAAATTAGTTTTAGTTGCTCAATGCCAGTACATAAAAACAATTTAACTTTATATGCTGAATTTGTACTCTGTAATTGCTAAGTTATCATAGTCATTCTAATAAAAAATGATTGAGGTTTTAGGAGATTCTATATGCAGTCATATTGATAGCAAATAAATAACATTTTTTTATTTCTTCCTTTCCAATATTTATGCTCTGTATTAATTTTTCTTGCCTTTTTGTACTGTATATGACCTCTGATTGCACACTGAATAGTAGTGTTAGGTATAGCCATCATTATCCTTTCTCTAGTCATGAAGGAAAATACTCTCAACTCTCACTATTAAGTATGATGCTGCTTTTTTGGTAAATGCCTATGTTAATTTTCAACTCCTGAGGAACAGAAGTCAAGAAGGATTAAATAGGCAAGAGATTTAGTGGGAAAAATATCTGTAAATGGTATATCCCCGAATCTTCATAGGGTTTGCTTTCTACTCTCTAAAGTGCATGTTTTAACAATGTTTCTCATATACTAGCCATCATTTGTCTGTCCTGCCTGACCAGCATGATGACATCAATGTATTTAATTAATCTAATGTACTGTTCAATGCATAGACAAAAATCTCTTTAAACTCTATTGTGACAAAGGGATGGAAAATAAACATGGCCAAAGGGTCAAACTCTAAGTGAATATTCTTATCTGTTCCATGTAAGTATGAACCGCTTCTTATACCTTTTCCTGATCATTATAGAAAATAATGTTTTTGCTAAACCAATGCCTGTATAACATGCACTTAAAGCCTTGCTAATCACCTCTAGCAATGATACCATATTCAGTACAGAAACTGTAATTGTTGCTACTGCTTGTTGAATTGGCAGTACCTTTCAGAAATTCCCCAGAATCCATCCATTACTTCAGGGCCAAACTGGAGAATTAAACAAAGATATAAGACCATCTTGTCTGCCTCCTTCAGTTTTATAAAGATGGCACTAATCACATTTCCATCCCAGGAGGCAATATTATTTTTTATTTACTACCTTGGCTAGGGCAGGATGCTATTTCATAGGTTTCCACTTAGCTTTTTGTACTATGTACTCTGTAACTCTTGCACCAAGGACCCAATGTTGGAATTAATCCAACTTCCAAAGATGTCAATCCCAATATGGTTTCAAAGGGTGTAGAAACACTTTTGGGTGGATCCCTGGACCCAATTAAACCACTGTAAACCAGGACTCCATTTATTCCAGGCTCTTAAAAATCTCCTCTCTAACAAAAGTTTAGTGCTTTGGGTCAATGTCAACTCAGAATTTTGTTCAACCATCTTCCAATGTCTGCATATATATTTTCTTCAGTATGAACTTTCTGCAGTATACAGTGACCTGCATAAATGATCACAGATCTCACTAGAGAAAGATTTAGGGAATCATCAATTCTATACTTGTAATGAAGTTGCTGATCTTTGCCTTCTTTTAAGTGTAGATATTAAGCAGTATTTTCATTGACCACCCATCTAGTTTGACCCTACAGACACAATGCTCTGTTAACCATTTCCATAATTCCATGTGTGTCATGGACCCCAGGCCTCAACCTTGACAGCCATCATGTTGATTACAGGACCCTAACTTATGGCATTTAAGCACTGTTGTCTGACTCCCATTACTTTGTGGTTCCATTATTCCTATTACTATTAGTGGGTGAAGCTCAGTCCTGACTTGGATGAACAGTCATCATTGACTATCTTGATTATGATATTCCTCTTAGTAGTATGTTCTTAATGATGATTGGTGTTAACTCTGGGCCTTTCTGAAGGGCATGATTCTCTAGAGGGGAGGCTTCTGGACTGGCTGAACATTTGCATCTTTGAAATTCTAAGATCCTGTCAGATCCTTAGTTTGCCCTTTAGCTGCATCCTCTTTACCACTGAAGGGGAGAAAGACTTTCTTGTAAGCTATAAAAGAAGTTCTCTAGCTTTTGTACTTAGATTTTTTTAAATATTTTTTTTATTTATTTATTCATGAGAGACAGAGGGAGAGAGAGAGAGAGAGAGGGAGAGAAGCAGAGGGAGAAGCAGGCTCCCAAGGAGCAGGGAGCCCGATGCGGGACTCGATCCCAGGACCCTGGGATCATGACCTGAGCCGAAGGCAGACGCTTAACCATCTGAGCCACCCAGGCGCCCTGTACTTAGATTTTTAACTGCTTATTAACTATACTCAGCTTCACTTTATCCCTCTGCAGCCATTGATCAACCTGGGAACAACCAGCCAACTCCACTGTCATTGTAGGCACTTCCCATATATCTCAAATACCTGAACCTTTATATTAGTAAAAGTGTTCCCTTCTACCAGACATTTCTTCAAGTCACTGCTGGTGAACTCTTCAGTAAGTGGTCTGCATTTTTTTCCTGCATCTATTGATGTCCCACATAGCATTCAGATCCTCTGCTAGTTAATGAGTAACCTGTCCCTAAATGTCTGGTGACATTTGAAAATGGTAATATGGGATTAGGCAGTGTGAAAGAGATTTTTCTGGAGAAAATGCTTGTGAATGAAAAAGAAAGAGAGTATAAGAGTGAGCAGGGAGGAATTCCCTGTAATGATGTGGATCTAACACCTATGAAAAAAAAAGGGAAAGAATGAAGGAAAGGAAAGAAAAGAAAGAACCTCAAACTGAAGTGAGTTTTGAGAAAGTTTTGGCCAGGTCAATGGAGAGTCCCTGTCCATTAGTGGAATGCAGCATTACTCAGGAGCGATCAGGTTCCTATTTCCCTGTCATTAACTGGAACACCCTAAAAAAATCATCTTCACTACTCTCATTTTTTATTTCATCTCTCTATGCTTAGGTTTGGATACTGCCCTGACATACAAGCTCAGGGTGATGTTGGAGCTTATTACTTTGTTTTCTTTTTTTTTAAGGATCATGGCCTTGTGCTCTCTCTTTTCCAATGCCAGAAAACAATTGCCTCACATACTGTTCCCTGTTTCCTAATTGCTTACGGTGTTAGAGTAAGTCCAACACACATTCCTCCATCACAAATGAACCAGAATTTTATTTAAAAAATCCTGGCACTATTTTAATGGGTGCTTCAACATTGATAGTGATAAACACATCTAATTGTAAGGGGAAAAGTTAATCACATCTATAAAACCTAAATAAATGATTTTCCAAAGAGCAAAGGAGGCTTCTATGCACTGAATGCTATGTCCTTCCAAAATTTATATGTTAAAAGCTTAATGTGATGGTATTTGAAGGTGGGGCCCTTGGAAGCTGGTTAGGTTATGAGGGTGGAGCCCTCATGAATGGGATTAATGTCCTTATAAAGGAGATCCCAGAGAGCTCCCTCATGCTCTTCTGTAAAGACACAGCAAGAAGATGGTTGTATATGACCCATACCAGACATTAAATCTACCAGCTCCTTGAGGTTGGACTTCTTGAACTCCAGAGTGTGAAAAATAAATGTGTCTTGTTTAGCCACTCAGTCTATGGTATTTCTGTTATACAGCCCTCATAGTCTGACAGAGGTAATTTTCATATGTGATTTATGTAACCCTTCAGTTGGAACTGCTAAGAAGAGAAATCTCCTCTAATTTATTGTTAGTTACATAGATTATACTTTTAAATATCTTTCTCATATCTATCTGCTTGTCTGTTTTATATAACTCAGGCCCTCATGACCTCTTTCTAGCAACTTTACAGTGAATTATAACTTGTTCTGACTCTTTGCACATTTTAGTCGGCCTCCACAATGTTAAAAAAAGTTAAAATTAAAAACTGATGATGCCAATCCCTCCCTTCCAACTTTACATAGTTCTCCGTATCTTTCAGACTCAAACTCCAAACTATTGCATACAAATTGGTTTATGAAAAGCTCCTGTTCAATTATGTCTCATTAAAAAACTTACTACACTACTTGCAAATTTTTGTATATTCTAGAAAACAGCTTGCCTTCATGCCTTTCCACAGGCTTTGTCCTCTGCCAGGAATACTCCTCTTCCACCCTTAGCCCCAATTCATCACCTAACCCCCACTGACTCATAACTGTTTAAGGCTCAGACATCTCTGAACTTCCTTAAATTATGAAAGTATTTCCACACAATTTTACTTATTCCTGTTATATTAAGTGCTATTGCACTCATTGCAGTAAATGTAATTATTAGCCTTCAGACTACAGAAGCTTTGAAAAAAAAATGATCAACCCCCACATTTCTGTATTTCAGAGCTTCTGTAATTCAGAGCTCTGTATTTCTGAGACAGTGTTGTTTGGCCATATTGATACAATAAATAAATAAATGAAAATAAATTATTAAACCAAATACATATTCAAAGGAATCACGCAAACTGTTGGGGTTGTCACATCTTTTAAAATCCAAGATCCCTATTAGTATTTTAAAAATAAAGTCCACATTTCATACATTATGCAATCACTAAACCTTAAGGAAGCTATGATGATACATCATTATACAATATCATAAGTAGAGAGGTGGAGATTCTATCTCAATCTTACTCCCCCAGATCTGATTTTTATAAGGAATATTCAGGTAATACTGAAGCTCGAAGCAAGACTTTTTGTGAGTCATTTCAGTTAGAGAATAAAATAGAAATATATATTTAAATTTTTTACACTACCTTGCTTCACATCTATCTAAAATCAATTTGTTTACTCTTCTATCTAGAAAAGATTTTTTAAAAAATATTTTCACAAATATCTTCTCCTTTTTTGTGGGTTGCCTCTTAGTTTTGTTGACAGTTTCCTTTGCTGTGCAGAAGCTTTTTATCTTCATGAAGTCCCAAAAGTTCATTTTTGCTTTTGTTTCGCTTGCCTTTAGAAATGTGTCTTGAAAGAAGTTGCTGTGACCGATGTCAAAGAGGTTACTGGCTATGTTCTTCTCTAGGATTTTGACGGATTCCTGTCCCACACTGAGGTCTTACTCTCACTTTGATTTTATCTTTGTGTATGGTGTAAAAGAATGGTCCAGTGTCATTCTTCTGCCTGTGGCTGTCCAATTTTCCCAACATAATGTGTTGAAGAGACTGTCTTTTTTCCATTGGATTTTCTTTCCTGCTTTGTTGAAGACTAGTTGACCATAGAGTTGAGGGTCCATTTCTGGGGTCTCTATTCTGTTCCATTGACCTATGAGTCTGTTTTTTGCCAATACCATGCTGTCTTGATGATCACAGCTTTGTAATAGAGCTTGAAGTCAAGTATTTTGATGCCCCCAGCTTCGATTTTCTTTTTCAACATTCCCCTAGTGATTTGGGGTCTTTTCTGGTTCCATACAGATTTTAGGATTGTTTGTTCCAGCTCTGTGAAAAATGTCAACGGTATTTTGATGGGGATTGCTTTGAAAGTGTAGATTGCTCTGGGCAGCATAGATATTTTATTCATTCATTCATTTAAACATTAACAATGTTTATTCTTCCAATCTATGAGCATGGAATGTTTTTCCATTTCTTTGTGTCTTCCTTCATTTCTTTCATAAGTGTTCTGTGGTTTCTAGAATATAGAATACCTCTTTGGTTAGGTTTGTTCCTAAGTATCTTATGGTTTTTGGTGCTATTGTGAATGGGGTTGATTCCTCAATTTCATTTTAGATAAAGGGCTGGTATCCAAGATCTATAAAGAACTTCTCAAACTCAACACCCAAAAAACAAATAATCCAGTCAAGAAATGGACAGAAGACATGAACAGACACATCCCCAAAGAAGACATAAAAATGGCTAACAGACACATGAAAAAATATTTGACATCACTAGCCATCAGGGAATACAAATCAAAACCACAATGAGATACCACCTTACACCAGTTAGAATGGTGAAAATTAACAAGACAGGAAACAACAAATGTTGGCAAGGATGTGGAGAAAGGGGAACCCTCTTACACTGTTGGTAGAAATGCAAGCTGCTACAGCCACTCTGGAAAAAAATATGGAACTTCCTCAAGACGTTAAAAATAGAGCTACCCTACAACCCAGCAATTTCACTACTAGGTATTTATCCCAAAGATACAGATGCAGTGAAGAGAAGGGGCACATGCACCCCAATGTTCATAGCAATGTCCACAATAGCCAAACTGTAAGGAGCCAAGATGTCCTTCAAGAGATGAATGGATAAAAAAAAAAAAGATGTGGTTCATATATACAATGGAATATTACTCAGCCATCAGAAAGGATGAATATCTACGGAACTGGAGGGAATTATACTAAGTGAAATAAGTCAAGCAGAGAAAGACAATTATCATATGGTTTCACTCATATGTGGAACATAAGGAATAGCGTGGAGGACCACAGGGGAAGGGAGGGAAAACTAAATGGTCAAAAATCAGAGAGGGAGACAAACCATGAGCCTCTGGACTCTGAGAAACAAACTGAGGGTTACAGAAGGGAAGGTTGGGTAACTGGGTGATGGGTATTGAGGAGGGCACCTGCCGTGATGAGCACTGGGCATTATATACAACTAATGAGTTGTTGAACACTAAATCAAAAACTAATGATGGGAGCACCTGGGTGGCTCAGTCATTAAGGATCTGCCTTCGGCTCAGGTCATGATCCCAGGGTCCTGGGATCGAGCCCCGCATTGGGCTCCCTGCTCCACAGGAAGCCTGCTTCTCCCACGCCCACTCCCCCTGCTTGTGTTTCCTCTCTTGCTGCCTCTTCTTCTGTCAAATATATAAATAAAATCTTGAAAAAAAAACTAATGATGTACTATATGCTGACTAACTGAACATAACAAAAAAAATTAATTAAAAAAAAGACTTTCACAATGTGTAAGTTTCCTTGTCATTTTCATTTGTTAGAGAGTCAAGGAGAAGATAGAAAGAAGTTGGTATTACACAGTGAAACTTTTAAATAGAATGCAACTACCCCTTGGCTGGATCCATTCTCTAAAGAATAAATGCAATCTTATTTAGAATGGCATAGTCTCCCTATGCCTTCAAAATATAGAGTTGATTCCAAATGACTAAAATCTTGTCCTTTCTGACTCATAGTCGCTTTGCTCCCTAATAGTAGAGCACAGGGCCTTGATGTCTATCAGTCTGGAAATGGATTCTGCTGATGGCTTATCTATCTCTAGTGAATGGATAATTGAAATTGGTAAATAAGTTTTAGTGGTAAGGGTAAATGTGCATGACAAAATATTAAAATAAAAGCATTATACAAGGAATCAAATATTACATCACAGATAAAAAAAATGTAAGTGGAATAGAGAGGGGAAGTACATTATGATATTAATAATTTAATAGTTATTAGCTCTGGGGGGCACCTCAGTGGCTCAGTTGATTAAACATCCAACTCTTGTTTTCAGTTCAGGTCATGATCTCAGGGTCGTGAGATCAAGCCATGTGTTGGGCCTCATGCTGGATGTTGAAACTGCTTAAGATTCTCTCTCTCCCTCTCCCTCTGCCCCTTCCCACCCCACCCTATATCTCCTGCTCAAAAAAAAAAAAAAAAAGTATTAGCTTTGGGTGATAAGACTAGGACTTTTTTTTTCCTTTATAACTTTTAAGATGGGTTAAATGTTCTCTAATCATTATGTATTATTTTTTAAATCATAAAAATAACATTAAAAATAAAATATTTTGGCTTTCCATATATAATCTTTACAAATAACAATTATGATAAATATTTATGAAGTTGAAAATTACGGAAGCAGTAATGATATTACTGCTCCAGGGAGTTACCCTGGAGTTGAATTATATCCATGGGTCATCTGTTAGAAGGGGTTTCTTAAAATGAGAACCACAGACCTTCTAAGTTTTAATTAGTGAGTTCTGAGGGTAACTCATAAAATTTCTGAAATTATATGCTATTTCTGTATATATGTCTATGTATATTGTTTCCTGGCTTGTGAGTGATCATAAATGTAATCTTGTTTTTAAATTGTGGTGACATAAATTAAATTAAAAAAAAGAATCTAGAGAAGGCAGAATAAAAGAGGAAAAGCCTTGGACAAATATGTACTCTAACTAAATTATATTTGAGAACAATACTAGGGAAAATCAATTATTTTAACTCCTAATTACCTAAAATTATCTTTGATTATATCAATCTTTAGAGTCAGTATGTTGGATTATTTTCAAGGTAATCATATCATCCTTATTGCTTCTCTTAACATTCTCAAGGACTATAGTGTTTTTGCATTTCTTTTTTGTAAAAAAACAAAAACCAAAAACTATCCCATTATTTATTTTGTGTGTGTGAGAGAGATATTATAGCCCAGTGCCTGTCATTCCCCTGCAGAAGATTTATATTTCCTGAAAGCATTTTGGCACTATTGATTTAATGGTTGTGCCAAAAGAACCATTGAGTAAGAACATATTTTAAACTCTAGCAGTCAGATGACCTATCATCAGACTTGGAATCTTAAACAAATGGTTCAAGACCAGAAGGAGTAGCTATTTATTCATCCCAACAGAAACGCCCCACTGATGCTATTATCAAGACTATTCCCAGAGTTCAGGTGCCTGGGTGGCTCAGATGGTTAAGCGTCTGCCTTCGGCTCAGGTCATGATCCCAGGGTCCTAGGATCAAGTCCCGTATCGGGCTCCCTGCTCAGTGCAGAGCCTGCTTCTCCCTCTCCCTCTGCCATTCCCTCTGCTTGTGCTCTTCTATCTCTCTCTCTGTCAAATAAATAAAATCTTTAAAAAAAGAAAAAGACTATTCCTAGAGTTGAAATTGAATAGCACCGCAGAACTCCCTCTATTCTGCTCCCATTCCAATCTTGCCATCATTTCATTTGTATTAGCTCCTAATATTCTTATAATAAATTTTATATTTGCCAACAATATTTAGGTTTATTTTTGCTGGTTTTGAACCAAAAATACTAATAAAAATTTGCTACTTAGAATGGCTTGCAGACTATGAACTCGGGAAAATAGTATTTGGAATTAGTTACCTAGTCAAGAAGGAGAAGAAAACATTCAAATTCCAGGTTGGGACCTACAGAGAACTGTGGTGAAATACCAAAATTAGAATTTCTGACCACATGGAAACAGGGGACATGTCTTTTGGCAAAACAGGTAAAATTAAAATAAAATACTATATCTAAGATCTTATGAAGTGGTTCCATCTGACAATCTGTCATAGTTTAACACAAGAGACTGACAAACTCAAATGTTTAATTTGTCATCTCAAATTTGATCTTATAATCTCTAGCATGGACTATAAATAATTGGGTCAAATTAGTTAGTCCACTTGACTCAAGATTAGATAATTGATCACAAGGCAGATTCCCTGGAGTTTGGAATGAATGATGAGGAATAGTCAGATTTTGTCCTACTGGAGCTAAGAATTCATGTAGATGGTGCCCTGTAATGGTGCTGTAATGTCAAGCTGTAATGGTGCTGAGGAGCCAGTCTCAATGAGAAGGTGAGAAAATAAGAGGGAAAAGAACTCTAAGCCTCTGGATAATATAGGGTGCAAGGCCAGTGTCCATGAACTCTAACTCCATAGTCTATGTCTATCATAGGCCAATGGCATCTCTAGACCAATGTTTTTTTTACCTGAATATTACATTTATATGTTTGTTTTTGGGTGTGTTATCTGAAACTCTCAAATAGTCTATGATGGTCCTGATTACATCTTATTTATGCAGATTCATGTTCGAGTACTGAAAAAAAATTGTAAATTTGATTCTACAGATTGTGAATGTCAGTAGAATTCATAATCTCTCTTGCTCACTCATGTGAATATTAGGGCATTATTTGGAGGAAGACGAAGTCCTCGATCATTGAGATAGTATTATTTGTAGGAATCTGAAAGTTTTTCAAGTCTTAATGCCCAAAGAATGGCTTTCAATGACCTGTCTTTAGAAGCAGTTTCTACATGGATTGCAAGTCTTTGGCTCTCCTTCCCATGAAAATTAATAATAATAAAAATAATAACAATTAACTTTCCTCACATTTATTACAAGAGACATAACTAAATTTGGATCCTAGCATGTACCAAGGGGGCAAGTACAAAATAAAACTCTTAATTATCTATCAGCATTTTTCTGGGAAGCGGTTCTGGTAATGAAGTCTCAGGACACTTGACTGAGAAAGGAAGTATGGTTGTAGTTTGTAGAAATATGAACTAGATATACTTCATGAGACTCTGCATTTTACATAATAGGTCTTGTGCTCGATATGGTTGACTTACGGATTTTTTTTCTTATTGGTGTTGCCACCTAGAACATGACACTTGATTCTGCTAATTACTATTCTCTACCTCATGTAGATCTGTAGTCATCAAAGCTGGCTGAAAATTAGCATCATCTAGAGAAGTTTTTTAAATTTATTTTATTTTATTTTTTTAGTAATCTCTACACCCAACTCACAACCTCAAGATCAAGTCACATACTATTCTCACTGAGCCAGCCAGGCACCTCCATCTAGAGGAGATTTTTAAGTATACCATTTCTGAGTACCATTTCAGGAATATCCTATTTATTTGTTTATTTCGATATGACTTCAATCTTACAGAAACACTGCGAAACCAACTGTAGAATGTATATCAGTTTGGATTTGTCTGATGTTTCCTCATGAATAAATCCAGGTTATTAATTTTTTGGCAGAAATATCACAGAAACGATCCTAGTTTATTTATTGTTTTCTAATTGCATTTTATCAGGTGCTTTGCAAGTTCTATGCATCCAATTACTGATTATGTAATCTTTGTTAGCCAGACTAAGGTAGTGGCTGCCAATTTTTTCTACTATAAAATTACCCATTTTCCCTTTGTAATTAATAATTATTTTATACAAGATATGTTGAGATTATGTAAATGACCCATTTCTCATTAAACTGTGACTCACTCATTTTAGCATTTATTATTTCATCTTGACTGAAATAATTGTATTGAGCAAAGTAAGTCTATTATGCTCAAGTGTCCCATATTTGGCCAGTGGGAGACTCTTTTACCTGACTTCCAGATATGTTACATAGATCATTTGTGGGTTGCAAAGTTTAAAATATTTATTCTCTGGCTCTTTATTAAAAGTTTGGCTACCTTTGTTATTTAATCAAGTACATTTTTTCAGGTGTTTGAGATTCCACAATGGAAAACTTCATGTTTGGTCTAGTAGGACCCCAAATCCATCTACTGTTCATGACAATTTCCTGGTTATATATAGCTAGAATTAGTAACCTTAGCAACCTGGTAGATTACCAGTATTTGCATTATCTCACTCATAAAGAAAAGGCAATTGTGGAAGAAGGGAGTTAAAATTAGTATACTACTTCTGAGAGTTTAATTGAATATTAAGTAGCTATACATGTAAGTGTTCATCTAGATGGTTAGCTGACATTTAATAAATGTTAGCTATTATTTTCATCCCTAGCTTTCCAAAGCTTTCTTGTTCCCACCTTACTCTTTAGACATTTGTACTTGCACTTGAACTTTAAAATTAGAGAATTCTGAGAAGCCATGATGTTCATAAGCTAACATTACAGTGCTACAGAATTAAATTTAAAGTTTTGTGTTTGTTTTAGTGTCTAGTGGAATGCAGTTAATAGCTTATGTTGAATATTTCCTCCAGTAAAATTATTTACATGGAAATGTTTATATTTTCTATTGAAGAGAAATGAAAGAAATGGTATGAATTAGAGTAGAATTAAGTAAATTAAATTTAATAAATAAAGGTACTATTATTTATAGTAATTTTTAACAAATAGAAAGGTGTTTGTATGAAGGAAAAGGAAGATGTTTTTACACTTTTCTTTCTGTATTTCATAAAAGACAGAAATCCTAAAACTGAACCATCCTAGCTGGAGCTACACAGTGGTCTAAATTGAGAAGTTTCTATCTTAGCCATTTGTAGTACACACAATAAATTCTCTATAAGCACATACTTCTTCCACATCACTGCGATCACTTGCTTTTATCTTTGCACTGTCATTTTTAAAACCTGAAGTGAAGGACCATTTCTTACATTTTAGTCTTTATAAAGTTAGAACTTGGGCATAAGACATTTCAGCTTTGAAGTTCCAAGTGGTCTTAGAGTCAACACACAATATAACTAAAAGTACTCTTTTATGAGTTTAAAGGCATTTACTTGCTTTTGATATAAATTATGAATTATTCTCCCTTGGGACATACATTGCAAAATAAAATATATAGATCTTTTTTGAGCAGACACGTAAGTCAAATTATATAAGCCTGGATTTTGAGATCAAGAAATTGTGAAACTATTTAACCCACACCACTAATTTTATTGCACATACTAAATCATTGTATTATCTGCATTAGGATATTCATATTGGAATATTGTCCAAAAAGTCATAAAACAATTGCATTTTGAAAAATTTTAATAGTTAATATTTGAAATGTGAAATTTTAAGAAAAGCAGAGTACTTTTTAAACTTAATATTTTATAATACCACTGTAATTTTTTAAATTTACTATTATTTTCACCTAAAAGTAACTATTATAAAAATAATTTTATAATGAATTATATTATACAGAATAATTTTCAAATAAATAAAATAATTGTTATTCAAGACATAAAGACCATTATAGTAGTTTGTAACATCATAGTGAAATACAAGAATATATGAAACAGAAAACCAAATACTATCCATAATGTTCATTTAAAAATTAATTAAACATCTTCTTTGACCACGAGTAATTGAGATATCTGAAACCATATTCATAGTCATAAGATAACTTTGGAGATATTTTGTTATTTTCATTCATAAGAATAAGATCGTGATGCTCCAGTCTCAGTTTTGCCATCTCCTACTTAAGATACCCTGGTTAAATTATGTAATTTCATCAAATACTGGTAAAAATGTCCTTTTCTGTTGGTAAAAATGTCCTATATCTGGGGCTCAATTTTGGGTCATGTTGATAGAAGTAAAAAGTATTGTGAAATGGAGTAAGTCTGGACATATTGGACCCGCTTTTAATACATGTTATGAAGACTAGAGAGATCTATAAAATACTGGTGAGAACCTTGAGCTTGATCTCATGTGAGCCAAAACTTTTACCATTTAAGCAATGAGAGCACAGGAATATAAAATTAGCGGTAACAGCAGTGATAGCTGTCATACAGCTTCTTAGATTATATGGTCCTTTTCTTCTTAAGTGATGAGAGCATTTAAAAATCTTTATACTATTTAACACAAATTGAAATTCAGTGAGAGAATGTAAAAGCCTATGACATGTTTAAAAATCCACAGTGAGTAAATTAGTAGTAAAGTGACTCCAGAACGTCAATATCTTTCTTCTGAAATTCAACTCAGTGTACATTTTAATAAAATATCTGGACTCTTGGCATTATGAAATGTCCTTGGAAAACCTTCTTTAAGAGTCCTGCATGTACTTCATCCACTATTTTAGTAGGCTTCATTACACCTTCAACTGGAGGCACAGGTATCATTTTGTTTATTCAGAACATATGTGTGAGTTAAGTAGTTATGCATGCATAATACTCTTCATCTAATCAGTATATTACTGGTTTATTTTTATTTTCTTTTGAAAAATACAGTGGAAAAATAGTGATACAAAACTGTAACTGAGTTTATACTGGTATATAAAAACAATAGAACCTAGAACATTTTTTGACTAGATATTTTCATTTTTAGTTAAAACATCCTATAGAACTTATTTTTACATAAAATTTACATAAACTTTTACATAAATGTTGTTGACTGACTATTTAATACTATGAAGCAACATATTCTATAAACCACTATAAAATCTTTTAGGAAACAAAGACAACACCACCATCTTTCAGGCTAAAGGGCAATGTCATTAATATCTTAGTAAAAGCATCTTTCAGTAATGATTGACATATTGAGATAGAATTATCATAAGATTCCTATGTTTTCTTAGGAATATATCTCTCACATGGTAAGTTTTATCTTTGTACTCCTCATCCTTCTAAGATATAAGTTTTGAATCAGTATCAGAACTAGAAATTTTCGGGGGAGCATGGTGTCTCAGTCGGTTAAGTGTCAGTCTTCAGTTCCAGGGCATGATCCCAGGTCCTGGGATCTGGCCCCACATCAGGCTCCCTGCTCGGCAGGGGGTCTGCTTCTCTCTTTCCTTCTGCCCCCCTTTCCCACTTGTGTTCTCTCTCTTCTCTCTCAAATAAATAAATAAAAAAATCTTTAAAAAAATAACTAGGACTTTTCCTCTTAAACGAGGCCTTCTAATAGTTTTCTTGAAATATTTTCTTGTAAACACACATATATTGATAATTTTTTGTCATAAGAGTATGTGTGTCAAGCATATTGATATTTTAATATACCAGCATTTAGCTGATATACACTTCTATTCCCCAATTATTTTTTTTAAACTTCTCTAAGAGTATAAATATTATCTCTCAGTTGATTTTTGAGATTTTATTCAATACAGATTTTCTCTACTGCATTTCAATTGGGAAAAAATATTTCTATTTGAGCAAAACAAAAATTCTGAAAGGAAGAACTTAAGTCACTACTTACCGCATCAATGGTTCCTGCTTTTAGTTCACTGATCTCACCCCTTCCTTTGTGGTACGAATCTTAACTGGTTGTTCCAAACAAGTGAAAGGGATACATATATTTTGACCTATATGGTACTTTTACTAGAGCCATGTTTTCCTTGGGAAATACTAAAAGGTAAACAGAAATAGATGTTTTAAAGGATTTTTTTCTAGAGAAGCGTGTTAAATTTTGCAGAATACAGTATATATTCAAGTGCTATATGTGTTTCATTGTAAATGCTATCTAAACAGGTTAATCGGTTAAGATTATTCAAAGCGAGGTAAACAATCAGTATGATTTAGAAGAGGCCTATTTTACTCTAATGTGTAGTTACCTCTAACTTCCAATAAATAAAATAAGTGAAACAATACATTAAAGTCGACGATACTGGAATTGGAAGTTTTGATCTTTCAAACCTTGAATAAAGTAGTAGAACTAGTTTTGAAATTGACATGGCGTTATTTGTTTGCTGAACTTGGTTCTGGATAAATTGTTGGAAATACTTAATTGTATTTGAATACTTAGGCTAGCCATCTTTAGCTATTTAACAAATGAAAAAGCTTCTTAGAACATTATGTTTCTTCTCTTCTCTCTTGGTGAATCATCCCCTACTCTCCAACAATCATTTGAATTTCAGATCTTATATTTTTCTCCCTCTTTAAACTCACCCTTTTCCCACAGTTATTTGACTTGTTATTTAAGTTCCTCAAACATGCCAAAATTGCCTATTGCCTTTGTTCCAATTGCCCCCACTACTATAGTATTGTTCCCTGCCGTTTCGGTCCATCTTTGCATGGGTGGTTCTTTCTTGTCACTCTGCTTTCCACTTTTTTATTGAAATATTTTCCTGTCCATGTCAGCAAAATACCTCCCCAGTCACTGCTATCATCACCATTATCCTGATTATTTCTATTTAGTTCAGACATTGTACTGATTAATTTTTCTTAACCTTGTGCACTACAAAAATTCATGAGTATTGAAGGCATTATTTGGCAGGCTGAATATTATTCTCTAGCATGTGCAACACAACTTGGCACATAGTAGGATGCTCAATCAAAGTTGAAAGAATAAATGAAAGTTGAAAAAAAATGAATGAGTAAATGGAAATGTTTTGCCTATCACATTGTAGATATGAAAATATAATGATTACTCTTAATGAGTAATTGAAGAAAAAACACAATGGAGGAAATATAAAGTGGTACAAACTGTTTGAAGGGAAATTTTTCAATACCTACCCAAATAAAAATATAGATATTTTTGTGTCTTGTAGTGCAACTGTGGAAAATGATTTTTAAATGCATAAATTTTTACTAATTTTACTAATATTTATATTACTAACTAAAATGTATGAAAATAATACAGACATTAATGAAAAATCATTCGTTTAACTTTTTTTTTTAGCACTTCTTTGGTCAAGACATCCATCTGGCATTTGGGTTATATCAGAGAAAGAAGCGATATCTGCCTTTGACACATTAAAACAGAAGAAACAAAATAAACATTAGATATAATAAATCAACTATAGTATAAAAAATGTTATTTAAAAAAATAAGAGCTGAGTAAGTAGATCTGCAATCCCAGAGACAACAGATAGTTGTATTCATGTAGAAAGATCTTAAAAGCTTAGTTCAGAGGAAAGGGATTGATCCAGATGGTTACATGAACATCTCAGGCAGAAGCAACCGCCAGTGTAAAATCCTGAGGAAAAGTATGCCTGGATTCATAAAATTCTTAAAAAAAATCTGAGGCTGCATATACTATTCCATTGATCTGATTTACATGATAGGATATATATATATATATATATATATATATATATGTATATATATATATATATATATATGAAAAGATAGAATGAAAAAAATTTTTGGTCTGAAATTTGAGATTTTTGTAAAATTTTATAGGAAAACTTTGTGAATAGAGAACCACTATTAGATATATTCTGGTACCATATTCTAACTGTAAAATGTTAAAGAAAGTACTTAAAAGGTGGTGTATGGGTGGCTTAGTCAGTTAGGTGTCCAACTCTTGGTTTTGGCTCAAGTCATGATCTTACGGTCATGAGATCAACCCCCACATTGAGCTCCATGCTGAGCATGGAGCCTGCTTAAGATTCTTTCTCTCCCTCTCCTTCTATCCTTCCACCCCTTTGCTCATGCTCTATCTCTCTCTCTCTTAAAAAAAAATACTAAAATGAATATATGATACAAGTACAAATAAAAGGGAAATTTCATCAATGAGGATTATGTTTAAACAAAAAAGATATGTCTCAAGAGTTCAATGCGTATTTAAGTATAACAAGAGTGTGAATGCAATATAAAATTTTTCTTGAAATGATGTGCAAGGATTTGAGGACTAAAAACCTCCTAATATCTTTTATAAGTAAACAACTCAAACGCTTGCTTTGTATATGGTGAAAAATGAATAGAAAAGAACTAAATTTTGAGAAAAAATTGTCTACTCCCTGAATGTTCCTGAACAGATTCCTCATCCCTCTCTGAGGCATGTTAAGCAATTGGTGAATTTGGGAAGGAGAGGGAGAGATCAGTTCCATATTTCCACTTTTATCGGTAAGTAATAAACAAGCTTCTGTCAGTAATAAATAAACCTATATTTTAATAAAATAAATAAGTTTAAATAAATGTTAGCCTTCATCTTCATTTCATTTCTCAAATTGTTCAAAGCTGAAGTAAAAAAAAAAAAGGTAACCATTTATTGGAGACTTTCTCAGTGACTATTACTTAATTGTGTTTATTTGAAATACTGAGATATAAAATCAAGAATGGAATTTGGGGAGCTAAACATGCATAAATAGAAGAAATTTTAGTAGAGTCAGAATTCACAACTTGGGCCTTGGATTTATATACCTGTAGCTTGCTTTCTACTTTGCATTTTATGAGTCTACAGACCAGATGAGTTTTTCAGTTCTGCAGTCATTTTTTAGGCCTGTGGCCTGGGTGTGTCTTAGATTTGTAACAGAAGCTTGTGGTAGCTATGTATAGAAGAGATGATAAAAGCTTCAGAGATTTACTCTGGGCTTCGCCCAACTCTGCTTTAGAAAAGAGGAGGAGTTACATTGACAAAGCAAATGAAGGGCTTTAGGAAGAGAAAAGGTTCCTAATGTAAGCAAGGAGAGGCCAATTTAAGTAACAGCCGTCAGGTTCAATTTTTCTAAGCCTAACATTGAGTGGCTCCATGTACTATGGTACCTCGCAAGCAGACCCCAAGCAACAGTATGGGGACATTTACAAAATATGGGCCTGCCCAGATGCAGGCAGGGCCAGAGTGTTGGGTACACTTTTCCTCAGTACAATGATCTGGAAAAATTTTAACTGTGTAGAATATAAAGTCTTGGTCAGTTTTTAGGCCTTGATAAGCTAAAGAGTATTTTAAGGCTAAGGCACTGATTTCAAAGTGCAGCATGAAATACCTTTGTGCCCAGAGCCAAAACCAACAGCCAAGAGGTAAGAGTTGATATTCAACAACCAGAAAAATATCAAGAGACAATATCTTGTAACTGAAACTAGAGAATCCATTGTAACAGTAACTGGGGAAATGCCCCTTAAATTTTGTGACAGTTTTATTAAATAAATATATAATATGTGGAGAGATTGGAAAGGTATTGAATTTCTCTCTGCCTTTCAAGACTATACAGCTATTGTAAGTGAGAATAGAATTATTGCCTTTGACTAGAAAGAAACATGCCCAGAAATGTGTGGAATTAGGACCCCACAAAATGGTAGGTGAGACATATTGAAATGAAATCAGCAAAATAGGCAGGTTGAGTCCTCACCTGGGTTCAATAGGGAGCCTATTGGGAGCGTATCTCCTTTGTAGGAGATATGTTTAAAGTGAATATTTTGTTAAAGAGATCTAACAAGTAAAAAAAGAGAGAGAGAGAGAGAGAGATCTAACAAGTTAAAAAAATCGAGAGTATATAGACATGCAAATGTATTGTCTTCCCCCAAAAAACAATGAAAAGAAAAGTGAAGGTTATATTCAATTACAGCAAACTGTATCAGTCCTATATCCTGACAAAAGGAAATAAATGGACTTATACAACAGGATAAACCTAATTTAACTGAGTTTTTCAAAAAGGTACTAAGTGTAATAGAAATGAAATCTATCCCACAAGGTTTGTCCCATTAGTTTAGAAAATGACATACGAGAAAGTAATTTTTTTTTAAAGATTTTATTTACGTATTTGACAGAGAGAGACACACAGCGAGAGAGGGAACACAAGCAGGGGGAGAGGGAGAGGGAGAAGCAGGCTTCCCGCCGAGCAGGGAGCCCGTTGTGGGACTCGATCCCAAGACCCCGAGATCATGACCTGAGCCGAAGGCAGACGATTAACGACTGAGCCACCCAGGCACCCAGAGCAAGTAATGTTAAAACATTAAAAACTGGAAGAATCACAGTTTTGAGATGTACATGGCCGTGATATGGGTGGTAGTTTGTATTCTATAGAAGCCATGAAAGCAAACTTAACTAGGAAGTTTCTTAGGAGAAATTCTTCAGTTGATCAAAGCTGAGGATTAGGATGAAATCTCTGCTGGAGATGGGTTTCAAAGGTCCAAATAATTGCATCATAAATGGCAGAGAAAACAGCCACTGTGCCTCAGGATTAAGGAAAAAAAAAAAAAAAGCTTACAAGGGTGTGGAGGCTAAGATGCTAGGTTGGTACCATCCTCAGTGCAATACATATAAAGTTCCAGAAACATGGGACTCAGAGGAAACAGAAATTAAGATGTTCTGAATATACTGAATAAAAAATAAAGGCACCTTGAATTATTTCTGTTAACTGAGGCTTTGTCAACATGACAAATTTCTAAGCTTTGAAAAAAAGGCAGCTATGATTCATCCGCATAAACGGAATCACCCCACAGATATTGTACACGCCTAGTACAAAGTTAGCATGATGTTGAGAGATTTATCAAAATAAGTTTAAATGTAGAGGTTTTATATTCCTGACACTTCTATCCATTGATTATCATGCTCATGATCTGCTGTGGTCTGTTGCAATATTTTAATAGTTTTGGGAATGTTATTTCACCTGGGATAACTACGATGGGGCTTGATGGCTGGGTGGTAGGCTACTTTTCTAAATCTCTAGGGTATTAGGAGAGGATAATGGTGATTTTTCCTTTTCTTATTTCTGATCTCTATAAAATGAGACACTTGACACTTGACCGTTTCAACTGCTATAGGATTAAGAATTCACAATGTCTTCTTCTGTCACTTCCATAATGACCAGAAAATGAAAGTGGGGAGGATTATTTCTTAGATTTTGATATAACTTAAGAATTTTAGAATTTGAGCCTTATCTCAAAAGGGCAAGATAATTTAATTTCGGACTTTAATTTCTTTTAAGATGCAGTACAGCATAATTCCTTTTGAGAGGCAATGTTTCTTGTTGAGGAAGAACCAAACTCTTGATCCATTGTCTGGATTCAAAGGCAAGAGCCACTACTACTAGCTAGGCAATCTTGGATAAGATGCTTAGCTGTTCTGCAATCTTGAGATAACAGTAGGATCTAACTTAAAGCATTTTTGTGAGAATTAAATGAGATGTTATTTACAAACTACTTTGAACAGTGTCTTATAGATGTTAAATACTTTACATGTGCTTATTTCTAGCATTCTTGCATATGAAATTCTGAGTGAATTTAACATTTATCTTTACTTTATCCTGGATTTGATAATAAAAAGAGGTTTTTTTTATTCAATCAGGATCACTTTTAAATTTTCAGTCAGTATATATTTGAATATATTTAGGTAAAACTTTGAAAGTGTGCAAGATGCATTAACAAATATAGATTAAGGACAATGTAATAATCTTTTCAACTTACGTGTTACAAAGAATGTACTGTTTAGTATATATAATTAAAATTGATTGTTGAAGTAGTTTACAGCCCTAAAGATGTCTTGAGAATCCAAAGAAAGACATCTAAAGAAATCTTTATTTCTCTGAAATTCAAAAAAATCTATAGTTACAGTTTTTGCTTGTTCAGCAGTTTTCTCTAACAATTTGCTTGCTAACCCCACTAATCCCAATCTATGCATATTTTTTTTCTTTAAACAGCACAAACTTTATCCTTTGTTCCTAAAGAGTACTTTTATTTCGCACACACAATGCACATTTCATAACCTCATTTAATATCTTTACCATCATCATAACCTAATTATGGTATTCATCTTTATGATATGCATAAAAATTCCTTTGTATGCCAGAATTTTAAGTTAAGTGTATGCTTTCATAATTAGAGGACTATAATACATAAGGCATGGAGCACTAAAACCAAATCTCTGTGAAGAATGAGTTTTTATGTGTTTATAATCAGTTGAATCTGGAAAATAACACTTCCAATTACTAATCTTAAATTGTGTCTCTTCCCTATTACGTGTATTTACTAATGAAAACTAAATGGCAATTAATCATATGAATGTTTGTTGAGTAAGGACTGAAGAAGATATAATAGCTACAGGTTTCTTCAATTGTGAAAGTATCTATTTACTTATTTATAATTTGTGTTTTAGTTTGGTAGGCACAAAGACTTGAGTTTCTCTGCTTAAAAACAAATGGCAACATACACAGATGTTTCTGTTTTCAAAATTATATGAGAGTCACTTGAAGAGATTTATCTCACAATTTTTGTTTAAGATTTATATCTACTATCTCTGCTGATAATTACCTGAAATATTTTATTTTCATTAATATTAAAAACATTAGGGGTTTTGCATATCCTCTAGCAAAGTTCACCTTTAGAAAGTTTTAAACTGGTTTTACATTTTTGCTGAGTTTTCTCTATTCACAGATTCATATGGTAATAGCATTAAAGTGTATTTTATATTTGAGTTTAATAAAATAAGATAATCTATAAATTGAAGAATTAATAAAATGTTAAGACTGAGCTGAGGTCAATTGTCTTGTTCTATTAGAGAGCTATTTAGGGTCTGGGCAAAATTATAAGCATAATTAAACTAGCCTTTTACTGATGAAACCAGAACTAGAATGTTAAAAGCAACCATCTATAGAAAGAACAAAAAAGGACTGGGAAAAGAAGGAGACACACTTCTATGAACTAGATGTCTAGTGCTAGTCACAGGGATGCCTGCAAGTATGAGCACTGAGGCTACTGGAGGGGTTGTTGTTGCTAAGATCCAACCGTGGGAATGTGCTTTCTAATCCAGAACAGGTCTGATAGATACTAGTTGAATATATGCAACTGTAGTTTTCTCTCAATGCTCTAGAGATTCCTCCAGGAGACTATTTGAATCAGTCAGCAAGAATGAGGCTCCCTTAGATTTGTGTCATGATATGTAAGTCTCTCTTTTTCAATAAAAATAAGATACATAAGAGATTCAACACTTATGGGTTCATAATTATTGTCCTGGACTCTACAACCTCTTCACATCTGATTGTGTATTAAATGTATGTTCTAAACAAAAAGGATGTGAACCCCTTATTTCTGATTCATCTTTCATGTATAAATAGAAATACATTTCACAATTTTTTTTTTTTAAGATTGTATTTATTTGACAGAGAGAGACACCGTGAGAGAGGGAACACAAGCAGGGGGAGTGGGAGAGGGAGAAGCAGGCTTCCCCGCAAAGCGGGGAGCCTGATGTGGGGCTCGATCCCAGGACCCTGGGATCCTGACCTGAGCAGAAGGCAGATGCTTAACAACTGACCACCCAGGCGCCTCTACATTTCACAAATTTTAAGAGTCCTCATTTTTCTCTCTATATAAGTAGATGAGGACTCACTTTGTGAAATGTCCAGATGCAAACATATCAATTGTGTACTTTTCTGTAGGCTCAAATGTACAAATATCTTTGATCCACATGACATTTCACTTTATGAAAATAAGAGGGTCTTATATTTCTTTTAAAAATAGATTACACAAGAACAATTTAAATAAATGTTATTAAATCATTCAGGCCCTTTTGTCATGTTAGAGATCAAAGACAAGAGTTTTCTTACTCTCCAGATGATTTTTTTGATATTGTGCTTTTAATATATATATTTTTTTCATATAGTCTTTGTCTGTTAAGATCATGACATTTAGGAATCCCTGGGTGGCTCAGCTGGTTAAGCAACTGCCTTTGGCTCAGGTCATGATCCTGGGGTCCTGGGATTGAGCCCCACATTGGGCTTCCAGCTCAGGGTGGTGCCTGCTTCTCCCTCTGCCTGCTGCTCCCCCTGCTTGTGCTCTTTCTTTCTCTCTGACAAATAAATAAAATCTTAAAAAAAAAATCATGACATTTACTAAAATAATATCCTGTAGTATTAACAGTGGCTTTCCTAAATCTGCAGATAATTGACACCATAGGCCATAAAGATTCAAAAAAATAAAACAAAACAAAACAAAACAAAAATACATATCATTATTGAACCAGGAAAAGCTACTTTTGGTAATATTAAATTTTTATTTCCTCATATTAAATGTATAATCTATTTTCAAGCTAAAAGAAAAGTATAACATCAATACAAAATTAACAATATGCATGTCATTAGTGTAAAAAAATATGGTCATCTAGGAGATGAATGATTCTGTTATTATAAGCTGTATGCTTAAACAGATGTGATCTTTTTTTTATTTAAAAGATTTTATTTATTTATTTGACAGAGAGAGAGATAGCAAGAGCAGGAACACAAGCAGGGGGAGTGGGAGAGGGAGAAGCAGGCTTTCTGCCGAGCAGGGAGCTCCATGTGGGTCTCGATCCCAGGACCCTGGGATTATGACCTGAGCTGAAGGCAGACGCTTAATGACTGAGCCACACAGGAGCCCAAACAGATACGATCTTAAATATTTACACAGAGTACAATCTTTAACACGTTGATGTGTCATGCAATATGGTCTTATATACTATTTTAGGTTAAATTAACAGGAAGGAAAAATGCTAACTTTTGTTTTTCAACTTAATTTATATTTTCAAAGAATCAGCTTTTCATTACATTGATTTTTTTCTATTGTTTCCTTATTTGCAATTGACCTTTTTCTCAAATTTTTATTATTCCTTTTATTCTGTTTACCTTAGTCTTAACATCACTCTCTTTTCTCTAGTCTCCTAAAGTGACAGATTAGATTATTTATTTTAAATATTGTTTAATATAAGCATTCATGCCATAAATTTCCTTCTAAGCACTGTTTCTTCCCTTGCCTCCCACAGATTTTGATAAATTCTATTTTCACATTCATTTAGTTCAGACCATTGTCTTAATTTCTCTTAAGACTTCTTTGACCTATGAGTTATTTCTAAGTGTACTGTTTATTCTCCAAATATTTGGGAATTTTTCAACTATCTTTCTGCTATTGATTTCTAATAATTTCATCATGGTCTGAGAATATACTTTGCATGATTTCTATTCCTTTTAAATTTGCTCAGGTGTATTTTATGGCCCAGAATGTGGACTCTCTCAGTTAATGTTCCATGTGAGTTTGAGAAAAATTTGTAATTTGGCGTTGGCTACAGTATTCTATAACTGTTAATTAGATCAACTCAATAAATAGTTCTTTTAGGTCTTCTATATTCTCACTTATTTTTGGCCTGCTTGATCTACTATTTATTGACAAAAGGATATTGAATTCTTTTATAATTGTAATAGTGGCTTTGTCTGTTTCTCCTTTCACAACTGTAAGTTTTTGTGTGGGATTTTTTGGCTGCTATTAGGTATATAAACATTTAGGATTGTTGTGTTTTCTTGAAGAATTGACTTTTTTATCATGATGTAATGCTTTTTTTATTCCTGATAACATTCCTTGGTTTAAAGATTGGTTTATCTATAATTAACATAGTTTTGTCAACTTTCTTTTTATTATTATTAGCCTGGTATATCTTTCACCAATATTTTACTTTTAGCATATATAAATCTTTATATTTAAAATGAGTTTCTGGGCGCCTGGGTGGCTCAGTTGGTTAAGCGACTGCCTTCGGCTCAGGTCATGATCCTGGAGTCCCGGGATCGAGTCCCATGTCGGGCTCCTTGCTCAGCAGGGAGTCTGCTTCTCTCTCTGACTCTCTTCTCTCTCGTGCTATTTCTCATTCTCTCTCTCAAATAAATAAATAAAATCTTTAAAAAAAATAAAATGAGTTTCTTGTAGTCAATATACATTTGGGTTTTGTCATTTTTACCCACTCTGACAATCACTCTTTTTTTAATATGTGCATTTAGACACTTTAAGTGATTATTTATATAATTGGATTAATACCTATCATGTATGTAACTTTTTTCTATTTATTACATTTGCTATTTTTTTCCCTTCTATCATTTTTCCACCTCTGGTTTTAATTGAGCCTTTTATAATTTTATATTTCCATTTTTATCAAGTATCTTAGGCTATTGACTATATTTCCTTTTACAACAGATTTAAGTAATTATTCTAGAGTTTATAATACACAGTTTTAACTAATCTAAGTGTAGCTTTAAATAACAATACGCCCTGTCATGTATAGGGCAGATAACCTAAAACATCATATTCCCAATTCCTGCATCCCATCCCTTGTGACATTGCTGTCATTCATTTCACTTCTCCATATGCTTGAATCACCCCAAAATACATTGTTACTATTGTTATTTTAAATAATTTTCTTTTAAATCAATAAAAATAAGAAATAAAATATTCTTTTTTATCTTCATTTATTTCTCCTCTGACACTTTTCCTTTCTATATGTACATCCAAGTTTCTGATTTACAATATTGTTTTTTCTGCCTGAAGAATTTTAAATGTTACTTGCAGTGAAAGACTGAATTTTGTCAATTTTTGTTTGTCTAAGAAAGTCTATTTCTCTTTCACTTTTGGATGCATAATTTCAATGGATATAGAATTATAGGTTGATGGTTTTGTCTTTTCAATATGTTCCCTTATTTGTATTATTTCTGATGAGAAGTCAGCTGTAATTCTTGAGCTTATTCCTTGATATGTAAGGTGACTGCCTCCTCTCTGGCTTCTTTCAAAATTTCCTCACTGTCTTTGATTTTCTACAGCTTGATTATGATTTATCTTTTCTTTCCCCCCTCTGTTTTATTTTATTGTGGTGTTTATCTTGTCTAGCCTTCCCTGAATTTCCTGTGGTTTGGTGTTTTGCCACTAATTTGGAAGGTTTTGGATCATTAATTTTAAAATTTTACTTTTATTTTTAATAGCTTTATTGATATACAGTTTCTATAGTATAAAATTCATTCATTTAAAGTACGCAATTCAATGGTTTTTAGTCTATTTGCAGGTATGTTCTACCATCACAAAGTTAATTTTAGAGCATTTCTATCATTTCATAAAGAAACCCTGTGTTCTTTAAACATTGTCTGCTAGCCTCCATCCTCTCCCCCCTGCCCTAGGTAACACTAACTTTCTGTCCTTATTTTGGGATTTCTCTTTTCTGACATTCATATTACTGGCATTGTATAGTATGTGTTCTTTTGTAACTGTCTTCTTTCTCTTACCATAATGTTTTGGGCCATTACTGCTAAAAGTATTTATTCTGCACCTTATCTTCCTTTTCTTCTTCTTTTATTCCAATTATACATGTGTTAAACTTTTATGCATTTGTCTCACTCTTCATGTATGTTTTATTCCTTTTGCTTTCCATCTTTTTTTTTTTTTTCTCTTTGAATTTCAGTTTAGGAAGTTTCTATTGACATATCTTCAACCTCCTTGATTCTTTCTTCAGCTGTGTCAAATCTACCAATAAGCTCATCAAAACATTCTTAATTTCTAGTAAAGTGAGTTTTTAAAATAATTATTTCTAGCATTATCTTCTGATTCTGCCTTAGAATTGTCATCTTTCTGCTTATGTTACTCATCTATTTTTCCATGTTCCCTATTTTCTCCATTGGGGCATTTAATATATTAATCATAGTTATTTTAAATTATCAGGTTAACAACTCAACATCTTTGTTCTATGTAAGTCTGGTTGTGATGATTGCTTTTCCTCTTCACAGTGGTTTTTCCCTTTTAGCATGCATTGATTTATTGGTTAAAAACCTAGCATGTTTTATTAGGTAATAGGAAATGAGGTAATAGGCCTTTAGTATGGGGTTTTATGTTAACCTGGCTAGAGGTTGAACTGTGTTTAAAGTTTTCTATAGCCATAGGTACCAAAGGCTTCAAAGTCCTTCACTGTCTTTGTTTTTGTCTCCCATCTTGACTTTGGGCTTCTTTACTCCTCCTCAAAGAGGAGCAGCTCTTTCAGCTATAATCTTGAAAAGCTGTAATCTTGAGAACTCTTGGCACATAAGAATTTTATCCAAACTTTTGAGCTAACAGATGACCAAAACCTAACCTGGCTTAGTGGCATGAAGCTGTGACCCTAAGATGGCTTCAGTTCTCCCATCCAAAATGTTGCCTGGAAAAGATCAAAGCTGACATGAGAATTTACCACTTATTCTAGCCAACATCTTTTAGGTCCCTGGCCTCCTTTTTTTATTGCATTTACTAAAAATGGCTTACAACTGTGAATATGTATCTTTTACAATTCAGAAATATCTTTCTTTAGGAACTGAGAACCATTCTTTTGAAATGTGGTCACCAGGATGTGCGGGCCTCTTTTTCCTAGTCTCTGTGGGAGGTTAGGGTTCTAACTTAGATAATTGCCAGCTAGCAAACACAGCTGGACTAATCACATTTATATTTAGCAACCCATAATTTTCACTTTTCTGACTCTTCTGAGCCTCCACTTATTCCCTTCCCACATTCTCCCTTAAAAATACCAAGCCACCTCTGCACAAATTGGAATGATGCTCAGGTTTTCCCCTTACTCTCTGTAGTTACTGAATAATATCTGTTTTCACCACTTTAATGTCTGGCTGTGTTTATCTTTAACAATCCACTATTGTGACACTGAAGCCCTGTTTATGATAAAATATGGGGAAGGGTCATTCTATACTCATTCAACTGAATACGTTTTCCAGTGGGGCTATGTTTAATGGGCAAGTTTTCTCCCATGGTATAGCTTTTTCCCTCTTTGCTCCTCACTCTCTTCCCAACCTTCAGTGTTCCCAATCAATTTCCTTAAATCTCTGACCCCTGTTGACTATGTTTTTTTTTTTTCTTTTCTTTTCCTTAGGAGGAACTGGAACAGTAGAAGGTATTGGAGTGGAAGGAAATCCCTTCTTCCAGTTTGGATGAAGATTACCATCTTTTTTCTTGGTAAGCCTTTGTTATGGGGAAGGCTATAGGTATCTTTCACAAAGATCTATGTTTCCTCTCCGTCTGCCAGGGCCATGAAGGTATCTTTCTCAAATCTTCACCATGATGAAGCCTGGTAAGGTTAAGGGAAGGAAAACCCATGGCTATTTGGATACTTTCCCATAGGACTTGCCCACAGAATTCTCATTTTTATGCTATTCTGTACTTAACCTCCAATAATTCATCAACAATACCATTAATGTGTTTCTATCAGATACGGCTTCATCAGGCTCTGCTTCTGATAGACAGATTTGGGCTGTGATTATATTCACAAAGGATGTTGATTTTCAGTTTGTTTAATTTTCCTTCTTGTAAAGAGGGGAGTGGTGACTTTCAAGCTCTTTACACATCAGAGTCGAAATTTGAAGTCTTTCAGTGACTTCTTTTTTTTTTTTCTTTCCTCTATCTTTCCCCTTGCTTACCACTGGCAACTACTAATCTTGTTATTGTCTCCATAGTTTGTCCTTTTCCAGAATGTCTACAGTTGGAATACTACTGTTTGACCATGGTTTTCCTAGAGAAATGCTCCTCCTCACATTTTCCATGGAAAGAAATGAAAATTGTTATGACATGATGTGAAGACTGCTAGATAGTTCCAAAATTAAATGTTATTTCATATTTAGGTATTTTCACTGATTTGTATTCATTTTAATATTAACAAATGCAATAACACTACAGTGTTAAACATATTTATAATTTTATATTATTTTCACTAATTTATGTATTCTACTTTACCTCAGTGCTCTGCCTGTTTCTATATAAACACACCAAAACAGTTAAGTGATCAATTTAATAAGCCAATTTTAGTATTTTTGTCCAGTCTTTTCCAACCTACTTATAACATGCATTTATCTAGATTTGTTTAGATATGTTTATTTCTCCAACATTCTTAACACTTAACAAACAGTATATTTATTTAATATGTTAATGCGTTTGTATCCATATTCCTAACTTGTGACATTTGACAAAGCATAGAGCTTTTTGGGGGATCATAAATGTAGGAAAGTACTACCAGCATCTAGTGGGTAGAGACCAGCGATGCTCCTACAAATTTTGCAATGCACATAATAGCCCCTCCTCACCTCCTAAGTGAAACTTATGCAGCTCAAAATATCTACAGTGCTGAGGTTGAGAAACCCTGCTATAATCTGTCCAAACTAATGATTGTCTGACACAAATTTCAAGGTAAAGGGAAAACACTCATTTAAAGTTGGTCTCAGTTAACCTATTGGGAAAAGGATCAGATTGACTGAAAC
>NW_027397066.1:135647734-135724486 GCF_003265705.2 Callorhinus ursinus
TTTTTAAACAAAACCATGCTAAACTTTTTTTTCTGATGTGCCAATTTGGATACAAAACACTCTTTTGATAATACCATTTTTGTAGGCAGAAGCCAATGTTTCAAGTCCTTAGAGTAATTGTATTCATTATTTGAATTTTTGTAACATCTTGGCAATGGCATCTCTGATGTATTACATAAATGTTATTCCTTAAAGGAATTTTCCCTGCTATGCTGTAGCTGTCACTACACTCTCATGCAATGTGGTTCATTGATCTTTTCAGTGTTTCATTTTCAGCTCTTTGAAATCTACCACAAAGAGCAATTTATGTTTCTGTTTTCCATGATATTGCTTTCTACCCTCCATCCTCCAATTTTTTTTTTTTAACATTTGTTTATTTCATGTCTCCAAGTCTTGACATGTATTAGGGACAACTAATAGTATTACCTTACAAATATATTGCAATAGTTATGTCACAATTTACTATGGTTACAATCCTTTTCACAGAGTCTGCATAGAGATATAACTTTAAAAAGAAACAATTTGTGTACATTTTGAATGGACCCATTCTTCTGATTTAGAGTCAGAATAATTTTGAGAAATTCAAACTTCTATTAGGTAAAAGGAGCTAAACTATTTTTTCTATACACATGAATCATTTAATATATTTTTTCTTGACTCAGATAAAATGACTGACATATTTGAACAATGCTGCAAGAGTGAGCATATTGGTATTGATTTACCTTTCCTGGCAGAATCTGAATTCATTCTGAATGAAGGGCTGTGTCTGATTGCTGTCTCTAGGTTCTATTGTTGTTGTTTTTTATAGTCGCTTGAATTGATATTTTATCTTTTGTCAGATCTAACTAGATTTATTCTAGTCAGAAGCTAGGTCTGTTTCTATTTGCTTTTAGCAGAACAGTTACAATTTTGTGTTCTTTTGTTATTATTCATGGGGTCTTTTCTAAGTTCCCTTTGCATGTAAATTTCACTATTTTCCTTTGTTGTTTGAAAAACTTGTAAAATACATTCTAAAATACAGACTGAATAAATAATTTTATAACCCCAAAGAAGATCTGAATGACACATGGTAGATTTGTATAATTAGTAACTCTCCCAAAAGATTCCTTTTTTTTTTGTCATCAAGTGTAATACATCAAATATCTAAAAGCATAGTCATAGTTTTGCCTTACTAACTAGTAAAATATATCATTTTAGAACATTTTTCTAATAATATTATAAAGTGTTTTCCTTTTGGAAAAGAAAAGAAAACAAAACTTCCATAGCACACCTGATACAATCTAAACACCTAAAGATGATTAGATAAAATCATATTAAGCTTTGCTGTTTCACATAAATTTTACTTGTTTCTTGGGTCAAAGAGCTAGAAATCCAAAACTAATTATAAGTAGAATAACTTTTTTTAAAGATTTTATTTATTTATTCATGAGAGACAGAGAGAGAGAGAGAGAGAGAGAGGCAGAGGGAGAAGCAGGCTTCCCACCGAGCAGGGAGCCCGATGCGGGACCTGATCCCAGGATCCTGGGATCGTGACCTGAGCTGAGGGCAGATGCTTAACCATCTGAGCCACCCAGGCGCCCTATAAGTAGAATAACCTAACTGAGGGACTACCCAGGGTTAGATTATACGCCTTTTTTCCCTAGATGTCACTGATAATTGCTGGAACAAATAGTACAAATATCAAAATAGTAATAAAGAAATTTACTGATATGAGTGCTTTGACAAGAATTACCAACCAAACCTTATGAACTGTCCAGAATTTATTAATAGATGTGAGCACTAAGGGATTCTGGAGTTGATACATAGGCCATAGTATATTAGGACTATCCATCATCAAAATATTACTTAAATTGACAGAATATGAATATTTACACTAGCATGGAAATATTCTGAGTGAGGGGGACCAAAAAGGCTTTGGTTTCTTTCATTATATTTCAACAGTATTATTAGGAAATTGGCTTTGGAAAAGACATCACAAAATACAATGACACCCACAATCTTTATAGTCCTTTTTAAATTCTAAGCAGTGATAGTATTACAGGATTTTTGTTCCTTAGTGCCTGTGGTTCTTGGTCGCACCACTTCAAAGAATGAAGAAGTAGACCAGATGAAGAGTGAGGGACAGCAAAGCAAAGTTTATTGAGGGATAGTATAAAGCTCCCAGAGAGGGAGGGGACCTGAGAGGGTTGCCGTTTTGGCTTTCAAATCTAGGGGTTTTTATAAGCTCTTTTAAGAAACTATCTTAAGCATTCTGAGTGTGGGGCCCTGAGGATTGGCTGCTAAGGTGTGCCAATCGAGGCTTTGATCATGCACCTGTCTACCTATTGGGTTATTGTTCATGCGTTGCTGGTCTTTTGGGCTGACATCTGGAGACTGCCTCAACTGGTGACAGTGACCCATGTTTTGTGGTTAATTGTTTTGTTTCAGGATAGTTTGCAAAAGTCACTCCTGCAGAGGCTGCTAGACAGGATGCTATTGTGGTCTTGTCTAAGCTGTAAAACTGGATGCCAGTATGGTTTTATCTTCGCTGTTCCAGCTCCCTGTTTTCTTGCTGGGGACCCTGGCCCTGACTCCCTAAGTGTCCAATTAACCTTTAACAATAGGCTGATCCCTCTTGAATCTATATACTCTTCATTTCATAGCTCTTCTTTCCTCCTAGGCAAAGGTGGTAAGCAGTGAATAGACTATCATCCTTATTTTCCTTTTTCATTCACATGCTGTAGATGAATTAGAAAAATTATTCTTCATCTCCTATAAATTATATTAATTTTGCAAACTTAAATCTAAAATACACTTTCTAGTTATGACATGAGAAAGGAATCAAGGATTAATTCTCCCATTTATAACTTAAATAAGAAAATACATAAGTATCTTACAGAACTTTGGTTATGTGATACATATAAAAAAAGACAAAGCCATGTATAATATATATTTTACAAGTATTATTCCTACATATTCTTTTATTTACTTACCACATATTTACTGTACACTTACTATGTATGAGGACTAACAGAATTACTATCTTAAACATTTAAAATTCTTTACTTCTGATATATTTTGGTCATAATTACAAATGCTCAAATCAGAATGATACTCTTCCTTAAATGAAAACATTTTAAATTTTGCTCATTTTTTTCTAGAATTTGCTGACTTAGAGATAAAATATAAATCTTTAGTTAGAATGGTATGTAAAATATGTTTCTTACTGTAGTTTCCAGTCCAAATTGCCTAGCAACACCATTAGTCCAGAATGGCATTTCTGTATTTATTAGTTGGTGTACCAATCCCTGATAATTAATCAACAGAGAAGAAGCACTATAAAGCTTAAAAGAACATAATGATGATAGTGTATATACCATTTTCTTCATCCTACTGAATCACCAACCTTGTACTTAATATGTAGCATTGTACTTAATATGTAATAGAGCCTCAATAAATATTTGTAAATGAGTAGTTATTATCAAATATGAATGTTTACTTATCCTTTTCAATAAATTGAATAAGGTTTTCCAGTCCCAGCATTATTGACATTTAAAGGCATACAATTCTTAGTTGTGGGGGTTATCCTGTAGTTTGTAGTATGGTTAGCAGAATGTCTGGCCTTCACCCACTAGATATCAGTAGCAACCCCTCCTCTTTCCCAGCCGTAGCAATCAAAAAAGTCTCCGGACAATGCCAAACATCTCCCAGGGGGGCAAAATCATATCCAGTTGAAAACCACTGATCTGGGATGAATCTCATTAATTCTCATAACAGCTAAACAGAATATGGAATTAAGGAGGATTCTTAATTCTTAAACCTCTGATTCATTTTGTTTGTTTTCAAATTCTAATAGAATTGATTTCTAATCACAAGCTATTGGTGGATTTGCTTATGATTAGGAATCAATTAGATATTCATGTTTCTTTTCTTCTAATACTTTGATTTATAAATAAAGGTTCGAATGAGATGATTATGATCAGCTTCTTCATAACTATTTAATATGTCACTAATAATTATTTAATAAACCTGTGTGTCTATGCAAAAGGAAGTTAATATTCCATAATTATTCTTTGTTTAGCATATTTTAAAAAATCATCCCTTCAGCTGGCTAGGGGTTTATTTTTCTCTTATTTTTCTAGTTTCTAGAGGTGGAAGCAAAGATTATTGATTTGAAACTCTTCCTCTTTTCTTTTTTTTAATTGAGATATAGTTGATATATGAAGTCTTATTAGTTTCAGGTGTACAACATAATAACTTGATATATATATATATATATTGTAAATGACCACCACAATAAATCTAGCTAACATTCATCATCTCACATAGTTATATTTTTTTATAACAAGAACTCTTAGATCCATTCTCTCTTAAGAACTTTTAAATATATAATATGGTATTATTATCTATATTTGCCATGCTGTACAAGGTGTACAGATATGTTGGGCAATTTTTTAATTTTTAATTTTTAATTTTTTATCTACTTTACTTTTAGCAATCTCACAGAATATCTTACATCAGTTTCATTGTTAATATATTTCAGTGACTTACTGTGATTAGTAAGCTCATAGGCATGCTTTTGTTATGAAATATATTGTTATTTCTACCTCATTTGGGCAGTAACTATGCCTTTCCACTTCTGACGTTTGCATAATAGGAATAAGCAGAGTACAGTAACATCTTTGATTTTTGTTGCTTAAATAGCTTTTTGTATAATGAGAACATAGGCAATGGTCTTCAAAGTCACATTGTTTTGCAATGACTTTCAGGTGCTATAGAGAGAAAAACATTAAACCTATAGGTTGCTTTAGATACCAAGTCGTAGTACAGCCAGCAGATGGCTAAGCTAGGAATCTGTTTGCATGGCTTTCAGAGCATTTAGTTAATAAACTTGCTCTAGTTCCACAGCTTTAAGACCAGAACTGTGGTAACCTGAGGAAGATTCACTGATCTGGTGAGACTAAGAGTTCTTAATGAAGCCTGAACTTAAGCCTGTTTGTTTTACTACGCTTTTCATTATAGTCTTACTATATACTGTAAAATGCTGAGTTAATTATGTGTATCTTCCCAGATGAGACAGCAAAACACTCCTGTCTCTTATGCATTCTTTTCTCCCTCTCCCTCTCCTTATCCCTTCCTCCTCACCCCGCCCTTCTCCCCTCCCCCATACAAAGACTATGAAGAGCTGCCCAGTCCTTCTGTCCAATCCCGAAGGACTTATTTCAGGAATGATGGCTTCTAACAACTCACAGTTCACCACCTCCAAGAGCTGTCTTTGGATGGAAAATGCTGACTCACATTAGTTTGCCCTTCTTCTTTAGGGCACCGGCTTCTAAAGACTTTTTTTTTTTTTTTAATTTTACTCTATTATGTTATGTTAATCACCATACATTACATCATTAGTTTTTGATGCAGTGTTCCATGATCCATTGTTTGCATACAACACCCAATGCTCCACTCAATATGTGCCCTCTCCAACACCCATCACCAGGCCAACCCATCTCACCACCCCCTTCCCCTCTAGAACCCTCAGTTTGTTTTTCAGAGCCCATAGTCTCTCATGGTTCGTCTCCCCCTCCAATTTACTCCTCTTCATTCTTCCCCTCCTGCTATCTTCTTCTTTTTTTTCTCCTTAACATATATTGCATTATTTGTTTCAGAGGTACAGATCTGTGATTCAACAGTCTTACACAATTCACAGCCCTCACCATAGCACATACCCTACCCAACGTCTATCACCCAGCCACCCCATCCCTCCCAGCCCCCCACCACTCCAGCAACCCAAAGACTTTAATTTAGGGAGAAAAAAAAGGCCTGGCCTGTTCTCAATTCATGACAACTAGGAAGGTAGGGTTGCCAGAAAAAATAGGCACTCAGTTAAATTTTAATCTCAAATAAGCAATAAATAAATTTTTGTATGTGTCCCATGCAATATTTGTAGCATACTTATACTAATGTATATTAGTGTATACTTACAATAGAAATTTATTCATTGTTTATCAGAAATTCAAATTTAACTGGACATCCTGGATTTATATTTGCTAAGTCTGGCTGCCTTATCTAAAAAGATATGCTAGAGATCTCTACCCAATCTTACCTCTCTCTCTAACTCTCAAATAGGTGTTATTTCATTGAATTCTGCTCAGTAAACTTTCATTTGAATAGCAGTCTCAGTCTCTTTTCCAGGGAACCTTATCTATGTCAATTGGTAAAAATCATGGTCCAAAAAAAGCAGATGCTAAAATGAAATTTTTGGAATAAAAGCATCTGCTAGCCAGTTGGCAATAGGAACCCCAACACTGGTGCTAGATGGGGTACTGAGAGTCCCTGACATGTAGTAATGGTGCAGTTATTAATACTTCCGTGATAATAAACCAGGATGGGATTCTATGGGGTGGTGGGGGAGGCATTGGTTGGTGAAATATCCCATATCTCTGCTATTAGAGAGATTCAAGAGAAAGAGTAATATGAGGACTACAGAATGGGATACTGCTGAGGCCATTAATACACTGGAGGAAAAGGACAATGAAAGCATTGGAGTGATTAATCACTAACTTAAGGCAACACAGAACATAAATGTAAAATATAATCATCTCCCACATCCAGAGGGCAGAAAATATTAACATTCAGGCCTGGAACTTAATTAGAAGGATAACAAACAGAAACAGCATATGATAACAAAAATGCAGAAAAATTAAATCCTCAATCCAGAGTGTTATGCCAAGGGGAAGAAGCTTATGATAAAACATAGGATGGAGAATCTGGGTCAGAAATCCCAAATCCCCAGATTTTTTTTAACACTCTGAGCCTACAAGTATGGCTTTTCTTGTTAAAGGTTAGTGCTTGTCCCTTGTTTGAAGATGATGCAGAGACTTTTATCTTTTAAGATGACTTACACTTACTCAAGATGTACCCTAACCTCCCTCATGCCCACTAAACAAATAAGTAAAGATAAGCCTCAATATATATTATTCAGAAAGATTTCACTAATAAGTGTTCCTGCTAAGAGATGAGTGAGACTATACTGCAGTGAAAATGTAGGGGCTAGCCTATGTGCACTGTCAAGAACCAGAAGCAAATTCATGGGACAAGGTCCAAAAGAGAGTTGACAAAAGTGGTTAAATATGACGTTGGATAAAAAGAGTCTATTAGTCTGGGAGCACTCTTTCTGATTAAGGATTTCATACCCTGACAAAGACCCTGAAATACAGGGTTAAGATCCTGTTGGATGGCATTTGGAAAACTGGGAAAAATTATGGTTCACACAAAGTTCAGTAGAAATACCAGAATTTCCAGGTGGGGTGGGGGAAAAAGAAATCAAAACCTCAGTAAAGACAACAGGCTAAAGCAGATATATTATGTAAGATTGGAAAATCTGCCAGCTGACCATTTTCCCCCCCAAAAGTCCATAGTTACCAACATGGTAAGGAAAGCACTGTGAGAGGGTCACCAGCATCATAGGATCAATGGTGATTCCCTATATAGGCCGTGGCTGATAGCAGTTGCTTTTTAGAAATGGGGATAATAAGATCTCAGAATAATAGAGTCCAGGTAGCAGTACATAACTGTTAGAAAAAATAATGGGCACAATTATAGAAATGAGCAGAAAAAGAAAATAGAGTGGAAACTAGGAGCCAGACAGTCAGAGAGCTATGGAGATTGTTAATAGAATGCAGTTTCCCTAGGGCAGGGAAACTGCCCAAGTTTCCCAAGACAGAAGGCAAACTTTAAGAGTATTTTTCAATTTGTGCAATCAAAAGAAATGAAGCATGGATGATTAGGATATGAAGGGCAGCCAACCATATAAAACATCGTAATTTCCTACACAGTTTGCAGACATGTGCCAGCTTTAAAATCCAGAACCCATTTACTGAAGAAAAGGGCAGTTTCCCATGAGGAAAGAACCTTCAATACCAGGGAAAGTTTCTACGGAAACTCTCACTAATGTTTTTCCCAATAAAGCATGTGGTCATTTGTTCTGACAACTGTATACTGACAAAAGGGGGATACTAGACATTTCAAGAACTCTGTGATAGAGATTCAATTTGACATTAGTACTTGGACTTGCAAAGCATTTTTGTAGGCCTGTTGTTAGCAGAGACCTTATGAAAATAGAGTTTTGATCCAGGTTTAGCTCATAGCATTGAGTATGTCTATGGACTACTCAATCGTGATTTCCCTGATCTCTCAAATTATAATTACAACAAAGGTTCTAGGTAGTTTTCAGAATATCAACACTGGCCTGTGAAGTAAGAGCTATCATAGTTGTGAAAGCCAAATAGAGGCTGTTGAAACTGGTCCCAACCCTACCAAGATAGTAAGGCAAAAGCAATGTTGCAACTTAAGAGAAATGGGAGAGATCACTGCCATTCTTAAAAATTTAAAGTATGTGGATCCTCATCATACCCCTTTTTAAATTACAAATCTGGTCTTTACAATAACCATATGGGCCCTGGACAATGGCAGTGACCTAAGTAATGGCCAAATAGATCTTTGCTACAGCATGTTAACATCTACCCACACATGTGCTATATCACCATTGATCTGGAAAATATTTTGTTTTGCTTTGCTTTGCTTTGTTTGTTTTTCATTTCTTTGAGGGAAGGGACCAGAAGCAGTTCTCATCGATGTGGAATAAACAACAGAATATATTTCATTCTCATCCAAGAATATACTAACTCTCTTCCTCACTCCCATAATATAGCTCAAAAAGACCTATAATACTGTACACCCTGCATAATAGCACATTTCTTTCTATTGATTAAATTGTGTTAAATGGACCATATGAGTACAAAGTGAGAAGAACATTAAAGGCCTTGATGAAGATGGGTGTTAAATTCTCCAAAAATTCAGGACCTACTAGATTAATGAATTTTCAAATAGGTCTTGTTGTCTGGGCATGTTTGGACAATACAATTTTCATCAAAGTAAATGATAAATTATCAAATTAATACATCTCATATGTCTCATCACTAAAAAAAATAGTATAATAAAAACATTTCTTCTCTAGCTCACACTTATGCTTACCTGGTACATAGGAGAAAGAAAGTTAATACCAGCAGATGGAAACAGATAATAGCATAGCTTGGTTCAGAGATTAGTTGTCTAGGTATTTGGATGCAAGTTGAAAATGGCCTATTATTATGTTACTGTCCCACTCAGAGGTGGCCCTGAAAGAGAGCAGTGAGTGGAAACCATCCCGATGATTACAGGCTTAAGCCATGCACACTGACTTTGAGTGTATGTGTAGAAAAATGGTACACAGATTTATGGGTAGTGTCAAGCTGCTGGGCTCTGTGATCAAACTTTTAAAGGAAAAAAGACTAGAAGATAAAGGACAAAAAATTCTGTAGAAGTATGTGCAAAGACTTTTGGAAGTGAACATGAATTTTCAAGGTCTTTGTACTGCATACTAAAGCCCATCAGGGATGTCATAAAAGGAAAAGGCATTAAACCAACCAACAGGTGCACCTGGGTGGCTCAGTTGGTTAAGCGTCTGCTTTCAGCTCAGGTCATGATCTCGGGGTCCTGGGCTTGAGCTCTGTGTCTAGCTTTCTGCTCAGTGGGGAGTCTGCTCCTCCCTCTCCCTCACCCTCTGTGCTCGCTCTCACTCTCTCTTAACTAAGTAAATAAAATCTAAAACAAACAAACAAAAAAACCACTCACAAATAACAACAAAGCCCAAGTAGATGGAATGACTTGGCAAATTAACATCAGTCAGTTTCTTTCATTGGCCGTCCCCAGTGGTAATATACTGGGCTCACAAGTAGAACAACCATGTTAACAAAGATGGAATCTGTAAATAAACTCAATAGCATGAGCTTGCATTCATCAATGAAAACTAAATTAGTGTTGCTGATGAATATCAAAGCAAAAGACCCCAACACTGAGCTGTCTAAACCACACCAGTACTCAAAGAGAGCAATCGGCCCCTTGTTGACAAGTTAAATACATAAATATATTGAAACCATTCATCTCTAAAAGGTGCAGGGATTTTTATTGGACAGCATATGTTGCAAGTATGGATTTTCCTTCCTTGACCACCGAACCTCAGAGACCACTATTATCTAATGGTCTTCAGAGCATATGATCAACTGACACACGACTCTGCAAAATATCACATAAGATAAAAGAGCACGCATTCCTGCAATTGAACTTTAATGATGCACATAGGATCATGGAACTCACTTGTCCTGTTACATACACCACCACCCAGAAGCTTCCAAACATAATGATGGGAAAACTTTTGAAGGGTAAACAGAGGCTTTAGCCTAGAAATGATATCCTCTAGATTGGATTTTACCCTCAAGGAGATGCAGTTTACAACTAAATCAATGACATTTATCTGGCACTGTATCTCTAAAAGGTAAGAACACAGGGTTCCAGGAACCAAGACATGTAAATAGGAGTAACTTTATTTACCTTCAATCTCAATGATCCATTTGGGTAATTTGTTTTCTATTTCTGTAACGCTAGGATTTATATATGTAAAGATCCTATTCCCAGAGAGAGAATACTACTGCCACCAGACACAACAAGAATCCCATTACATTTTAAGTTTATGGGTTGCCTGGTCACTTTGGGCTTTTCAATGATGCCAAGAGATGAGAAGGTATGGAAAAAAAATCAATATCTAGGCAGGAGTAATTTTCTCTGATCATCTCTAAGAGGTAATCATCTGTTATACAATAGGAGCAAAGAAGAATACATTTGACATCCAGGTGATCCACTGGGGGTTTCTTGTTATTCCCCAGTCCCAATTCAATAGCAACTAGACATGTGCAAGAACTTTAAGAAGGATATGACAGCTAAAGGCTCAGATCCCTCAGGGATGAGTATCTGAGTCACTCCAGACCAGATAAGCTATGTGTTAATCTGAATTTTCTAGAAGCAAACAATAAGAAGGAATGCAATATCTAAAGGCTTTAGGAGTGGAGAGTGAAGGTGTGGGATACGTCTATAAAGGATAAAGTAGAGAGGTAGCAGGGGAAGCCTTAATACTATGATGTAGGTCTGACACACGTGAGAGAGGGAAAGGCAGTTTGTTTAGGTAAAGCCTCAAATATTAGTAGAGCTCCAAAAAGTCTCAGGTATGCTGATTAGGACCTTTTAGTGAGCCTCCTCTCAGCTCAAGTACTCTGGCTCTGCTCAATCATTTGAGGAAGGTGTATAAGAGTGGGAACCCTGGAATGGAACCAAAGAGTTGGCAGCTAAAACTTGTCAGGCAACCACATTACTTGCAGTGAGTGCTCTTAAAGAGAGGTCTGAGTAGATCATCTGTGGCAGACATAATTCGTGGTGGCCACAGCCCCCTGGACAAGCAGAAAAGGGAAACTAGAATAGGTATTAAAAGGGGAAAATAATGAATATCAGCTGCATACTGAGATTAGATGCAGTGGAAGACTGTAGCACATCTCACCATAAGCTATGTAAGTTTCCCCAGGAAAAGAGCACATCCAGAATCTTTGAGCTGTTCAGAGATGAGTGATTTTATTATGTGAATCAATGCATCCAAATGACATAAGTGGTAGACGTAGTGGTTGCTTCAGATACCAAATTTCCCATTCTAGTACTTAGGCACTCATTCTCTGGATTCAAGAAGTGATGGCTAGCAGCTCACAGCTGAGTCCTTTACCAGGAATAGTTTTTGCCCCAAAAGACATGCAAATCTACATTTCATAGTATGTTTCCTGCAGAATCCAACATATTAGACATATATATATATACGGTAGATGTATGTATGTATATCACACATGCATGAACACACACACACACAGAATATGAAAATAATCATGAATAATGGAGTGTGAACTTCTGGAAGTTCCAATATTATCCTCACACATGCTCACATTTATGATTTGAATTCCTGCTAAATGAAGAACTGTGTCTTTGATCACTCACTATAAGATTTATTGCCTTTTGATATTGTAATAGCCTTGTATGGTGATATATGGTAGCTACAATTTTGGTGAGCATAGCTTAATGTATAGAAAAGTTGTGACCATGTATACAACTGAAGCTAATGTAACAACCTGTGTCAACTAGACTCAAAAACAAAACAAAACAAAGCAAAACAAAAAACTAAAGTTTTATTGCTTTTTATAATCCTCTGAATTGATGTATTTTTTTATAGCTCTGACTAGGCCTACTATGGCAAGAATCTAGCTTTTTTGGTATTGCATTTTTCACAGCAGTTGTAGCTAAAATTGTACATGCAGATGTATCATTTTTTCTTACTTATCTGTTTATGGGACTGTTCCTAAATTCTCTTTTTTTTATTTTTTATTGTTATGTTAATCACTGTACATCTCTGTTCTTTATGATATTATTCCCTTTTATTACCTTTGCAGCAGCTTTTTTAAAAAATAGCTTTATTGCAGTGTAGTTGACATATAATAAGTTGCACATATTTAAAGTATACAATTGATAAATTGCAACATATGAATATACCTGATATAATCACCACAATTAAGGTAATGAAAACATGGCCAACCCTAAAAGTTTCCTCATGCCTCCTTATAATCTCTCCCAGCCTCCCCTCATTCCAGTTGCCAGGCAACCACTAATGAGAGTTCTGTCCCTATAGATTAGTTTATATTTTATTTCATTTAAATATCTAAAGTAAATAATGAATTTTATTGAAATATAATTATGTAGTATATAGTCTCTTTGCTCTGCCATCTTTCACTCAGCATAAATATTTTGAGATTCATTCAGTTTGTAACATGTATCAAATGTATATTCCTTTTATTTTTTTTAATTAAAAATATTTTATTAATTTGAGAGAGAGAGTATGAGTCGGGGGGAAAGAGAGGGAGAAGAAGGCCCCCCCGGCTGAGCAGGAAGCCCAGTGCAGGACTCCATCCCAGGACCCTGGAATCATGACCCAAGCCAGAGGCAAATGCTTAACCGACTGAGCCACCCAGGTGTGCAAATGTTTATCCTTTTAATTGATGAGTCATATATCACTGTATGGACTTACCAGTTTGTCTGTCCATTCATCTGTTTCGTAAACATCACCAAGCCACTAGAGAATGAGAAAGTGACACAAAGTAACCTGGAAAAATTGTTTCTTACAATGGTGAACCCTGCCATTTTGAAAAACTACCCTACCCTTTACTTTAAGCCAGGGAGAATTTTAAGAGTTCTTATCATGACAATTGTGCAGCAAATTGCCCAGATTAAATAGAACTCCTTAAAATAATTCTCCCACTCTGTGCATCAACTAAGTCAGTCAAAGGTAATAAACATTGAGGTCTTGGCCAGAAAGCAATATGGCTTTGACTATAGAGTCAAGGGATTCCCAAGACTAAAATTGATGCTCACAACATAGATGATCTAGCTATCTAATACAGGGCCCTGAATATCCTAAAAACATTCACATTTCATTTGGGTGAGCCTTTAAGCAGCTTTCACAATTTACCTTGCTTGCCTGAAGCTTCTCTCTCCCTCAGTGCCCACTAATCTTTCCTTTTCTTTCTAGCTCTAACTCCACTTATTTAAGGAGCAAAGTGAATGTATGAGGCTGAGACTTTTCTGTCCCCCAACATCCGTATGCACTTGTGAAGTAATTCAGGAAGAGGAGGGACTCAAACTTTTATGGCTTTTTTGAATACAGGCATCAAAGTCACCATCCTACACTGTCCCTTAGAGCAGGGACCAGCTGAATTTAGTTAATTAAGTTAGGGCAAAGTTTGCAGTAGAGTGAAGAAGCTAACACAACTGTGTGAGTGAGACTATTTGGGTCAATTCATTATCCTACTATTATGGCTTCATGTACTGAATGTATAATTGCTATTGATGTTTTATATGCCTATACTGTGCATGAAGGCATTCTCCCTATCAGAAAGAACTGCTTTTAAAGAAGTGCTATACCTTTGAGTCCCCACAAAACTATTAACCTATTTGAGCTATAAGTCTCCATGACTGATGATTTTGCCAATTGGAGCCTCAAGCAAAGAAGGCAGCCTCCTTCCAGAGGTTCCCCTTGATATTGACTCATCACCTGCCTGATGTAGATACTGAGAACATCTTTAGAAAAAGCAGCCTGCTACTGGGCTCTTCCAAAACAACTCCTTACCTCTGGAGGCCTTGTGACTCTCTGGCCTGATACTTCCATTTTGGTGGCTGAAGTCTTCATCTCAAACCTAAAAACTAACAATGCAGGAAAGTTCAACAAGCCTTATTTGTCAAATGGAAATTATAAATTCAGGAATGTAGCTGGTCTGATTGTAGGGACATCACAGTTTTACATGAAAAAGTTTTCCTTTGGGGAAAACTTTCTCACTCTCTTGATGCAAGCAAAGCCACTAGTTTAACAGGGCCTCAAATTCACAGAGGTTCCCTGAAATGCCTGGGCATGATTCACTGATGGCTTGGTTAAACTGATAACCAATGCCATCCATAGGGTTGCCTTTGCCTGCTCCTTGTAGTTGATTAAATTGTCCTTTCATCCCTTTTTGGGGCTAATTTTAGGGCCTCAAAGTTGTTGACATTATTTAGGTTAAATATTGATGCTTCAGTCCAATCAACTGACCCCAAGAAATGCAATTGTGATATTTAAAACTAATCATTGCTATACTATTTGCAGTCTAACAATAGTGCGTCTTTCATCACAAAAGCCATTTAACAATGGGTTGATAGTCAAGGTAAACCATCCATACCATCCACAGTCATTTATTAAACATTAGAACATTTTCCTCAGAAATCTGACTCTACCTCCCTCATTCCCTAATACACATGTCTTATCAAGGCATTTTGGTCAGTGAACGTGCTTATCTTTCAGAAAGGATCATCAGTGTTTGGCCAATTCCTGGATAATGGTCAGAATACAAGAGTCTGGGCATTAGAAAGAGTTATTTGAAAACACACAAAACACTTGTTAATATCTCCAGGTATCCTCTCCATATTCATTCCCATAGATGTCATGCACTCCTTCCATGGGTGAATAAATGCTCTTCAGCTGGCTTCATGGACCAACAGGAGAGATAGGACTAGCTGCCCTTAGATTGTCACTCCAAAATCAAGGACTAGACTCAACTTTTTTAAGTGAATTGTTAAGTGCAAGTCTTACCAGCTGTCCAAGAGGCCAGAAGGAAGTACTGACAACGTGTGTCTGTCACTGATACAGGTTTTACTTGAAAGACGGCAATTTCTTTTCATGGGCAACATGTGCACCCTCAGAATTTACTATTTTGTGTCAAATAATAGTTTACCTCCCTCCTGAAAACACAGAGTCGAGCATCTAGGTGGTGGTCAGAAGATACCAGCAGGGGTTTAAGAAAACACCTATTGGTAAATCTTGTTACACTGATAAATCATGTGGATAATTCTCCAAAATGAGAGCTAATTAGGCAAACTTCTTATTAGAAATTACTGACTTGTTGTTTAAACAGGCAGTTATCTCTAGAATGGTAATTATCCAATTAGAAAAGGTGTTGAAAATTTGTCTCTGACTTTAGCTACAGTGACCAATAACAGCAGCTCAGTCCTAGAATATGTTTAGATCAGCCCCACCTTATTGGACAGAGTTGTGTAAGTGTTCCCTTTGATCATCTGTGTAATTTTTACTCTATATTAATGTACCCAGATTAATGCCTTGGCCCTGCTGGGAAGGTCAATAAGGAAACTTAAGGAGAAATCTACCAGGTTTTGCAAGAGAATCCCTGAGAGTTTATGAGATTTGTTCAGCTGATTGGTTTTGTGACCCTCTGGGACATGACTGAGGTCAATACCGCAGGGTGGCCTCATTCTTCTTCTTTAGATTCTTGCTGATAACAGCCTTAACTAAATGCTGAAAGAGAGAAATTAAACAGACTTGGTTCCAGGCTGTTTGTTAGATGAATAAGAATAGCTCATGGAGTACACATACTGGGAAATGTGCCAGAAGCTAAGACAGTGTAGAAATGAGTGGTGGTATCCTTGAAAGGAAATTGTCTATGAATGTTTCCCACTTCTGTATGTCTCTGGAGCAGAGGTATTGTCTACTTTTGTTCTGTCTTGTTTTTTTAAAAATATGTTTGTATAGTACAGAGTCTTGGAAAATAGAGTGGGGCTCTATGTAGAGCAAAATACATGTTTACTTTCATTCTTAAAAGATAAACACAGGGTGGCGCCTGGGTGGATCAGTCAGTTAAGCAGCTGACTTGATTTTGGCTCAGGTTATGATCTCAGGGATGTGAGATTGAACCCTTGTTAGGCTCTGTACTGGGTGTGGAGCCTGCTTAAAGTTCTCTCTCTTCCTCTTCCTATGCCCCTCCCCACTCTTTAAAAATTTATAAAAGATAAACATAGTTCCTTCTTTTAGAAGAAAGGACAGGTGGGCTTACTGTTCACTATAATAAAGATAATGCCTTCCTATAGAGAAGAGTGGACATACTTATTATCTATTATAAAACACTTGAATTCCCTAAGTTCAGAGTTCCTTTCCTGAAACACAACCCCAATGCATAAGCAGATGTCAGCTGATATTCTTCATGTTGTCCTGTGGGCTTTGGAGCTTGAGGAACCAGTATAATATAATGCTGATACTCTGGCTACTGCTGTTGCTATGCACAATAAACTTTCCTTTACCTCTGATTCAGGATTTTCATGTCTTCTCTAAAGATGCATTACATGTGGTATGCTAGTGTGCAAACTTGTTAGTTGCCAAAATAGGTAAAACCTAAGACACTTCATAGTTCATGACACTGTGTCTTGTCCTTTTCTTGAATTGTGCCACTATTGACATCTATCAATAAATTGGAGAAACCGTGCCTAAGTCTGGAAGTATTGATGTATAAGTCATAAACCATAAAAAGTGGATAAAGGACAAAGGAACATTTTGTTTACTTCAAAAAAAGAAAAAAGGAACAGGGAGATGGGCACGGTTATAACTAAATACTGCTTGGATCCTTGAACTAGAACACAGTAGCTTGTGTTCTAAGATCCCGGAAGAGGGATGGGGTGTATAAACCTTAATATTTATAGGAGGAATCCTGTAAAAGGATTTTGTAACACAAGTCACACAATTAAGTTTCATATGCAATGTGTTATCAGAAGAGTCTGGCAAAAAAACCCTAAAACTGATTTAGTTGCCTATGTGTATGGCTATAGCTTTGAGTAAAGCATATTACATTGTATAGGAGGAGAGCATCATTAAAGTTCTAATACCTCTATTTCTCATACTTTTTTTTAAGATTTTATTTATTGATTTGACAGAGAGAGACACAGGGAGAGAGGGAACACAAGCAGGGGGAGTGGGAGAGGGAGAAACAGGTTCCCTGCTGAGCAGGGAGCCCAGTGCGGGGCTTAATCCAAGGATCCCAGGATCATGACCTGAGCTGAAGGCAGACACTTAACGACTGAGCCACCCAGGCGCCCCTATTTCTCATACCTTTAAAGATCCAGTTGATTTTGCCAAAAAGGACTGGAATGAATACGGGAAGGATACAGAGTAGATAGACTCAGAAACCAAGACCATAATGACATTAGCAACAGATGCATATCTGAGAAGACAAACTGGATGGGGCATGATTATAAACCAGGAGTACAATATCCCCTTCATGATAGAATGCCTTCAGTTGTAGGCCTTTGAGTATAAATCTTATGATATGCAAATGTAGTGGTTGCTTCTTTCCTCTTGTTTTTTTACTGTGGACATCTGACTTAGATATATAAGACTTGGGATATCACCTCACCCCATTACAGCTTGAATAAAGGCCATCCAAACATTTGTATTATATCAGATGTAACCATGTATTTGTACTCACTCTTGAAAATTTATGAAGCCATATCTGTTCCCTATTTGTTTGTTTTATTTTACACAAAGACTCAGCATAAGGAATTGCTTGATTTATACACATTTACTATAAAGATGTCTTCAATTTAGAGATTTATCACTTCCATTTCATCAAAGTAGGCTTAGAAATCTATTTGTTTCAAATGAATTCTTGGCCTTAGCTAGGTATTTGGACGCTGGAAATGGAAATTTTAGCATTTAAGTTCATACTTTGTAATACAAATGAAATTTTGAGATCTGTATAAAAATAAGTAATATTAGGAAATGTCTCTCAATTAAACATACTCTATTAGTAAAGGTTCTTGTTTTTTGGAAATGACAGTGACAGAAAGACGGGCTAACTTATCACCAGGAGGATTTTTTTTTTTTTTTTTAAATTGCTATCAGCAAATACCCCATGGAGGCTGGAAGGTCATAGTGAGAAAATGAGCGAAAGCCAGTTTGTTTAGGAGAGTCAAATAGCAAGATCCACAGAATTTTCACATGGGACAGTCTTGTCAGGTTTCCTTTATAAAATAAATGTAATGCTCTAATATACTTAGTTTATAATACTTTTGAAAATATTTAGATTTGTGTCTGACCCATAATTATCATTCAGTACAATGTTAACTGTTTTTATTTATATTGTCAATGGACATTATTATAACCAATGCTTCTGTGGAAATTGTCTTGGTTTAACTAAATTCAAATTAGATAGATTATAATAAAATAAATATTGAACTGTCAAAAGATATGTTTGCAACCATGTATACATACAATAACAATAATAACTACATAAAAATATCATCACTTTGGAAAGGGCTAGACTTATTTAAGATGACCCATTTGGGGGGGCTCCCATGTGGCTCCGTTGGTTAAGTGACTGACTCTTGTTTTTGGCTCAGGTCATGATCTCATGGATCATGGGATCGAGCCAGTGCTAGGCTTTGTGCTCAGTGGGGAATCTGCTTGATGATTCTTTCCCTTTGCCCAAGCCCCTCAAATAAATAAATATATCCCTAAAAAAATAAGATGACCCATTTGAGGGGTGCTTGGGTGGGCTCAGTTGGTGAAGTATCTGGCTCTTGATCTCAGCTCAGGTCTTGATCTCAGGGTCATGAGTTTAAGCCCCATGTTGGAGCCCAGCATGGAGCCTACTTAAAAAGAAAAAATGACCCATTTGGGTACCTTGTTCAAAAATAATGGAGTCACACATCTGTCCCAGCTAGCCTGTGGAGTTTTAGGCAATGCACCATTTCCCCACTGGGTGATTCCTAGTCTATTGTTGTTAAGTTGGGTTCTCCAGAAGCAGATCCAAAGGCAAGGATTCAAGTTCAAGTAATTTATCCAGACTAGTAAGGGAATGAAGAAGGACAGAAAAGTGGAGTAAACCAGTGATCTCAGCCAAGTTCTATGGAGGGTAACCTCAGCCTAATTCATCAGAGGAATTTTGGAGTGTAAATTAGGTCTCAGTAAGTTTGATGTGGCTTTCATACTTTCAAATACGTACATCTTTTCATAAAACCTCCAGGAGGTGACATAAATTCCCAGTCACTCCAGGCCATCCCTTTAGCTGAATAAAGATTTAATTAGCCCAAGAGCATTCCTCAGAAAAAGACTTCTAAATGCTGGTTGTGATTGAAAGAAAAGCAAACCAGCCCAGGAGGTACATTCAAATAGTAAAACTAAATTAGGCAATGTTTTAGTTATCTATTTCTGTGAAGCCTCCCATAAAAGCTTAGTGGGTTAAAACAGTTTTGCTGCATCTCATCATTTTGTTGGGCAGATATTCAGGCCAGCCTCAGCTGGTTGATTCTCCTGTTCCATGGAACATTGAAATATAACACATGGTGGTATTCAGTTGGCAGATGGACTGGTACAGAGGGCCCATTAATGAGCTTTACTCACATATTTGTATCCTTCACTAAGATGTTTGGAAGGCTGGCTTAGATAGGACTGTGGACTAAAACACCTACACAATAGCATTAAGGGGACATGGTGGAGTATCATCACTGTCCTCTACATCACCCATCCAGCAGCCATACTTCTACCTTTGTCCTTTCTAACGAAATGTGATTTTATTCAGGTAATGAGTAAATATGCTTAGGAAAATTGGCCCTTCCTCAGCCCCTGTAGAAAGTGTGGATCATTCATTACTGATCACAGTAACCCCATTTTTCTTGCTTGTGGTTATTTTAGGTCTGGGAATATGAGAAAGGATATTTTCTTTTCTTTTTTTTTTTTGGTGGAAATTTGGGGAAAAATATATCCTTTAGTGTATGAAATTATACACTTAAGGAAAAAAACAAGCCTTTTTTCTTTCCCCAAATTGCTGTGTGACACTGGAATGTCTGGAGCTGTGGCAGTCATTTTATGACTATTAGGATGTAAAGCTGTGGGCAAAAGCCAGTATGCTGAAGATGGGAAAAACATCACGTAAAATGCTTGTGCAGTCTTGCTGACCTTAATTTACCTACTGACTTAATGTCCTCTGGAATTGCTTGTTATATGAAATAATAAATCTGGATACATTTTCTTGGGGATAATACTAGTTTCCAATATTTAACAGCTTCTAATATTCTGTTACTTGTAGCCCAAAGCATCTTAAATGATCTATCTATCCCGTGTGTTATTATAAAGTCAACTTAGTGGATTGCAATAAGCAATATAGACTAGACTAGGTTAGCCTAGGCTAAGATAGAGTAGAGTAGGGTAGGACAGGGTAGGATAGAATAAAAGTCAGAGTACATGAGGTGTAGTAAGTATCAGGTCTGTTTAAAGATATAGTTGTTTTGGGGCGCCTGGGTGGCTCAGTTGGTTGCACGACTGCCTTCGGCTCGGGTCATGATCCTGGAGTCCTGGGATCGAGTCCCGCGTCGGGCTCCCTGCTCGGCGGGGCGTCTGCTTCTCCCTCGGACCCTCTTCCCTCTCCCCTCTCATGTGCTCTATCTCTCATTCTCTCTCTCAAATAAATAAATAAAATCTTAAAAAAAAGATATAGTTGTTTCTATTATATATACTAACACAGTATATACACACAGTGTATCATATTCCGGTGAAAATTGCATTTCTTCAAATCTTTTAAATTTCTGATCTTTCATAAACTAAGCCTTCAAGTTTGAATACAGAACAAGAACTTGAGCATCTGAAAGAGGATAGTATTAACATATTAAGAACTTCCTAAAAAATAGGGGTTTGAAATTTGAGAATTCATGGGGGCTGGGTGGCTCAGTTGGTTAAGCATCTGCCTTCTGCTCAGGTCATGATCCCAGGGTCCTGGGATCGAGCCCCGCATCGGGCTCCCTGCCCCACGGGAAGCCTGCTTCTCTCCCTCTCCCACTCCCCCTGCTTATGTTCCCTCTCTCGCTGTGTCTCTCTCTGTCAAATTAATAAATAAAATCTTAAAAAAATTGGGAATTCATAAATATAAACCAAACCATTCTAAAAATTGTTGTTTGAATGGGATAGATAAAAAACTGTATTTTAAAAAATCATTAGTATCTGAATTTCTATCCGTACAGTTTTTACTCTAGTTAATAGGCTTAGAAGTTTACAAAATTATAATCAGAAAACAATCAGAAGGATGATTCAAACAGAGTGTACTGGAGCTATAATTATACTCTTCTGAACCATGGTTGTGGAGAAGATCTGCAACTGGTTGGAAAGAGGTATTTCCAGAAAGTCATAAGAGACAACATTGACTTAAGAGGGAAGGGCAGGCATGAAAATCATAGCTAATGGAAGAAAACCACTCCAAAGTCCTACTCAGTTAGCAAGAGATTTCAAATAATACTGGGATTCAAACTCTCGGGCTTTACAGGTGATGTCCACATTTGGAGACTTGAGGAAAGTTTGAGACTGGAATTTTCATCTCAGTGCCCAACATTTGATAGTAGAGAGAAAATTTAAACATAAGACTTGATGCCCATTTAAGTTACCAAGTGTGAAATAAGCTTTCAAGAGTGGCATCTAGAACATTTTAGGTTTCATATTGCCATTTTCTTACCAAAGATCTATTTTTTATATATTAAGGTAAATTTGCTGATTTATGAAAATATCCTGTAAAATAATCAATAAGGAAATTGTGTAGTCTATGCCTTTCACACATTTTTTTTAAAGATTTTTTTTTAATTATTTATTTTAGAGAGAGAAAGAGAGAACGCATGAGCAGGGGGAAGAGCAGGAGAGGGAGAGAGAGAGAATCCTCAAGCAGACTCCCTACTGAGCAGGGAGAGCCTCAGGGGGCTTGATCCCAGAACCCTGAGATCATGATCTGAGCCAAAATCAAGAGTTGGCTGCTCAATAGACCAAGCTACCCAGGCGCCCCCCTTTCTTACATTTTAATTTATCAGGAGTGCTTGGATAAGATGTTAATTAGCAAAGGTAGTTTTCCATAGAACACGTGTGTGTGTGATTGTGGAAGGTCAACCAGATTAATTCTTTATGAAATCAAAGCAGGGGCGCCTGGTGGCTCAGTCGATTAAGTGACTGCCTTCAGCTCAGGTCATGATCCCAGGGTCCTGGGATGGAGCCCCACTTGGGGCTCCCTGCTCCGCGGGAAGCCTGCTTCTCCCTGTCTCACTCCCCCTGCTTGTGTTCCTTCTCTTGCTGTCTTTCTCTCTGTGTCAGTTAAATAAACAAATAAAATCTTTTAAAAAACAAAACAACAAAACAAAGCAAAGTTTTAGGTAAATTGCTAAAAATTACAAAGATAGGCATAAGGAAAGAAATTATCAGTATCATCAAAGTTAAAATATAACTGGCAATTGGAGAAATTTTGTGACATTTATAACAAGAATTAAAATGTATATTTTATGAGCTTGTACAAATAAATAAATAAATAAAAATTTAATAAAGAACACCTAATGAGCGGTTCCTGGGTGGGTCAGGCAGTTAAGCATCTGACACTTGATTTCGGCTCAGGTCATGATCTCAGGATTATGAGATTGAGCCTCATGTCAGGCTCTGCACTAGACGGAGAGTTTGCTTAAGATTCTCTCCCTCTCCTTCTGCCCTTTCTCCACCTCTCTCATAAATACATAAATAAAGTCTTTAAAAAAAAAAGAATGCCTAATGAAGATGTTCAGAAGATATAAAGAAGAAATTTCAAAAGTCAATATATTTTACATTCATAGATAATTGAATGATAGCCACATAAAACTTAGAATTAATTTTTCCATTAGTTGTAAATATTAACCGTACTGATGGTAAGTAAAATATATGAAAATAGATACTTTCTTACATTGCAGAACTATAAATTAGTGCAAGGTCATTGAAGTGCAAAGAGTCAGCATCTATTACGCTTTTAAATGTGAATACCTGTTGGACATAGCAACTCTAAGAATATTTTTTCAAATTTAAAAATAAAGATTATTCAAATAACTTTTAAATATTTAATACAATATGAAATTAAATATTTATTTCTATTTTAGGAGCAATATAGACTCAAATACAGACTATTTCTACAGAATATATATGATCAAGTTTAAGACAGACTACATTACTAATTGAGAAATATTACTTATTTAATTAAAATATTTTCATATATTTTATACTACGCATATTTAATTTCAATCATTGTCATTCTAACTTTTTGCTTTAAAGAGAATGTATTGATATACACACATATAAGTATTTGGAGCAGGGATTTTGAAGTTTTTGAAGTTTTTGAAGGGTATCCTTTACTTAAACCCAACACATTGTGGTACAGGGTGCTCTTGCCAAGCCATGGTCTTGGCCTGCTTCCTTCCATATCCTAGTAATGATACCTACAAAGAATGTGGTGGATTTTCCTAAAAAACAAAACCCCTAGATTTCCATATTAAGATGGGAAATGCATGTAGTCAAATATTATACATATATTTTTTCTTGTTAAAATGGAACTTCAGTATAATTACAAAGATCATGATCATACACATATGTCTGTATAACTCCTCTATCTCGGGCGCCTGGGTGGCTCAGCCCATTAAGTGTCTGCCTTTAGCTCAAGTCATGATCCCAAGGTCTTGGGATCAAGTTCCGCATCAGGCTCCCTGCTCAGCGGGGAACCTGCTTCTCCCTTTACCCTTGACCTGCTAGTGCTCTCTCTCTCTCAAATAAATAAATAAAATCTTTAAAAAAAAAAAAAAAACTCCTCCATCTCTTTGTTAGTTACTAGGATGACATTGAGAATATCTATGGAGTAACACTTAATGAATTATCTTCTACTTAGGAATATAAGCGCTACTTCACTATAGATAAGCATGAACCATCTGTAAAAATGTTACTTCAAAACAGAAACTTTCCCAAATTAATCATTCACTTTATGTCTTAGAATAAAAAAAAACAAGATGAAAGTTGAATTATTTTATACTGAAACTGCTGCTGCATAGCAGACTTAATCAGAAACATAAGACAATTTCAGTGATAAGAACTCTTTCTAGGAAATGTGTTAAATATTTAATACAAAAAATGTGAAATATTTACTTGTAGTTTCTTGAAACATTTATTTATTTAAGCATGTGTTGGTAAACCTCTTCAATATGTTTTTACTGAAGAAATATTCTCTTTGTAGTATAATTTGTAAAGGCAGAAAATTAATGTGTTTTTATTGAGTTGTAGAGAAATGGCACTTTAACAACTTTACTATTTTAATGTACATCTATAGTTCAAATGAGTGTATTTTGTATTTTAGTACTTAGAATGTGAATCACTGAAGAGCTTATTTGTTCAATTTTTGTGACATATGTTGAATTTATTTTCTTCTGTTAAGAATACAAAATTATATATCTTTTAAATTGTTCTGTTACTTCCATACTTACTCATTTAAATGAGTCCCATTGTAATATTGTTTTACGTACATTACTTTATGTTGTATTTATATCATTTGATATTAATTTAAAAGTTCTTTCAGGAAACTTAAAAAGACATATTTTTTTGAAGCTTTACTCTGAGTTGGGTTATTCCGTGACTAATAGGGTAAGTAAGTTTTGATAGTTTGCAATATTAAACACAGTTCTGCAAATTTTCTCATAGTCCATTGACAATTGACTCAGAAGAGTTTATACCAACAGGTAAGTGACATAAAGTTGCTTATAAACTACTTTATAAGCAATTACTTTAATGGATTTTCCTATTTTCCCTCCTAACAAAAACATTTCAATATATTAAAAACAACCTAAAATGAACAAAATTTCAAGAAAAGAAAAAAAAATGTGCTCTTCAAGAAGATTTGACGAACTTTCTATACAGGAATGGAGAGTAAGTATTTTAGGTTTTGTGGGCCAGATGGTCTCAATCACAACTACTCAGGTCTGCCATGGAAGAATATCACAGTAACCATAAATAATACTTTTAGGAATGGATGGCTATGTTTCAATAAAATGTCATTTACAAAAACAGGCAGCTGGCCAGATTTGGCCTGCCATAGTCTGCCAACTCCTGCTCCAAAGAGGTGCTTCTTAAGTGGGGCCCCCAAATGAGCACTATCAACAACTCTTGAGAGCTTCTTAGAAATGCAAATTATCAGACCTCACCTCATACCTACAAAATCAGCATTTTGGGGTGTGGGTTCCAACAACCTGTCATGTGACATGCCCTCCATCATCTGATAGCTTGTAAAGATTTCAAAGCAGAGATTCTGATTCATCAGGACTGGGATGGACCTGAACATTGCATTTCTAACAAGCCCCAGGTAACTTTAATGGGGCTGACCTTCTAACCACACTTTGAATAGTACTGTTCCAAAGAGCACATAGGTTGTGTCCTATATCTTCCTGTCTTAAATAACACGTTATGTTTTATTTTTAAGTGAAAATAACTTAATTCATTCACTGAATCTGTTATAAATACAAATACATACAAATATAAAAACTACATATTTGTTAAGAAACTACCATGTGCATGTATGAGAAATTTGAAGTTGAATAACAAAGGCCTTAATTTATGTTGTTGTTATAAAATATTTGAGTAAAACAATTCAGTTTAAATGACCAAAACTTTTAAAAGACTTATTTGATTTATCAAGTAAATTATTATTGTGCATTACTTGCAAAATTGTCAGTTTCTGTTCTAAGCCTTGGGTATACAAAATGGGCAAACAAACTTCCCAGCATTCAAGGAACTTAGAAACTAATGGAAGCATAAAAAAAATCAACAGACATGTTCTCTACAATGTATAAGTTATCAAACTTAAGTTGAGACCTAAGTGATGTGAACAATAGTTAACTTGCTAGAATGAGCACTCCAAACAGATAAAAAGACCAACCAAAAATCCAAGGAAGCAAAATTAAACAGTGAATGTTAAGTGACTGAAGTAATTTAGTGGAGTCTGGGCACAGATGATGGACAGTATGGGAATGGAAAACATAGGTTTAAGATGTAACCAGGGTATCTTTGGGGACCTTGGACATTCTGAGTTTTGGGACAGTGGTTATCCTCAAATTAAAACCCAATGAAGGATGCTATTAGGGGAGTCACTTGATAAGATCTGCATTATAGGAAAATCTCTCTGGCAAAATGTGAAGAATTAATGGTAGGAGAAAAGACAAGCAGATGGTAAAAAAAAAAAAAAAAAAAAAAAGGTTGTTATTTTGAATGCTACTGAGTAAACAGAACTGCCAGTTTGGGATAACAGACTGGATACATGGCACATCATGAAGTCACAGTTAAGGATGCCATTCAGATTTCTGGCTTCTTGCCATGGCCACCTTCTTTTGAAGATTCAGAATCCAACTCACATGCTACCTCCTGGGTCTGGCTTCCACTGACCATCTTTTTTATTTGTACCCCATTGTAGTAAATCTTCAACGTAGTAGTTTATTTTATTATCTTCTTATGCTTAGCTCAAAAATGAAATAATTATCAACGTGTATTTTTTTCCACTTGATTTTTTTCTGTTCTCCCATCTAACATTTACGTTCAGGAAAGTTGAGAATTATTCTGTTACTCATCACTATAGCATAGTGCCTAGAGAACTGAATCTCAGGTCAAAATATTTGTGACAAATAATACATGAATAAATAATGTCACCTAGACAACTATATGGCGCTACAAATGACCAAAATGATCATTAGAGAAGAAAAATCACATTTGTGCAATGGGAGCATCCAGAAGGAGATTCTGGTAGACATTTAAATATATTGATATTATAGATCTTGCAGTCATCAATGATGACCGAGGCCATGAATTAAGATGTGATCTTTAAGGAAAATGTACATAGGGAGACAAATACTATAAATGGCACCCAAGGAGAAGATATTTGCAAATGACTAAACTAATCCAAAAATATAAAAAACTAATGATGTAATGTATGGTGATTAACATAACATAATAAAAAAAAAGGCAACTGGAAAAAAAAAGGAACTTATAAAACTCAACACCTAAAAAACAAATATTCTAATTTAAGAATGGACAGAAGACATGGATAGACATTTCTTCAAAGACATCCAGATGGCTAACAGACACATGAAAAGCTGTTCATCATCACCTATCAGGGAAACTCAAATCAGAACTACAATGAGATATCACCTCACACCTGTCAAATACTTAGTCTCTGTCCCTTTACAGACACTGTTGGCTGATCCCTGATCTAGAGTAATAAAAGAGGTAGCTGCATGTCTGTTCAATTAAAGAATAAATTTCCAGGGATCCTTTAGGTTAGATATGACCTTGTGGCAGGACCATTGACGCAGAAGCAGACATTATGTGTGTGACTTATGGTTTGTGCCCTGGAAGCAAAGAACTATGCTCTCCTTCCCTTCACTTCCCACTGGCTGCTATGACTTTTTACATGATAAAGAAATAAACTTTTATTTTGTTTAAGCCATTATTATTTTGGCCTGTATTGTAATAGCTAGAACTATTTCCTAACCAATAGTGCTCACATATACATATTTTTATATATTATGTGTGGTTTAACCTGTGAGATTTTTAGATTAGGTTTTATCAACAGTTTATTTCTAGGACATTTGCAACAAAGGGCTAATTTATTTCTATATGAATGAAGAAAAATGTGTGTAAGGAACATGGAAAAATAATTCACAATAAAGAAGTATGATTATAGTTTTTAACTGAAAAAATGATCAATTTATCTAATAATCTACAAATTAAAATTAAAGTAACAGTATGATTTCATTTCACCAATAAAACTCTTCTGATTTTTTTTCCTATGTGGAAAGTATCAATTTATGTAATGCTCTTGGCTTCTTTTTACTTCTTTGTTCACTCGTTTACTTTAGAATTTGATCTATGTATCTGATTGTTAAGGAGCTTGGCTTACAGTCATTGGTCCACTATCCTTATTTTGTCTTGGGAAGAAGCTACTTGCAGAAAGCACACCTTCTCACGTTTTCTAACAAGACACGCACCTTAAAGGGTTTTGACCAGCTTGGTGCATATGTGTGTGTACACGAGAATGGGAGGAATGGATGAGGTGGCTGTGGCTTTGGGAGGCAAATTCAATTTATAGGAAATGGGCCTTTGACTTTGAGAAATAAGCAAGGAGTAAAATTTCAGGGGAAAATATACATATGGATCAGTTGAGGTTTTTTTATATATTCAAGTCAGATGGCTTCAGCTTTGGAGTTTTGCAAGTGGGCCTGGCACTGTGAATTTAGCAGTTTGCACACATTTATATTGAATTATGAAGCTGGGATTTATAGTTGTACTGCAGCTTGAACAAGAAGCTTTATGCTAGAGATCATGCAGTGTTATGACTTTAGTGGGTGACTGTAGCTTATGCCGCATTTTTTCCAAAATGAGTTGGCCTTTCTATATTAGGACATTACCCAGGCAGGCATCAGTGAAGCAAAGATTCAAATATAAGAAAACAGCCGTTCAAATATTGTTTTTCTAGGCATAAGGAGTCAGAAAAATAGGTTACTTTCAACTGAGTTTAGTTTGTGCTCTGCAGCACTGGTGAGGATCCAGCTTTAAATTTTAGATTCAGGTCTACATAGGCCACTCTGGATTAGTTGTTCCAATTTCTATTTTTCATTCAGGGTCAAGGCAGTAGTATGGTTGGTGAAGAGAGAGAGAGGCGTGAAGTTAGGTAATCTCTGTGTAGGTACATGAGTCATCACCTATCAGAGTTTTAAGTTGGCTCTATTTTCGTTATTAATATATGAAGGATGAGTCATTTATTTTGTATGAGACAGATTTGTTAGGCCTAAGGATTTCTATACCAAGTGGCAACAGACACAGACACTGACTTAGTTCAAATGCATTTCCCAAGATAGTTTAGACTCCATGTAATCAAATCAAACAACACATGTTTAGTTTATTAATCCAAGGGTGCCAGAAACAGTTTCGGGGTAATGAATATTAATGTGTTTTGAATATGTTGGAAAGAAAAGAAATATATCTCAAATATTTAAGATATGTTGAATAGAAGTATCACAAAGATGTCTAAATTTTGCATGCAGGCAACACTGTTTTAATATCTTTCTCTGAGAGAAGACATATGGATAGTTGGATATTTTCCCACATATGGTAAATAAACCATGCCACAATTCATCTTTTGCAGGAAGATATTTCACAAATGAGTTTAAGTTTATAAGTTTTAGATGGTTCTCAGCTGGTACTGATTATAACTCTGGTGAAGCAAAAAACCAGGATTTTTCTTACCTGCTCTCCATCCTGCAGATATTGCTGTTTTGAATATGGTGCTATGGCAACATTAGAAACTATTCTAGGATCATAATTTTGTCTCAGGTCTCAGCTCTGGCAATTGGGGATGGGATGATTCCAAATTGGGTATAGATCCATAAATATGATAGCATTTTGTGTCCTATTAACTCTGTGCACTCTATAAAAGTGAGGTTCACAAGCACTTTGGAACTATATTTATGTAATATGTGAAGTCATGATGGGACTTTTATTAATCTAGTGACTGAGGCTATACCAAGGCTATACCTGCTGAAAGAAATTCTAGCCCAGTCTTAGTATCTGACTGAGACTGAGTAGAAAGGAAATAATAACAATAATGATAATATAAATCTTTTTTTTTTACTTTTAAGCACAATGAAATCAATCTTAATAAGCTTAAATTTTGACATTATGTTCTTTAAATATTTTTTTAAAGATTTTATTTATTTTTTGACAGAGATAGAGACTGAGAGGGGGAACACAAGCGGGTGGAGTGGGAGAGGGAGAAACAGGCTCCCCGCAGAGCGGGGCTCGATGTGGGGTTCGATTCCAGGACCCTGGGACCATGACCTGAACTGAAGGCAGACGCTTAACAACTGAGCCACCCAGGCGTGCCTTGACATTATGTATCTTAATTTTCAAGAGGCTTTAATGTTTGTGTTTTAATGCATCTTTCGACATTTTATAATAGGAGGGATTCTTCTTAATTAGGAACATTTTGATATTTTTAACATTACTATTGGAAAATCATTATATGTCTTACAAATGATGTTGGACTTCAAAGCTGGACCCAGTTTGGAAATGGAAATAGAACACAGAGTAAATATAGGGACTTGATACAGGGTACCTTTGATATAGATTTAATTAATTCACTATCTCATAATTCATTCTCTTGGGGACCCAAAAGAAGCAGTAGTAACTAAAGAATTAGTCTTGTGAGGGTACAAAGAAAATTGTATAAGGCACTAATCTAGTGCCTTGAAATAGATAGCCACATCCTTAGTTGATTGTAGTCTTAAAAGTTAAGACCAGTAAGATTAAGAGAATAGAAATAGGAGAATACTAAGTGGTAAACATTCTCCCACTCTTGATTTTGCTTTCCGTGTGAAATGACATCTAATAGTGTAAGCCTCCTGGAGTCTCTCTGCTACCTCACTTCCTCTGGGGAAATAGAGCAACCAATCTAATTCCCGAGTTTGAAAAGCAAAACCATGGTATGCACTTTTAAAAAAGATTTTATTTATTTAATTTTAGAGGGGGTGGGGCAGAGGAAGAGGGAGAAAGAAAATCTCAAACAGACTCCCTGCTGAGCGGGGAGTCCTATGACTCTAAACAGGGGGCTCAATCTCCTGACCCTGAGATCATGACCTGAGCCAAAACCAAGAGTCAGATGCTTAGCTGAGTCACCCAAGTGCCCCAACCATGGTATGCTTTACAGGCTCTTTCTGTTTTCTTCCACCTGATCCAGCTGCATGGAGGGAACACAAGTTCTCTTCCTCTTCTCATTTTTGTTTGTTTCTGCAATATAAGCCCTTCCATTGGAAAAAAAAAAATGAGATGTCACAACACATGGAAAACAAAACCAAGTGTGAGGACTGTTTGAGCTAGAAAACTCCAAATTTTATTTTACTTTATTTTTTTAATTTTTTAAAAGATATTATTTATTTGACAGAGAGAGACACAGCAAGAGAGGGGACACAAGCAGGGGGAGTGGGAGAGGGAGAAGCAGGCTTCCCGCGGAGCAGGGAGCCCCATGCAGGGCTCCATTCCAGGACCCTGAGATCATGACCTGAGCCGAAGGCAGATGCTTAATGACTGAGCCACCTGTGCACCCCAAAATTTCAGATTGTAAATATTAGTGTCTCTTTGGGGATTTGATTTGTAACACAACTTTGAAAGAGACACCAAAGACAATCATCAAAGGTAAGGATGTTTGTCAATGAAGTGACTCACATAATGAGATCAAGTCATGATTTTTATGTAGGTACAACTGTAGCAATCTTGCCCTGAATCTTTATCAACAGGTATAATATTTCTTTGTTTTTCCAACTTCATTGAGATATATTTGAGATATAATATTGTGTAAGTTTAAGGTATACAGAATAATGATTTGATATATATATATGGATTGATCACCACTATAATGTTAGTTAATACATCAATTATCTAATATTTCTTCAAATTATTTGCTGATTAGAAATGTTTTTTTAAAGACTTTATTTATTTGACAAAAGGAGAGAGAGAGAGAGCACAAGCAGGGGAGCAGCAGAGGGAGAGGGAGAAGCAGGCTCCTCAGTGAGCAGGGAGCCTGACGCAAGGCTCCATCCCAGGACCCTGGGATCATGACCTGAGCTGAAGGCAGACACTTAACGACTGAGCCACCCAGTCGCCCCTCTTGGTTAGAATATTTTTGATCAAAATTTTATATCACTAGCATTGATTGTCAGCATGGCAATAGTTTGAGTTTTTTTAAGAGTTGGCATGGGTGATAAAATTCACTATGAAACTATTTTTCCATTTCAGAATAAGATATGAAACCTGTACATTATTTAGTACTGTATGGGAAAAAAGGGAGCCCTAATGATATTTTTGTCCAGAAGAGAACTAGGACAAACACATATTTTAAAGTATTTGAAATTCTTGGCAGAAGTATATATTGGGAAGTTGGATGTGTGTTTTTGGAACATGTGTTTAAGTGAAAAACGGACATCAATGGTAAACGTGTAGTAAACTCATACTCATGTTTACATATGAGATACTAATATGCTCATACTTTTATATGAGTGCTTATGCAACATTTACTTAATTATTTTCTTTCAATTTAATTTACATTTTCCCCAATAGAAAAAAAAAGTTAAAGTCCAGGAAAAAAAAATTACACACACACACATACACACACACACATACCCTGCATTGCAGGGGGTGGGGTGCATAAAGATGTTCCAAAAAATTGAGAGGTCTGGATTTATATTGCATGATTAAGGAGATAAGGTATCTACAGATATATGTAAAATCTCGTTAATAAATATCCAAATAAATAAAATGTGAGTTTTAAATGGGAGATATCACTTCTGCCTTGTGACTAGAATGATACTAGGAATTAAGAATAATTTAATGAATGAGATACAGCTTGAAAAATGAATATTTTTTTAAGATATTCATTATCCATGTACATATCATTTAATGTAAAAAGAAGCAAGGGAGAGATTACCTGCAAAAGTAATCTCTTTGAATGTGTCATAGGTAGGTAAAAATTTCATAGAAAGAAATACATTTAGAAGGTAAATCTGAAAACACATAATGAAGAGTCTTGGGTTCCAGCTTCACAATTTTTATTTAATTATGAAGTAAAAAAAAAAGCTTTTGGGTGGTTTTATTATAGTTTTGTTTCTTTTTGTCTCTATTTTGTTTGGGGGGTGTATTTTTATTCCATTTTTTATATTTTGGTATATTTTGTTAAGATTATAAATATTGCAGTTGGTGTTGCATGATTAAATAACAAAGAAACTAAAGACAAAAACAAATTGGAGCTACTGAAATTATTACTTAATATATAAAATGTCTTAAAAGGAATGTTGATAATAAGAAAGTGAGAAAAAATGAGAGAGAAATTAAAATGTCAATAGAAATTCTTTTTATTTCATATTTTTCTTCATCTATTTTACTTTAATCTTTTGAAAAATTTTGTACACATTTTGAATCACATGTTTTTTAAAATTACAGATGAAAACACTAAGAAATTTGGTATATAACTTCTTCTTTTCAAAAATCTGACATTAATCTGCTATCTCAATTATAAAAAAATATGTTTAATGGTACATATTAAACAAGAAGAGGAAAATCTACTACTTATTTTTATATACTATATAGAAAGAAAAGTAAAGCTAATGAGTTCTTTCTGCACTCGGTTTAAAATAACACGTTTTTAAAAAAATATTTTGAAGGGAAAATGTCTTTTGAAATATTTACATTATTAGATCAGCCAAAGAACTATTTAACAGTTTCAAAAGCTTAAGGACACAAATGCACTCTCATCAACCATGTATGTCTTCAATGCTATTATAATGAATAGAAGTCACAAAAAACAAAATCTGCTTAAGATACACAAGACTGTGGTGATATTACTAATAAAGTAACATAAAAATGAACTTTTTAAAAATTATAGTGCTGAATTTTCAAATATATGTTTATTTTATTTTCACCATTTATTTTTCTGTCACTATAAGCATGAACATGAAGAAATGATTGATTTCACCAAAATATGTCACATCATGTTTAATATCTAATAGTGGACTGTGTTCACTGTGTGAGAGTCCATACCAGAAGTCTGTACAAGGTTTGTCTGCAGATACATATGTATCTAAAGATCAATTTATTTTTTATATACTTTAAGTATAATGCATTCTTATATTGTCTAAGCTCTTTGTGATACCTGTAGTGTTTTTTTCAAGTATAGGAAAGGAAATTGTATGGATTTAAAATTCTTTATGTAACTTGATACAGGAAGAGTCTACATACATTAGTGTGTGAACCAGAGTAATGCCATCTTGGAAAAAAACTGCCATGAAGACTACTCTGTGACCTGAAGCCTTCTCAAGCACAACACCCACCACCCTCATTCTTTCTTTTTATTTAACTACACCTTTAAGTATACCCTAGGGGGCATACTTGTCCTTGATGGCTATCATCCTAGAAGGTTTCTTCCAGGTGGTCTCCCAGCCTGCTCCCCAGCCCTTAGGGCTATAAAACCAGGTAGGGAAAGTGGGATTGCAGAAACCTACTACTCAGCTTGCTGCCCCCCAAGATAGGCTTCTCTCTCTAAGTCCTTTAAAAAACCTTTTCTAGTCAAGCTGGGCTTCTTGGCCTATTTTGTTTGGTCTTAGGCTCCTTCAGTCTTTGGAGGTCATTTTGAATATAAATCCCTTTCATGGAACAATTAATCTTCTGTAAACATAGTACTGTTCCACTGTAATAGAATTTGAAAACAAAATTATCATGGCTCTAATTTCATTTTAACACACACATTTATTTATTATTTATTTGTCTGGTTTTTGGTTTGTTTATATTCTCTCTGGTGGGAATCTGGAGACAACCACAAAAAATGGCACCTCTAAGGGCAAAAAAAAAATTATATATATATATATATATATATATATATATATATATATATATGAAAAACAATCAGGCTTATCAGCCTTGGACCTTAGGTGACTGGAGAAGAGACCCTGTGTGGTGTCTGCCCCATTTTTGCATCCTTCAATGACACTTTCTTCCATGTTGATGTGGGAAACAAAGGCAGAAGGAAACATAGATAAAATTAAATGTCCTTATCACCTGCAGTCCATTGACAAATACTTGAGGCAAGCAGAGTATAATGTTCTTCCAGGAAGCTCCTAACTGTCTTAATGTTAATGCCTTGCTAGAGGGAAAAACAACTTAGTTTTATTTTTACTTCCCCCAACCCCAAAGTATATAATCAGTTGCTCCTCATAATCCCGAGACAGCAGGCAGTAGCAGCTTTCTGCCTACGGGTCCTATCCCAGTGCCGTAATAAAAATCCCAGTTTGCACCAAGACATTTCAAGAATTGTTTCTGCACCATCAGCTCTGGACCTCACTCCACAAACCTCACCTATATTCACAAACTACATCCCATGTCACTCTCTTTCTGGAAGGAGATCATCTGCTGTGTATCTGGTGGGATGAGAGTGAAGGCTGACCTAGATGAATCTTCACCATATACCACCATGTTGGCCCCCTACAATAGGCTAAATGGTACAAGGATCTGGGCATCACTGTTCTACACACCAACAAGAGGTCACAGGAAGAAACAAGACTAAGAGCCTTGACCCTGGAACCCATTCAGCCCTCGGAGCCTTGCAGGTACAGAAAAGATGGGGCAAGGATGTCACTGATTTTCTTGACAGTGTCTGTGGGAAGCGGGTAGTATGGTTGCAAACCATAAACCAGACTACTCAAATTACTGTTTTCTGTTAATAAATTTTCTTTGTATATAGTAAAAAAAAAATGAATATGTTAACTCTAAAGGGTAAATATATCTGAATCAAGGAAATTTTATTAGTAAATAAGCACACCATAGGTAACACTATTTAAAAATATATATATATGGGTCCTTTTCTTTTATTTTTATTTTGCTTTACACAATTCCAGCCAACCTGAAAAATCCAGCTGCCACAAAGTTTTGTGGAGGGTGTGATTAAGATTTTTATATAAAAAGAAATAGAGACAAAAGTATTTGATATTAAGATTCTGATGTTCCAAGTAGGATTGCCTCCCAACACAACAGGATTTAAAGCCAGTTTTACAACAAGGTGATTTCTTATAAAATATCTATGATATAGAAACCAAGTTAGAGGATTATAAGATTTCTCTATCATGTGTGGAATATATCTTCTCAATTTATGATGGCTAAGGCATACATTTTTCTGCCTAGGGAAGAAGGGCTGTATCATTTAAAAGGACATAAAAATCCCAAAACTAGGCCCTTATTGACCCATATAGCAAGAAAATCATGGAAGGACAAGTAGCCGTTTTCCATAGTCTTGGTTTTTCTCCAACTCATTTTCCACAATTTTAGAGAGAAGAGATATTCAAAATCTATGGTAAAGAATTCAAGAGGCCAGATGACATTGAAGCTAATGGCATAAACTCCTAACTAGATTAAGGGAGGTCTGTGGCTTCTCAGAGTAGCTACCCATATAGTCACTTCCAACATGACAAGGTGATGAAAATGATTTAACTGTCATTTCTTTCAGGTTTCAATGTGAATAAATAGTCCCTCTTCCTTGCTATGCCTGAAAATACCTCTCTCAAAATTTAGAAAAAAATAATTTCCAATCAGATTTCTTTGGAGCATGTTGTTCACTGAGAATTATTTCTTTCTCTTGTGGCATGTATTGATATATTATCAACATTGGTCACATAGCAACATAAAGTCATGATAGAGCTGAGTCTTTCATTCTATGGCTACACTTGTGTTACATATTTTGGAACCCAAGCAATGGTCCACCATCAACCAGAAATGTATGAAAATCTCAGGCTACAGATAAGTAAGGCATCACTTATAAATCAACAGTGTTCTAGAAGGAGTAATTATTCATGTCTGGAATGAGGGGCAAAGAAAAACAAACTTCAAGGATAAGACAGTGTTCAAACTATACTTAAAGGACAACCACATCCATGCAAAATAGATATTACAGTATGAGAAGAGATATAATACATCCAAGTCTATTTATAAGTTGTTGGGTTGATTCAGTAAGATTTTGGTTAAAAAAAAACTGCAACATGAAATACCATGCTAAAATTTTGGCTCATTATATTCTGCCATGCTTTAAAAATTCAACTTTTTAAGATTAGTAAAAAGCACACCATATTTTATTTATCATTTATTATTATGCATTATTTTTTATCTTAGTCACAAGTGTACAAAATTGAGGGAAACCTGCTAGCTCAGACTACAATTGGCATGTAAATCTATTCTATTTTTTGTTAGGAGTAGTTTAGACTGTGACATCATCTCATCCTTTTTTTTTAAACTTAACAGAAAATGGATTTTTATAAATATTAAATTCTAAACAAAATGTAAAATCACATAAATATTCTTAAAATATTAGTGAAAAATCTCATTTAAAAACATATGCAGTGGGATGCCTGGGTGGCTCAATCACTTGGGCATCTGCCTTGGACTCATGTCATGATCCCAGGGTCCTGGGATCAAAGTCCTGCATTGGGCTCCTTGCCCAGAAGGGGGCCTGCTGCTCTCCCTGCTTGTGCTCTCTCTTTCTCTGACAAATAAACAAAATCTTAAAAAAAAATAAAAATAAATAAAAATATGTAATTGTATTGTAGAGTTCATCATTTCTCCTATTTTAACAATAAGAGTATATAACAAGGACACCTGGGTGGCTCAGTTAGTTGGGCCTCTGATTCTTGGTTTTGGCTCAGATCGTGATTTCATGGGCCTTGGGATGGAGCCCAGCATTGGACTCCGAGCTCAGGGAGGAGTCTGTTTGAAGATACTCTCTCTCTGCCCTCCCCCCCAACACACAAACTCTCTCTCTCTCTTAAATAAATAGATAAATCTTTTTAAAAAATTGTATAACAATTTTTATTCATGTTCCCTAATTCTATTCCCTGCAATCCCTTTTAAAATAAAAGCCGACCTCACAGGATTTATTTTGGTAGCATAACTCAAGTATTTGTATTCCAATTAGAACTTTAAGCTTTAAGTCATAATCTAATTTTTTTTTTTTACCCTGCCTCTCCTATATTGTCATGAGCACACTATGAAGGTGCACACCAGTTGTGTCTTTCCACAGTCAGCTTTATTCAATCATAAAACAAAGTTAAAGCACAATTATAAAGCAGGTTCTGGATTCCAAACTCAATGGACAATTCACCACATGATTAAACCGGGCTTCTTACACAGCACACAGGGCAGGACAGAAGACAAGCTACACCAAACAAGCTAACAGAAGGGTGTAGGAAGTTAACCAACCAAATGCAAAGTTAGTCCGTGGGTGTGCAGTTGAGATAAGGCCTTGGTCTGGTGTGGGTCAGCTCTGGGCACTTACTACTTCTGATGTTCAAGCAGTGAAGGATCTCAGTTCAGTTCAGAGATCAATGGGGCAGAGCCTTTCATCGGCAGTTGCCTTTTTTAAATGGCCAGATGTAAAGGGGTCATGTATGAAGAGTCTGACAGTTTGCTGCCAAAATCCTTCCCTTTTTAAAGGGATTTATCAGTTTCTGGTCCCCACAGACCTCCTTTGGTCCTGCTTGTTATCTGTTCTGAGGTGTCACCTGATGCTGTTCCAGGCGGTATCTCCTAGCTGCAGTACTGTAACCGCATCATGGCTTGACATGAGAGACTCCATTTTGCTTTCCACATATATCATTTGGTTACCAAAGGGAATAGTTAGACTATGGGTAAAGAATAGTTTCAAGTTAAGATACATATTTGTTTCCGGTTTTATTGAGATATAGACACATGGCACTGTATAAATTTAATAGAAACATTTATATTTTAACTTGCATTTCATCAATGAAGGGTTTAGGTCAGGCTGTGAAAGCAGAAGCAAAATATAATTCATTCTAATGTATATATTTAGGTGATAGGAACTTTTCATTTTCCAATAAGGACAATTTTATTAGAGTTAAATAGTAGAGTAGAAACAGTGAGTTTAAATGATAATGCACCTCATTCATTTGTAAAGATTTTTTACTTTTATTTATCTTTTCCTACTTATTTATTTATTTATTTATTTATTTTTTTGCTTCTTGAGAGGCCACTTTTAGCAGACAATGAAAAAACAGCAGGGAGTAAAATTTTGATACTATCATTACATAGAAGGATTTTTTCATTAGAGAAATTCTCTATTATCAGTGTTAAAATGCCTTTCATTATATGTATGTCTTTGAAAATTATATTAATAATTTGTAGAGGATCTCAAGCTTCATTTGGGACTGGACACAAAGGAATGGATAATTAGTTGGTGACCCAGAGGAGGCTTTTGTCTTAATGGAAAGGGAGAAATGTAGCCCAAGGAAGTGTATCAAAATTACAATCCATTATATAACATTCTAGGAATTAAAAAAAGGGGGGGGAGTAGATACTATTAAACCACAGCAGGAAATAAAATGTGTCTTCTTCAAATTAGAAGAAGGTGTCATTTATAGTCACTTGGCATGCTAAATATATCAAGTTAAATTTAAACTAAGTGTGATGTCTTGACAGAAATAAAATTCAGGATTATCTTAATTGATAGAATGCATAATAAAGTTTATAAAAGATGCAAACAGAACTAAGTATAAACATATTTTTGTATTCTGTCATTCACACTTAAATGAATTCCTGGAAAAATCTGTGAAAACACAGAATCTCTGAAAATTAATTTATTTTCCTTTCCAATTCTTGAAACAAATATACCTTATTTAGTTTACAAAAAATTAGTTTAAATATGTAATGTATTAAAACAACTACAGTCTCATTTCTTTTCTTTTTTTTCTGTGCTTTTCAATTAAAACAAAAAAATATAGAATGTCTTTTTTTTAAGATTTTATTTCTTCAGAGAGAGAGCATGGCAGGGTAGGGGGGAGTAGGAGCAGAGGGAGAGGTACAAGAAGACTCCATGCTGAGCTCAGAGGCTGATGTGGGGCTCAATCTCAGGACCCTGAGATCATGACCTGAGCCGAAATCAAGAGTCAGACACTTGACCAATGGAGCCACCCAGGCACTTCTGGAATGTCTTTTTGTGAGAGAATAACTTTTAAAGTTGTACAAGTGCTATATCTTCTTTAGATAAATAGCTAGGCAATACATTTTTGTGGCAATACATTTAATTTCATGCTTCACCATTACCAACACAAGAATCCTTCTGCATCAGAGCTAATGATGATGCCATTCTTCAAATTTTCAAGGTCAAAAAATTGGAAGTTGTTTTGACTCCTTTCTTTATCTTACTCTCTTCTCCTACCCCTGGCACCCAAAATCCATTAGGGTATCTTCTTGTTTCTACTGTAAAAATATATACAGAACTCAGTTACTTCTCGCACTTTCATGAGTCATCCTCATCTCTCAATAACATTAAAACAACATTTTTTAAATGATCCCCCTGATTCTCTTCTTGTTCTATTACAGTTTGTTTCCCACATGAAGATCAGAGTGATCAGTCACTTGATTTCACTCTTCTGGTCAAAACCCTTCAGTAGCACCCATTTCACCCCTAGTAAAGTGACAATTCTTCCAATTACCCACAAGGTCTTCATCTTCCAAATTTGCCAACTCATCCCACAAATATATGTACCATTTTGCTGTTCTCCTTTACTCATAAAAATGTTCAGTTCGAATTTGTACATATAAGATTACATGATTTTTAAAATATATAAAACAAAAATTAATAGAACTAAAAGGAAAAAAGAATCCCCAATCATGATTGGGCACATTAACACATCTTCCTAAGTACCTAGTAAAAGAAGAAGACAAAAAAATTAGTAACAATATAAATAATTCAAGCAACACATTTAATAAATTTGACCTAATTGACGCATATAGAACATTACACCAAACAACTGCAAAAGACATTCTTTTCAAGTACACAGGGAACATTTAACCAAAGAAAACAGATGTTGGGAGATAAAACAAGTCACAACACATTTGAACACAACAAATATAAAGAATTATGTCCCTTTAGTATAGTGAAATTAACACAGGAACAAGTACCAGAGAGGTAACTGGCAAATTCTCAAATATTTGTTAATTAAACAGCACACTTAAAAGTATCTAAAAGGTCAAAATAATACAAAGGAAACTCAACAATATTTTGTGCTGAACAATAATAAAAATATGCAAAATCTTTTTTTTAAAGATTTTATTTATTTATTTATTTGTCAGAGAGAGAGACAGCAGGAGAGGGAGCACAAGGGTGAGTGGGAGAGGGAGAAGCAGGCTTCCTGCGGAGAAGGGAGCCCAATACAGGGCTGGATTCCAGGACCCTGGGATCATGACCTGAGCCTAAGGCAGACGCTTAATCAGCTGAATCACCCCGGCACCCCCAAAATATACAAAATCTTAAATCTTGTAATACAGCTGCAGCAGTACTTGTAGTTCTGAATACACGAATTAAAAAAGAAATACTAAACACCAATGATGAAAACTTAGACCTCAAGAAGCAGAAAAAGAGTTAAGAACAAACAAAATAGAAGAAAGAAGATAATATATTTAAGGGCAGAAATCAATGAAATGGAAAACACATGTTCAATAGAAAAAATCAACAAAGCAAAACGTTAACATTAATAAAAAGGATAAATAAAATGGATTTTTTTAGGGGCGCCTAGGTGGCTCAGTTGGTTAAGTGACTGCCTTCGACTCAGGTCATGATCCTGCAGTCCTGGGATCGAGTCCCACATCGGGCTCCCTGCTCAGCAGGGAGTCTGCTTCTCCCTCTGACCCTCTTCCCTCTCATTCTCTCTCTCTCAAATAAATAAATAAAATCTTTAAAAAAAATAGATTTTTTTAGAAAAAAATCAAAGAATAAAAGAAAAATCAGCAAATAGGAAGAAAAAATAAAACTTCAAGAGAAGAATTTGTAGATATTAAAAGATAAGACTACATATATATTAATAAATCTGAAAACTCATTAATGTAAATTAGAAAATTCTTTGAAAAACACAATTTCCCAAAACTGACAAAGGAAAAATCTGAATCATTCTATATTCATTTAAAAAACCAATATGTTTTTTTAAAATATCCCATAAAAAAAAGCTTAGCTACAGAAGGCTTCTTTTATAAATTCTTCCAAAAATGTAAAGAGAAAAGAACATCAATTTTCAACAAACTCTTCCAGTGAAGGGAAAAGAAGAAATGCTTTTCAATATTTTTAGTAAGGCCAGCTGAACCCTGATGGCACAACTTGACAAGGACATTGCATGGAAAATTGCTGGGCAATGATTCTCATGAAAATATTAACATGAAAATATTAACAAACCAAAGACATTGTATAAAAAAATCCTTTAAGATTCAATGAGTCTGGTGAAGGAATTCAAAGTTGTTTAATATTGAAAAATCAATGTTGTATAATACACTTACAAAATAAATGCATTATACTGTCATCTAATAAGTGCTGATAAATATGAAATGATATTTCATAAAACCAATACTGATTCATGAAAAAACATTAATAAAATCTCTTATCAAACTAGGAATAAAAAGAAACTTCCTTAATATGATAAAACATATTTACTAAAATGGAATGAAGGAAGGAAGCAGGGGAGGAAGGAAGGAAGGAAAGAAAGACAGGAATTATCTACCTTCACATTTAATGGTGAATTATTAAGTGCTCTCTTCCTGAGTTTGGAAATAAGAACATTCACTTTTGTCAAGTTTAATCATTATTGTTTGAGGGTATAAAGATGAGAGATGTTGGATAATATTATTTTTATTATTTTATATATATTATATATATTATATATAAAATACATATTTTATATATTATTATTATTTTTGCATACTTACTTTAGGATTCATAAATGGATTTAAATAAGTACATTGAATACAAGGTCAATATATAAAAATCAATTGTATTAAAATATGTAATAAAAACTAAGAATATATATTTAAAACTATGCTCTGTATTAAAAGCAAAACCAAAATACTTAGGAATACACATAAGAAAAAGTGCTACTGTTCTAGATGTCCTTATGGCTAAATTATGCGCATCCTTAAATTCACTGCCTCAACAGTCCTACATTAACTAAACTATTTAAAATTAAAACCCATGCTCGGGCTCCCTGCTCAATGGGAGCCTGCTTCTCCCTCTCTTGCTCCCCCTGCTTGTGCTCTCTCTCGTTGTCAAATAAATAAATAAATAAAATCTTAAAAAAAAGGGGGGGGTTGAGGCTCCTTGGTGGCTCAGTCAGTTAAGCATTTGCCTTTGGCTCAGGTCATGATCCTGGACTCCTGGGATCTGGCCCCTCATCCGGCTTCCTGTTCAGCAGGGAGCCTGCTTCTTCCTCTCTTACTCGCCTTGCTTGTGCTCTCTCTCTCTTTCTGTGTCAAATAAATAAAATCTTTAAAACAAACAAAAAACAAACAACATGTTCTCTAGTACTCTGGCTCTTTTTTTTTTTTTAAGATTTTATTTATTTGACAGAGAGAGACACAGCTAGAGAGGGAACACAAGCAGGGGGAGTGGGAGAGGGAGAAGCAGGCTTCCCGCCGAGCAGGGAGCCTTGATGCAGGGCTCGATCCCAGGACCCTGGGATCATGACCTGAGCCGAAGGCAGACGCTTAACGACTGAGCCACCCAGGCGCCCCTGGCTCTTTTTTTTTATTTTCTCCACTTCACTTATATATATTTTTTTCTATAGTAATTCCTTATTTTATCTATGTTAATTTTCTGTCCTTTCCCATAAGAATGTAAGCTCCATGAAAGTTGGTTCTTGGACTGTTTTGCTCACTGATATATTCCAAGGTCAAAAATTGCTTGGTATATAGTAGGCACTCATCAAATATTTGTTGAACAAATGAATACAATCAATATAATTTTAGACCCTCTAGACTGAAAAAATAAAATAAAGTCCAGCAATATAAAAACACTGGGAAGAATATGGAGCAATAGGAGTGCTCATCTACTGTTGGAAGCATACCAATTTTGAAAGCATTTTGATACTAACCAACAAAATCAACATGTGCATGCCTGATAAGTAATTTTACCACTAATTATATACCTTGAGAAACTCTTACACATTACAGCAGGAGATATATAAAAATAATATTTAAGTATTGCTTATAATAACAAGCATGGAACCAAGCAAAATATCTATTGACAGTAGAATGAATAGAGATATGCTCCATGATATTCATACAATGGGATACTATACCACAGTGAAACAAATGTACCATATAGAATCATAAATTAATCTCAGCATATAACATGAAGAGAAGTAACCTAGCATTAAGAAACGAAGTTCAACATTTTTTTTTTTTTTTAGGGTTGTATGTGTGGGCAGTAAGAACTATAAAGAATTGCAAGGAGTTGATTAGCACCCAATTCAGCATAGTGGGAGCAGAAGCCAAAAAAATGACAAAGACCATCTGAGGTTTCATCAAATATTGTCCCTTTTTCTTGTAGGTGAGACTAGACTATAATTCTAATGCTCATAGGTCATTTCTTGGTACACTTTTATCCTTCTGGTTAATGGAATGTGTTTTGATTAATAAAACCTGCTGAACTATGTGCTTCATGCACTCTCATGTCCCTGTCTACAAGCCAAATGAAGGATAATCAATCAGAAGATTCTAAGACTTCAGGAGATGACAATGTAGAGGGAACTTTGGTTTCCAAATGGCTCTGTGGCACAGATGGGACTGACAATTTAGCATTAGCCTGTGTTGACTTATTTAGGAAGGGACTGAAGGTGGGTGAAATCAGGAGGGTCATACATACATGGGGCTGGTGGGTCATGATAGTTTTCCAATTTTTGGCATGGATGGTGGACCAGTGGTTTAACATCTAATAATTATTTTCTACAATGTGGTTATTTCTTTTCATATACTTAGTCACATGCATTCTATAATTTTCAATAAAAATTAAAATAATTTTATAGGCTTTGTTTATACATTCACATATATCACATAACATTTTCTTAATTGTATCCATTTTTTTAATTTTATAGGGTTGACTGTTTACCATAACTAAAAATATACAATTCTATTCATAAAACATTTAATATGAGATAGGCTCACTGAGTTAAATTTCAAAGCCCTATATGAATCAATGTACTTCTGTCTTTCTACTATTAGCAGCTCTATCTCCAATTTGCTTATTTGACTGTGAAACACTAGGTAAGAGAAAGGATATTTTACAATGAGATCACTGTAGGTAGCATATGGTTATTTTTTTTTAAAGGCAAAATGGTTAAATAAAAAAGTGCACTGAAGTATTTTATATAAAACAGGTTCATTCATTTTTAATAGTCTGATCCTGTAGTCTTTTTTGAAAATTACTACAAAAATATTAAAAGTTCATAAGATATTTAAAGAAAACCACAGTGTTTGAGAATTAAAACTGTGATTTCTGCTCTTTTCCTTAGAGAAGTCAACTGTTTTTATTGTTGTTTTTCTTCTGTTATTTTCTTTTTATTGGACAATTTAATATGCCATTATATCATTTGGCTTTCACTTGATATGAAAACAGTACCTATATATTTTCTGCTTTTTTTCTTTCTTTGCTATCCAGAAAAAAGGTAGTATATTTGTCACTGAAAAAATCATGACTCTAAGTACAAATATTTGAGCTGAAATCACATCCAAGTCCTAGTTCTGCACTGTTTTATCCCCAGATAGATTTTTATCATCAACCTCAGATTTCTAATGTAATTTATATGATCATCAAATTGAAAATACTGAATCAAAAATTTTTCCTTACTCTCTGAAAGAAAAGATGCCTAGAGATATGGCTTGATATCTAGAATCTATAGTGTTGCATCAGTCAGAACAGGAAGTGAATGTAGGAATTGATGGTACCAGCGATGGAAGGGAACAGTGAGGAAACCAGACATTAGCAGCATTAGGAAGCTTCTACCTTTCCCATTCCAATTCTTCTGTAAGCACTCTCTGTTGATCAAATACACCCAGAAACTCATAGACATGGGTATCCGGAATAAAATCTGCTGGGGTCAGCCTCCTTGTACGAAGAACACAGCAGAGAAAGAGTGAGGAAAACATTCAAGACAGGCAGTAACTTCAAAATGAGAAAAACCCTTAGGCTGTCTACATACATGGCTTTGTTTTTCTTCCTTCCTTTTCCCCTCATCTTTTTTTTTCCTAGTAAAACAATTTTAATATCATCATCTTTATTTATATGATTTTAATATATTACGTTTCTGGGTTTTTAAAAAAGTGTCTTTTACTCTATTCTCAGGCATCATCTTCATATGTTACAATTTATTCTTTGTCTTTTTAAAAATTAGTGGACTTCTTTTTAATTGAACAGTTTTTTTTCACACTAAACACTTAAAAAAGTAAAAGTGGAAGAAGAACCCTCCACACAAACTTATGGTCATTTTCTGCTTTTTATATTTATTAGTTTACTTAATTTTTTTGTAGTTCCAAGTTTTGGGTTAAATTCCAGTTAGTAAACATATAGCGTAATTTTGTTTCAGGAGTAGAATTTAGTGATTCATCACTTACATATAACACCTCATCACAAGTTCCCTCCTTAATACCCTTCACCCATTTAACACAACCCCCTACCCAGCTATCCCTCCAGCAACCTTTAGTTTGTTCTCTATAGATAAGAGTCTATTTTATGGTTTGCCTCTCTCTTTTTATTCTCCCTATGTTCATCTGCTTCATTACTTAAATTCCATATATAGGTGAAATCATATGGTATTTGTCTTTCTCTGACTGACTTATTTCCCTTAGCATAATACACACTGGCTCCGTCCATGTCATTGCATCTTCTTTAGCCATTCATCAGTCAATGGACATTTGAGCTCTTTCTATAATTAGGCTTTTGTTGATAATGCTGTTATAAACATCAGGGTGCATGTATCCTTACAGATTAGTATTTTTATATTTTGGGGGCAAATACCTAGTAGTACAATTGCTGGATTATAGGGTAGTTCTACTTTTAATGTTTTGAGGACCCTCCACACTGTTTTCCAGAATGGCTGCACCAGTTTGCCTTTCCACCAACAGTATAAGAGGGTTTCCCTTTCTCCCCATCCTCACCAAAACTGTTGTTTCCTGCGTTGTTAATTTTAGCCATTCTGATAGGTGTGATGTGATATCTTAGTGTAGTTTTGATTTGTATTTCCTTTTTTTTTAATATTTTATTTATTTATTTTGACAGAGAAAGACACAGTGAGAGTGGGAACACAAGCAGGGGGAGTGGGAGAGGGAGAAGCAGGCTTCCCACTGAGCAGGGAATCTGATGTGGGGCTCGATCCCAGGACCCTGAAATCATGACCTGAGCTGAAGGCAGACGCTTAACTGACTGAGCCACCCAGGTGCCCCAGATTTGTATTTCTTTGTTGATAAATGATGTTGATCATCTCCTCATGTCTGTTAGCCATCTGTATGTCTTCTTTGCAAAAATGTCTATTCACATCTTCTGCCCATTTCTTAACTGGTTTATTTGGTTTTGGGTATTGAGTTTGATAAGTTCTTTATAGATTTTTGGATATTAACCCTTTATCAGATTTGTCATTTGCAAATATTTGCCTTTTAGTTTTTCTGATTGTTTCCTTTGCTGTGCAAAGTTTTTACCTTTGGTGAAGTCCCAAGAGTTTATTTTTTGCTTTTGTTTCCCTTCCCTCAGGAGACATGTCTAGTAAGAATTTGCTATGACCAATATCAAAGAAGTAGCTGCCTGTTCTCCCCTAGGATTTTGTTGGTTTCCTGTCTCACATTTAGGTCTTTCATCCATTTTGAATTTTTTTGTGTGTATGGTGTAAGAAAGAAGTTCAATTTCATTCTTTTGCATGTTGCTGTCCAGCTTTCCCAACACTGTTTGTTGAAGAGACTGTCTTTTTTCCATTGGATATTTTTTTCCTGCTTTATCAAAGATTAATTGACCATATGGTTGTGAGTCCATTTCTGAGTTTTCCATTCTGTTCTATTGACCTATGTGTTTTTGTTCCAGTGCCATAATATTTGAATACCACAGCTTTGTAATGTAACTTGAAGTCAAGAATTGTGACGTCTCCAGATGTGCCGTTCTTTTCAAGATTCCCTTGGTTATTTGGGGTCCTCTGTGGTTCCATACAAATGTTAGGATTGTTTGTTCTAGCTCTGTGGAAAACACTGGTGGTATTTTGATAAGATTGCACTAGATGTGTAGATTGCTTCGGACAGTGTAGACATTTTAACATTTGTTCTTCCACTCCATGAACATGGGTTTTTTTTCCATTTTTTTGTCTCTTTCTCAATTTCTTTCATCAGTGTTCTATAGTTTTCAGAGAACAGATCTTTTGCCTCTTTGGTTAGGTTTGTTCCTAGGTATCCTATGCTTTTTGATGCAGTTGTAAATGGGATCAATTCCTTGATTTCTCTTTCTGCTGCTTCATTATTGGTGTATAGAAATGCAATGGATTTCTATACATCGTTTTTGTATCCTGCTGAATTTCTGAATTGGCGTATTAGTTCTAGCAATATGTTGGTACAGTCTTTTGGGTTTTCTACATAAAGAATCATGTTGTCTTCAAATAGTGAAAGTTTGACTTCTTCCTTGACAATTTGAATGCCTTTCATTTCTTTGTGATGTCTGATTGCTGAGGCTAGGACTAGTACTGTGTTAAATAACAGTGGTGAGAGTGGACATCCCTGTCTTGTTCCTGCCTGTAGAGGAAAATCTCTCAGTTTTTCCCCATTGAGGATGATATTAGCTGTGAGTCTTTCATATATGGCCTTTATGATATTGAGGTATGTTCCCTCTATCCCTATTATGTGGAGGGTTTTTATTAAGAATTCATGATGTATTTTGTCAAATGCTTTTTCTGCATCTATTGAGAGGATTATATGGTTCTCTTTTTAAAAAATATATTTTATTTTTTATTCATGAGAGAGAGAGTGCATGAGCACAAGTGGGCGGAGGGACAGAGGGAGAGGAAGAAGGGAGCCTGACGTGGGGCTTGATCCCAGGATCCTGGGAACACGACCCTAGCTGAAGGCAGATGCTCAGCTGACTGAGCCACCCAGGCACCCGAAGGAATCATATAGTTCTTATCCTTTCTTTTTTTCACGTGGTGTATTATGTTGATTGATTTGTGAATATTGAACCATCCCTGCATCAGAGGAATAAATCCCACTTAATTGTGGTGAATAATTATTTTAATGTACTGTTGGATTCATTTGTTAGTATTTTGCTGAGAATTTTTGCATCTGTGTTCATCAGGCATATTGATCTGTAATTCTCCTTTTTAGTGGGGTCTTTGGTTTTGGAATCAAGGTAATGCTGGCCTCATAGAAGGAGTTTGGAAGTTTTCCTTACATTTCTATTGTTTGGAACTGCTTGAGAATGCTGGTTATGGGTCTTTTCAAGTTTTCTATTTCTTTTGTTCCAGTTTTGGTAGTTTATGTTTCTAGGAATTTATCCATTTCTTCCAGATTGCCCAGTTTAATAGCATATAATTTTTCATTATATATCCTTATAATTGTTTATATTTCTGTGGTGTTGGTTCTTATTTCTCCTCTTGCGTTCATGATTTTGTGTCCTTTCTCTTTTCTTTTTGATAAGACTGGCTAGGATTTATCAATTTTATTAATTCTTTCAAAAACCAGCTCCTGGTTTCATTGATCTGTTCTACTGTGTTTGTTGTTGCTGTTGTCTCTATATCATTTATTTCTACTCTAATCTTTGTTATTTCCCTTCTGCTGGCTTTAGGCTTCATTTCTTCTTCTTCTTTTTTTTTTTTTTCTAGCTCCTTTAGGTATAAGTTTATCTTGTGTATTTGAGATTTTTTTTCTTCTTGAGATAGGCTTATATTGCTATATACTTCCCTCTTCTGATCTCTTTTGCTGTACCCCAAAGGTTTTGGACCATTATGTTTTCATTTTCATTTCTTTCCATGCATTTTTTAAATTTCTTCTTTAATTTCATGGTTGACCCGTTCATTCTTTAGTAGGATATTCTTTAATCTCCATGTATTTATGATCCTTCCAAATTTTTCTTGTGTTTGACTTCAATTTTCATGGCTTTGGGGGTCAAAAAATATGCATGGTATGATCTCAATCTTTTTGTACTTACTGAGGCCTGATTTGTGACATAGTATGTTATCTATTCTGGAGAATAGCACATGTCCACTAGCAAAGAATGTGTATTCTGTTGCTTCAGGATGAAATGTTCTGAATATATCTGTTAAGTCCATCTGGTCCAGTGTGTCATTCAAAGCAATTGTTTCTTTGTTCATTTTCTGCTTAGATGATCTGTCCATTGATGTAAGTGGGTGTTAAAATCCCCAATTATTATATTATTATCAATGAGTTCCTTTAGGTTTGTTATTAATTGTTTTCCATTTGAGTGCCGCAGTATTTACAATTTTTAGGTCTTCTTGTTGGATAGACACCCTTATGGCATAGTGACCTTCTTCATTTCTTGTTATGGTCTTTGACTTAAAATTTAGTTTGTCTGATAGAACTGTGGTTACACCACTTTTCTTTTGTAACAACCATTTGCATGATAAATGGTTCTCCATCCCCTTCAATCTGCAGGTGTCTTTAGGTCTAAAATGAGTCTCCTGTAGGCAGCATATAGAAGAGTCTTTTTTTTTTAATCCATTCTGATACCCTATGCCTTTTGATTATTTTTTCCATTTACATTCAGTCATTATTGATAGATATGAACTTAGTGCCATTTTATTATTTGTTTTGTCATTGTTTCTGGAGATTTTCTCTTTCCTTTCTAGTCATTGTTGCTTTTGGTTTTTCCCACTCAGAGTCTCCTTTAATATTTTTACAGGGCTGGTTGAGTAGTAGCAAGCTCCTTTAGTTTTTGTTTGTCTGGGAAACTCTTTATCTCTCCTATTCTGAATCATAGCCTGCTAGATACTGTATTCTCAACTACATTTCCACCCCTCCCCCCATTCAGCACATTGAATACATCGGGCCACTTTCTTCTTGCCTGGCAAGTTTCTCTGGAGAGATCTGCTGCTAAAATTATTTGTCTTCCCTTGTAAATTAGGGGCTTCCTTTGTCTTGTTGCTTTTAGAATGTTTTCTTTATCTCTATATTTTGCAAATTTTTCGATGATATGTCTTGATGTTGGCTTGCTTTTGTTGATTTTGATGAGAGATCTCTGTTCCTCCTGGGTTTGGATGTCTGTGTCCTTCCCCAGATTAGGAAAATTTTCAACTATAATTTCCTCAAATAAACCTTCTGTGCCCTTTTCCCTGTCTTCTTCTGGGATTCCTAAGATACAAATGTTATTATGCTTTATGGAGTTACTGAGTTCCCTAATTCTACCTTCACGATCTAATATTTTTCTTTCCCTCTTCTTTTCAGGTTCATTATTTCCCATAGTTTTACCTTCTATATCACTTATTCATTCCTTACTTCTTCCATCTTTGTGTTCATTACATCCAGTTGGTTTTGAATCACAGTTACTGCACTTTTCATTTTAACCTGAGTAGTTTTTAGGTTTTGTTTGTTTGTTTGTTTGTATCTCTGTGGTAAGGGATTCCCTGGTGTCTTCTATGTTTTTCTCAAGTCTAGTCAGTATCATTATGATTACTGCTTTAAGTTCTGGATTAGGAATATTATGGATATCTCTTTTGATTAGATCCCTGGTCATGACCTTTCCTTTTTCTTTCTTTTGGGATGAATTCCTCCATCTTGGCATTTTGTCTGGGTCTCAGTCTTCTTCTGTGTGTTAGGAAAGCTTGTTATGTTTCCTGCTCTTGAGAGTGATGGCTTTATGAAGAAGGGGCCATCTACTGTTTAGGACCTGGCACTTCAGGAAGTGTCTTTGAAGTATGTTGTGTGCACTCTGCTGCTATGTTTTGGCTGCTCTTTTCCTCAGGTCAGTCCTCTGCAGAGTTTTTCTTTGCCTGAAGTGGGAAATGTTTTGACCTTGGCTAGAATGTGTTGAGTTTTAACTAGGTGTACTCTGGTCTGCTTGTTAAAAAGACGTGATGCTATTTCCACTAGAGCTGAAGTTTTGCAGAATTCTATGGTCAGTGGCTGTGGGGCAAGCAGGGGGTTTCTGCTGGTCTTCTGGGGGAAGGGCCCACCTCACTGGTTGTCAGGCACACCTGCTGGAGAAATGCAGTACCAGCAGATTACAGTGGAGTGGGGTTTGGTGTAAGCAGTTTAGACCACCAGTGTTGGTGCTGTGCTGTTTACTGAAGTTAGTTTACACTAAGGAGTGGGGTATGGAAATGGCATCTACTGGCTCTTTTTTCCCCAGAGAAGCAATACCACCTCTCCCAGAAATGAAGCCAAGAAGGGGGAATCATTCCTCCCAGTGTCTCCCAGGGGAATCCTCAGATTAGCTATCTGCCCCTGGACTATCTGCCCTCCTTCTCCACAGGAGAACTTCAGCGCCCTGCTGGCTACACACCAGCCATATTTTGGACCTCTAAAATTCCAGTCTTTGAGGCCCGCTGGTTGTAAAAACTCATGAAAATCAGCCGCTTTCCTTTTCCCAGTCAATGGCGTTGGGGAAGTGTTTTCCTTGTGGCATCCCCTGTGTGCTCCTCTCTCTCTCTCTTTTCTGACATTGGGCTCCCTCCCCTCCCCAGGACCCTTTATCCATTTCTCCTCCAAATCATGTCTCTGCACTGCCTACCTTCCACCACGTGGCCTCCTCTCTCTCTAGCTGTGCAGTTTGTTCTGTCAGTCCTCAGATCAATTTCTTGGGTATTCAGAATGATTTGATATTTATCTAGCTCTGTTTAAGGGTTGAGGCAAACACAGGGACCTCTTATTACTCCACTATCTTATCTCCTTTCTCCATTTTCTGCTTTTTCAAATGTAGCCATATAAGCATTAATGTTACTATAATGTTGCTTTCCTCATTCCAGCCCTAATTCCTCCATTTACATAAATAAGGGTCTCATTGCTAAGACTACATACTTCAGTGACAGTCGCATATAACTAACACAATAGAAAATTGACCTCAGAATCTGCTTAATTGGGCTCCTGTATTCTAATGATAATTTCCCAATTATCAACACAGTTCCCTCCTTTTTTTCTGGGGTCCACCTTTTAGGTATTGAAATCAGGCTTGGTTGAAAGTTATTACAAAAAATTGACCTTGGCTTTGCTTGAATACCAGTAAACTTTTAGGAATATCATGGCCTTGTTTGCAGATGCAAGCATGCTGTGCAGCCTTAACTGTACAGAATTCTCAGAAGACCTTTCAGAAGTGCTAGGAGAAAAACATAAAATGCTGACAGAAGTGGCAACCTCAAATTGTTGAATCTTTCTCTCCTAAATATGGGATCTTTAGAGACAAGGGAGACCACATTTCTGTTTAGGAGCCAACTCTGTTATTTCTTATTTGGTGCAACCATTCTTATCAGTTTACATGACTTGGCCAATGTATTTTTATCTTATTTATGTATACATTTTGACATCTTTCTGTCCACCACACACCAATCCTTCTGTGATAACCATGGATTCATTTTTAAGGGAGCAGATAATCCTCTTCAAAATGTGTGCAATTTTTTTTCACAGTTCCATTCTTTTTTTCCTATGTGTATTAATTCAAAAACATATAAGTTCTCTGTATGTGCCATTTGCTTTACTGATTTGTTGTGTCTTGCTCTAATATATTCAAATATATTTCTCTAAGCTCTACTGTTTTCAATTATTGAGTTGTTTAATCTGCCTAATATCTAGACTTGCAATACTTTGTATCTCTTATTTTTCACAACTTCAATTTTATAAATGTTTTATTTTTCGTTTTTACAAACTGCATGTATATAGACAGCATAATAAGTCTTCATTTTCTTATTAATTTTAATTGATTCCTGTATTTCCTTGTGGATAATGAGGAGTACTTTATTGATCATCTCTGTCATAGAATCAAGCAAATTACACTGGTATAATATTTCCTTACAAATTTTTTTTAAGATTTTTAATTATTTATTTGACAGAGAGAGAGACAACGAGAGAGGAAACACAAGCAGGGGGAGTGGTAGAGGGAAAAGCAGGTTTCCTGCTGAGGAAGGAGCCTGATGTGGGGCTTGATCCCAGGACCCTGGGATCATGACCTGAGCCAAAGGCAGATGCTTAATGATTGAGCCACTCAGGCCCCACTCCTTACAAATTCTTAAAGCAGAGTTTTATTCCGATTTAAATGTATTCTTGATTTTAAAAAGTTCTTCCACTCTGCCATCTCTGGAATATTCTGTTTTCTTTGTGGTTCACTTCTATTCTTTGTACTGTTATGGTACACTAGTGAATCTTCTCTCATAAACTCTTTCATTCATCCTGCATTGCTGAGAAGATAAATCTGAAGACAAAAAATTCTAATCTGAATAAAGAACTATTCATTAGTGTCAAATGATCTTAGCGGTTTTCTATTCCAGTATTCTTCAACTCTTCTTTAAAAGAAAGAAAAATTACTACTCTTCTTTGATTATGCTGGTCACTTTACCCTTCCCACAAAGGAAAGGTCTTATAAAGGTTTATTCAGATAAATCTAAAAAATCTAATAGAATCAAGTGTCAGCCAATATTTATAAGTATTTCACTCCCTTTTGAGTTGAATTTTGATATTCAACTCAAAAGGGAGTGATATAAAATCATTTTTTGATGTCCTGAATAAGGTGGGGTTTCCCAAAGCAAACTTTCTCCCACTTTAAACAGTGCCACCTGAGAGTGGCTCCTCTATTATATGAATTTTCTTCTAACACTGTTTTTTTTATATCTTTTGTATCTTTACTTATATTCTGGAGGAAAACATATGTACACACAGACACTATTTATCACTGGGTATCACTATTATCATCTGGTATCATTTCTACTATAAATAAATCATGCTCATTTTCTCATTTTACTGCTCTTCTGTTAAAACTTTTCTCTTTTTAACTCCTTTTTCAGTTGTTGTTGTTTTTAATATAGTCTATGTTCATTGTTATATTATGTTGCAGAATGGCCTATTTCCTTTATAAAACCTTTGGCTAAAGAACCATTTTTTGTAACAATTATTAACATTGAATGACAGCCCTGAATGACTGAAAAGATTTTAAAAGCTTTTCTTCATATGATAATTTTTCATTGCAAATATAGTTGTTTTGATTTTTCTTTTTACACTAAATCTTACTCACTAGGCATTTTCCACTCCCATACTTCCAGATATGTGGAAATTAGTTTAATCATTACCACAGAAAAAATTATATTGATTTATTTATTTTTGTATTTCTGAACAGGTGACTTCATTCTTTTAGTATTTCTGTTTATATTTTGAATATGTATGTATATATTAAAAATATGTGCGTATATATGTATATACACACATAGACATTCAAAATGTGCAAAGGATAAATATTAAAGAGTATCTGCCTATCTATTCCCTCTTAGAAACTCACATTCCTTCTTCATAGTTTTCCTAGTTTTTAAAGTAACTTTCTAGTTTTCAAGTAGTATTCTTTTTTTTCTTTTTAAAGATTTTATTTATTTGTCAGAAAGAGAGTACACAAACCAGGTGTGCTGCAGGCAGAGGGAGAAACAGGCTCTTCACTGAGCAAGGAGCCCATGTGGGACTTGATCCCAGGACCCCAGGACCAGGACCTGAGCCAAAGGCAGACGCCCAACTGACTGAGCCACCCAGGCATTCTTTTATACAACCAAATATGTTGCAGTATTTTTTTTTCTGAAACAAATGGAAACATATTAGATTATTGCAGTAGACAAAATGATGGTGCCCTAGTTTTTCATACCCGAATCCCTGGACTCTCTTAGTATGCCTTATTAAATGGCAAAAGAGACTAGCAGGTGGAATTAAGGTTACAGACTTTCAAACACGAATATTGTCCTGGATTACCTGGGTAGGATCAAAACAATCACATGGGCACTTAAAAATGGAAGGCATACACTCTCCAATGTCCATCAGGGAGGGTATGTTTTGTGGTGAGCGCTGTGTATTATGTAAGACTGATGAATCACAGACCTGTACCCCTGAAACAAATAATACATTATATGCTAATAAAAAAAATAGAAGGCAGAAGAGTCAGAGAAAGGCAGAAAATTAGATCTGAGATATGCAAAGTGAGGATTCCACTTGTATTTGGAGGTTGTCAAGATAAAGGAAGATAGGAACAAACCTAAAAATTCAGTGGCCTTTAGAAACTGGGAATAGCTCTTAGCTAATAGCCAGCAAGAGAGGGATCTCAGTCATACAGCTTCAACAAACAACTTGAATTCTGGCAACAACCTGACTGAACAGGGAAACATATCCACTTCTAGAGTCTCCATAAACACAGACCTTTAACCTCTTGATTTTGGTCATGTGAGACTCTAAGCAAAGGCCTAGTCAAGCTGCCAGACCTCTGATCTAAAGAAACTGATAGAATCAATTTGTGTTGTTCTAAGGCATTAAGTTTGTGGTAATTTGGTATGGTAGCAATAGAGATTTTATATAGTTCTCCTTTTCTGGCATCATGATATATCTAGATAATCTGTTCTTTAAGAGTTACTCCAAACTTTTAAACGACTTTATAGAATTCCAAAGCATGTCACACACCATAACTTACTTAAATAGGCCCCTGTTAATTGGCAACCAGTTTTTCAAATATTTTGCTATGCAAATACAATTAATTAAATTTTAGATACATAATTTGTCAAATATATAAAAATAAAGTGATAGATAATTTTGATAGGTATTTTGATTAACTTTCATTGAGAATTTTATCAATTTACACTATAGTAACACACAGCTGGACTTCTTTCTCTAAGCTTGTGACCACAAATAGCCTATAGATCTTTGTGATTATTGCCATTCTGATTAATTGAAAATAGTATTAATTTTATTTCTATAATTATCACTGCAGTAGAAGATTTTTCATAGGTATGCACTGTTCTGTGAACAATTTTTAAAGTCCTTAGCCCACTCTTATATATGAGTGAAGATTCTTTATACACTTCTTATATATAAATGAAGGTAAATTAACTTTTCACTCATATAAACTGTAATTTTTTCCTGATTATTATTTTTGCTTTGACTTTTTTTATACTGTTTTCTTCATGTAGAAAATTTCCATCATTATTAACTTTTTATTTATTGTTTCTGGGTATCATATTACACATAAAGATTCCTTTCCTTGTGAGTTGATTAAAATCTTTTTTTTTAAAGGCTTATTTAATAGGGGCGCCTGGGTGGCTCAGTCATTAAGCGTCTGCCTTCGGCTCAGGTCATGATCCCAGTGTCCTGGGATCCAGCCCCGCATCGGGCTCCCTGCTCAGCGGGAAGCCTGCTTCTCCCTCTCCCACTCTTCCTGCTTGTGTTTCCTCTCTCGCTGTCTCTCTCTGTCAAATAAATAAATAAAATCTTTAAAAAAAGGCATATTTAATATTGCAGATAATAATGATTAAATAATAAAATATATGGGATTTAAAAGTATTACAGGGGATTTCTTTTTTAAATTAGATGCTCAAGGATATATATATTTAAAGACATTGACTGTTTTACATAGTATTTGTATTATAACTTCTTTCTATTATTAAAGTTTTTTATCCATGTCCACACTGGAGGGTTGATTGAGGTTTTCAGTGATTTGTTTTACTTTCCATTCTTCTCTTTTTGATTGCCATTGCCCTATCTCTTCTTATTTTGTCTGGTTTTGTTTGTTTGTTTTGAGATTTTACTGATTTATTTGATAGAGAGAGAGAGAGAGAGAGACAGCGAGAGAGGGAACACAAGAAGGGGGAGCTGGAGAGGGAGAAGCAAGCTCCTTGCTGATGAGGGAGCCTGATGTGGGACTTGATCCCAGGACCCTGGGATCATGACCTGAGCTGAAGGCAGACGCTTAACCATCTGAGCGACCCAGGAACCCCTGTTTTTTTTTTTTTTTTTTATTGTTCCTCCAAACCATATTAATTTTCTTATTGAGATTTACATTTCACTGGTAGTTAATTTTTTATTATTTTCTCATAGATATCTTTGAAAATATTCCTTCCCATTCTTTATGTTTTTCCAGTCAAGTGGTCTCTGTTGAATTACTTTCTATACGTTCTTTGTTGCTTTCTCATTATGTTTCTTGTCTATCTTTAACCAGGATATGGATTTCTTTGTTTTTTAAAATTTTCTGCTAAAATTACATATCACTTTTTTACTCCAAATGTTTTTCATAGAGCCAATTATATTGCTTTTTGTTTGTTTGTTTGTTCATATGTTTCATTTTAATTTATACAGGGCACTTCAACTTCCTGACTATGCTTTTTGCCAAAAGCAATCACACATAAATCTCATTTCCATGGAAGGAACACACTGGTTTTACTGTATAGATGGTCATGATTATACTAGTTTTGTCCCCACATTTAAAGATACATGGTGACTGGTTGGCTCAGATGGTTAAGCCTCTGCCTTCAGCTTGGTCGGGGGCTCCCAGCTCAGCGGCGCGTCTGCTTCCCTCTCTCCTGCTTCTCCTCCTGCTTGTGCTCTGTCTCTCCCAAATGAATAAATAAAATCTTTAAAAATAAATAAATAAACAAGAATAAAAATACATTGTACTCAAAAATTTTCTCTAGTCACAGTTGTGGTATGTACGTTTATGCCCCTTTTGCATATGAAAAGCTCAAGTGATTGGTTCACTCCATTCTCTTCAGTCCAAAGTTTGAGTTCATATATTTCTCAACCCGTATCACAAACCTATCAAATGCATCTTATAGGAGTATTAAAATGTTTAATAATGTCTTTAATGAATCCTATAGAGAATAATGTATATAATTATATAAAATTTGATTATAAAAATAATATATTATATAAACATATTTTATATATTTAATAAATTATACTTTTCTATAAATTTATAATTTATTATTTAGAATGAATTTACTAAATAAAAATTAAGAAATGTATTTGTCTGTATTTATATATTATGTTTTAGAGAAAAAGAGAAAGAAAGTGTGCTTGGGTTTGCTTAGTTAAGTTGTCAGATATCATCTCTCCATACCTATGTTTTTATTCTGGTTCAGTTTTCTCACATTATGATTTCAAATATAAATCCAATATTTCTGTTGATTTTAAGCTAGATACAACCTCATTTGTCTGTTCATGCAAAAGCTATTTGTTGAGCTGAAGACCTTTTACTAGGTGCTGGTGATAAATGGTTGAACAAAACAGGAGAAATCTTTGATCTCATGTAACTTATAACCTAAGGTTATTCAAAGCATAAATACATATTAAAAGTGTTCATGATAAAACCACAGAGAATAAAGAGTGCAATAAAAGAGAGAGTGAATGTGAGTGTTATCTTACATGAGTAGTTGGGAGGAAATCTATGATAAGGTGACTTTGGAATTCTATGTCTGAAAAAAGTGAAAACTGAGCCATCTTAATAACCAAAGGACAACGTTCACACCAGAACATTCTCATCATCCCATAACTTCAACTATTATGCTACTATTTCAATAAGTGTATTTTAATATCAACAAATAAAAACAAAATGAAGCAAGCATATTTACCACATATGTAACTTCATCATAAAATGAATATCTTACAATGTTTCTGAGATGAGAAAAATTCTAATAGCAATTCCATCTCAAAAATATTTTGATAAATATATATTTTAGTTAATATAATTCCTGGCAAATGTTTACTTTCCTACTACAGTTCAATAAAAATAGTTAATACTCTTTTTTTTGCAGGAATTTGTAAGAAAAATATTACTATGTCTAAACTTTTCCCAGATATATTAAACTTACTTAAGAAAAATTATATGAAAAGATAGTTATAATCCTTTGGTTTTTGCTTGCAGGAAATTCTGATTTCTAGTCAGAACTTAAATAAACATCTTAAAGGCTTTCTGTAAGTTGATGTGGATTTCTCAAAGGAGAAAATAGATGTGCATGAATATTGCTTAGAAGCATGTTCTTTCAAAGGTCATTATAATATTAAAAAACAAATACATCATCATCATTTTTCTATATCAAAATGACAGCACCTTTTTATGATAACTTTACAGACATGAAATTAAACCAAAAAAAGAGATTTTTATCAACAGCCTGTTTCTTAGTTATGGTTAAATAGAAAATAAGTGATTGTGTCAATTATTGCTTTTAATATTCTCTAGTTTCAAAATTAAAGTCCAACTGTATAACCTCTATAAATTGCAGGTTTTACTTTTATTGAGTTTTTTGGTTCATGTATCTCTAATAAAGTATGGAGATTCCCATGGCTCAGTCTCTGTGTAAATTTGCACATATTGAAACAAAGTCTAATACAAAAAATAAAAATGATGATTATAAGTTATTCCAAAGCTTTACTGCCTTTCTTGTGAGCACTCAGAGCAATCTGATTCTTAATATTTAGTAATACTTTTCAATCTTGATATTCACAGTTCTCTTGGCCTTACTGCTGCTCCTGAATTTCTCCCTCTTTAAATAACCAAACTTTCTCATCAAGTCTCTCTTTAGGATTTGTTGTTGTGGATGTTTTTTCCTCTCCTCTGTTATCTCTCTCTTCCAGATCTTTGTGTTGGCCAATCTGTATTCTCTTTGGAAGTCTTTTTAAATCTTTTGTTTCTTCATAATACCACCCTTCATATCCCTCTAATTCATCATCACAAAAAGTCAAACTTTAGCAACTATTTCATTCAGCTAGTTGGCTGAAAAAATGGGAAAAAGAGAAACACTGAAGAAAAAATATATCTACCTTCAGCTACCATCCTTTAAAAGACACTCCTACACTAAAATAGAGACAGAACAAAAGTCCATGTACAATAATATTGTACAGACTCTAGAGGGTTCAGTTATATGTTTGTTGATGGCAAAAACACATGCTTTGGCATTCACATTTGTTTCTCTACGGCAGCATCATCCTGTTAAGGATAGAATTTATATTGTTAGAGCATATGAAGCATTGTTTTTGGTAAAACCTTAACAAAATTGCTCCTCTGATTGATGATTTCTTTATGAACCAAACAACCCATTTTCACAAAGCCTTAACACAATGTTTCTGGGACCTACCATAAGTCTCATTTATAAAAATATGCAAAATAATGAAGAAGAGACATTTCACAATGTTTCTACGAATATCTTCTTCATGGAGAGATTAAACCACCATGTACAACTCAGTTTTGTGTGAGATGATGAGGATGCACAAAATGGTGGGATATTATGTGTATGATTTATGGATTCTTTGCAATTAGGCAATAAAATATGGATTACTATGATCATGACTTTGTGAAAACAGTATTTTGTCTTATTACTATCCCTATGTATATCCAGTCCTTAAGGTGATTGGGATCATCTTTTTAATAAAAGCCTGATCATTAGTGAAATACTGTTACTCTTTTGCAAATATTCTGCTGCTATTTTCTATTTTCTTAGAAGCATTTTTACATTTATCTAACTGATATAATCAAAACATTTTCTTTCTTAAAAGAAAGGAAATTGTCTTGATATCCCAGTTATTTCTTTTACACATAAACAAGGAAATTCTGCCTCTAAATTTCTAGACAATGAAGTCTTAGAAAAGGTTACATTGTGAGCTGGTGAGACTTGGGCAGAGGCCACAGGGGATCATCTGGGAAGAGTCCCATGGAGAAGCCAGCAAAGTCAGCTCCTTCCTGGAGGTCTTGTACTCCATCTGCACTTCAGAAGTTCACCAGAGTACAACATGCTTTGCTGGGATCAATACCTCCAGAGTAAAAGTAAAGAAACCAAAAGTACACTCATCAGCATATGTACATGGAGCATATACACACATTAATTTAGGAAGGTACTTGATTCTCAACTGGGAGTAAGCATAAATTTGACAAATCTTTTTCTTCAAAATATATTTATTGTACTTCTAAATTGTGATATATATATGAATAAAATCATATCTCATGACATAGCTTGTTGTTTTTTAATACTAATAATACCAGGTTGGATCAACCTGGTTGTTGTAGAAACACAGTGTGAGTTAGATATTCTATAAGCTCACTGATAGTGGTTATGGGCTAGGAAGACAATTCATATTCACATGGTTTATTCCAGTGCTAACAGATAGTTTCCCATTCCATGATGGCTGAATGGCTTGTCCCTTAGGTGAATAGTGCTGAAACACATGTTCAGCATTGCTATTCGTTGCTGATAGGTTTGGTATTCAGCAACGGCCATAGCCAGATTGCCTTGGTGAGTAAAGTATATGTGGTTAACCTCAGGCTTAAAATCCATTCCTGTCATCATGACCCCTTTGTTCATAGCCAAGGTTAGGATGGCTGTTATCTCAAGAAGAGTTCACTTTGTTTACTTGATTATTAACACAGAGGAGGAAAAATAATTTTCTCTCTAACTTTCTGAGTTCTTGGCTGAGATCCCTGTAATAAAAGACCAATTAGCAAGAGAAAAGCAAACAAAAGTGTATTAATATGTGTATTTCATGGTAGTGCCTGGGTGGCTCAGTGAGCTAAGCTTCCCACTCTTGGTATGGACTTCTAGTCTCCTCTCCTGTGATAAGAGTCAATCTTCTCGGGTTGATAAAATTTTCAAGGGAAGGGAATTATGGCAAATGAGCTCCTTTTGGAGGGTTTGTCTTTAGGGAGGTACAGAGAGTTCAGATAAAGCCTCTCCCTGCATCTGCTGTCTTTTTTGTCTACAGTTCAAAATAAGTTCAAAATAAGATACTACAGCAGCATATTTTGGGGTGCCATGTCTTATTACCTTTTATTAAGATCTTCCCCTGAAGTTGCTGTTTGGTGGATATTCATATAGGTCATAGATCATACTTTGTGCTCATCTGATGATCTTACTTATATTCTTCTTTTGCAGATATCCTTATCTATAGACCTCCAGTGGTGTGTACATGTTTTAAGTCCCTAACCATACAGTCCTAGAATTAGCCATTGATCCAGTGTCCATGAATCACTTTATATGTTTAAAGTTCTGCTGATTGGCAATATTTCCTTCCAACACTATTTCTTGGGATCATCCCTAATTGTGGCAATAAGCGCTAAACTAACAATTTTCAAGTGGTGGCAGCATACTATAAACTAGTTTCATTCATTTTTAGTCATTCAGCTCGTCATTGAGAATCTTCCATGAGGCCATAGATTCAGTCTGAGAAAGAGAGGAGGCAAGGTGAAGCTTCCTTAAAGACCATATTTAGGACTGTTATACTATTCATTGTTACGAATATACTTCATAAAACCAGGATGATTTTATTTTTTAACTTTTTTCCATAGAGATTATCTAGAAGGTTCATTCATTTAAGTCACTAGACTTTCAAACATATACCCTTACATGATTTTTCACCAAGCAAACCTTAATCTTTATGATTTTACCTAAACCTTAGTTCGAGTGCTCTAACACTATTTATAAAAGTGTGATTAGCTCAAATTTGACAGTGAATTACAATGAGTAAATATGTTAGTATATTCAGATCCATACTTTCACAAAAAGTTGTGTTTATTTTATAAAAGTAATGAGGTTTCTACACTATTTTGTCAATAAAACAAATAGATTTTTTGTCCTAGATCTACCTGCCTTTTCCGGCTACGAATTTGTTATTTATTTATTTATTTATTTATTTATTTATGTTTGTTTGTTTGTTTGTTTGTTTGCATGTTTTAAGCATAGTAAGAAATTGGTTTTTATTGTTAAAGTTAGCAGCTTGTTAATTAGGAAATCAGCTGTAGTACAATGGCTTTTATTGATGGAAGAAATCAAGATATGTGAATTGGATCAGCTTTTTTAAAATAATTTGTTACCTCTTAAGAAGCAAGTTGTAAGAATCTAGAAACCTATATAGCTTGAATCCTTTAGAATGGTACTTTTGATTCTTTTACATTCCCACTGGTGCTTCAAAAGATTCTTCTTGGGCTGGATTTAAATGAGGTTTGCCTAAACCTGCCTCTGAAATTTCATCACATTTTCCCCTAGACGAACCTTTCACAAAGAATGTTTTAGAGTATTGAAATGTACAAAGCTGGAATGTATGATTACTTAGTACCCTGCTTGCCAATAAATGTCTTTAAGCATGGCAAAATTTGACTGAGAATGGTGGTTACCAGTATATATCAAAAATAACTGCATGCATGGGCATATCCAATTGACTCAGAGGGGTGCACAACTGGGAACACATTTGACTTTTATTTGCAATATACACTCTAAAGTGTGTAAAAGAGCTAAATGAATATGCTCATGTAATTGGAGAGTTTACAAGGTAACAGGTAGAGGTCATAGTATTTTACTATAGGTGTTTTTTGGCATACTTTAGATTCTGATAATGTTTCTGTGAAATTGTTTTAAATTCAATCAGACTTGGGAGGGCTTCTGCCAGAAATGTAATTTTTTACAAGGGACATCTAATGAAGAACTGATAAAGAAGTAGTTGTGTCTCTTCTCTATTACTCTTACTTCTTTTCGAAACCAGGGTTAAAAAAAATGGAGCTATAAATTTCTACTTCATTTGGGAGAGAATCATAATTTTACTATGGTATCCTTTATTCATAATAGCACAAAATAATAAAATACAAAAATATAAAAACCACTGTCTGTCTTAATGCTTTATCACAGTTTTGGATGTCAATTCACATGCACGTGCTGCTTAAACTAGTGAACGGTAAAGGTGACATAGGAAACAGAGCATTAAGATATTAAAAATTCACTTGGCAAATGTGATTTAGGTCAAAGTTTCTTGACAGCATTCAGGTATATTTTACTTGGGACCTACCTTGCCTTTACCTAGCTGGCATTTTCGAGCAGTTATATACTTATTTCTTCATCTTCAAATATTCAGGTATGTCCTCAAATGTTATTTATTTTCCTGTTACCTATTACTTCTACAATCACTTGTCATTTGGAAAGAATGCCTTAGCCAAAAAAGAAAAAAAAGTTTCACAGTCAAAGGAAATTCAAGTGTTCCTTTAAGCAATCTTATTTTGAATTTCACTTACATGCAATATGGTATTATACTACGAGCTTAAAAGTACTAGTCACACATTTCAAAGAGATTTCAGAAGAGGAAACAGATAAAGCAATATTCAGGAGTTGAAGAAGAAATGTTATTAATGTCATTATTTATATATTTTTTCCTTCACTTATAAACACTAGGCTCAAACAATGTAAGTTTACAGTGACACTTGATGGTGGTGGGTGCTGAAGATCACAGAAGTAAATGCATTTATTGTATTTATTCCCATTTAAATATAATCATGTTTCTTTATTCTATTTAAATCTTTTTTTTTAAAAAAAGATTATTTATTTATTTATTTATTTGGAAGAGAGATAGAGCAAGTTAGAGAGCACAAGCAGGGGGAGTGACAGAGGGAGAAGAAGAAGGCTCTCTGCTGAGCAAGAAGCCCAATGTGAGGCTCCATCCCAGGACTCTGAGATCATGACCTGAGCCAAAGGTAGACCCTTAACTGACTGAGCCACCCAGGCGCCCATATTCTACTTAAATCTTTAAACATCTTTATTATATTAAGATAGCTAGGAAGAGCTCTCTCTATCTCATTATCTCTCTCAAATAAATAAATAAAATCTTAAAAAAAATTTTTTTTAAAGGACACCTGAGTGGCTCAGTTGGTTAAGTGACTGCCTTCGGCTCAGGTCATGATCCTGGAGTCCCGGGATCGAGTCCTGCATCGGGGTCCCTGCTCAGCAGGAAGTCTGCTTCTCCCTCTGACCCTCCCCCCTCTCGTGCTCTCTCTATCTCATTCTCTCTCTCAAATAAATAAATAAAATCTAAAAAAAATTAAAAAAAAGATAGCTAGGAAGACATGATGTTGCATTTCCCGATGTCAACATTTCGAGGTTACTTGTGTGTTTACAAAATATCAGCAGGAAATAACCAACTTCATCCAAGACACACGAGTGGGTATAATCTGCAGTAGAAATATCTATTCTCCAGCAGTAGTAGTGAGTATATCATGGCAAAAAGTACACAGCATTGAAAAAAAGATGAAACGATTGAGAGACTAAAATGCCTCTTTTATAAAACAAGACTAGAGGGATTCAAAGATTATTTCACTTTTTATAGAGCATGTCTCATATGGTCTGATTATACCCTCCGCCTTCTGTGACTGAAAGTCCAGTGCATTCCCCAAAATGTCCTCATATTTCCCAAGTTGGGGCATGGCTTTGCAAATGTTCTTACAGACCCCTTGCCCCTTGGGTTCTTCTAATACCTCACATTCTCATGCTTCCTATGATTCCAGGCACGGATTTCCACAACTCTCTCTCTTTGCTTTCTCTGTCTCTTCCTCTCTTTCCCTCTCAATCTCTCTCTCTCTCTCTCTTTCCCATATTATTTCTACTTCTACCTCTATTTCTATCCTATATCTAGTGTCCATCTTTCTTCTTCTATTTCTACCTATAATCCTAATTCTACTTTTCTGTCTCAAACGGGATACAAAATACAGTGGATTTTTAACAATATTCTTTCGGGAGATCATAATTAAACTGTAACTTCTGTTATCCATGAGAATATACCTTGCAAAAATCAAAATTTAGAAGATGTCTGACTAAAGTCTAAACTATTGCATTCTAAACTCTATTGCCATGTTTGCTTCTGCATTTCCAGTGAGTGCTCCCGCTGTATGTCTGAGCATCAATCAATTAAGCGAGTTTACTAAGTTAGGCCTGTTTTTGGCAGATAGAGGAGTCCTCTGATGGCCAATTTTGGCTAGAGGACACCTTAAAGGCTTTGTTGAATTTTCCTGTATGGTATCCTAGCATACTTTTACAAAACTTTCTCTCCTTCTCCTCTCATACAGGTTTGTTAGGTTTATATTTTGGTCAGAGAGCTCTCCCAGATTCACTTGCCTCCCTCCCTATAGTCTATCATACAGCATTTACCACTAATAAAATCCTTGCAATTTAATCCCATTTTGGCAATTATCAATTTATTTCTTATCAGTTTAATCACCCTTAATTTCTTCATCTGTGAAAATGCATCTAGGTCCTTTAGATAGCTTTACAACTGGCATAATGTTAAGCTTGGCAGTGGAGGATACACACACAACATTGAAGGACAAAGGGGTGTTTGCTTCCTGATTCCCATGTGCTCATTTGACAGACTTCTCTGTTCAGGTTCCTCCAGGATCAGTTTCCTGAAGCACTCACACCTTCTCAGACTCCTGGCTGCTAAGTTGCACCGTGGCCAGAAGTACCCAGCCCCCAGCAGGTATCTCTAGCATCTCCCCCTTGGGCAGTTTTATAAGCAGAATGTAGTGAGCCATCCCCTCTCCTTATGCCTGGAAAGCTTTGCAACTCCAAGATGAGCTTGTCAAGTCATATTCCCAAGTAAAGTCATCTCATTCCTCAAGAAGACCTTGACAACATTTAAAGTAACATTTTTTAATCACTTACAGCTAGCATTAAAACAGATAATATAGTTAATCTCTATGAATGATTTAATAAGAAGGGAATCAGACACTGAAGAATTTTCATTTTAATGTACATTGTCATCTCAGCTGATTATTTGTCTGAGTTTTTAATTTTTTGAAAAAATTTAAAACATCAAATACAACTTAAATTTGATCACTTGCCATTCTTCTCCTGAAGGAAGATTAGGGAATGACATTTAGGATAACAAACAAACAAGCACAAAAAAACAAAACAAAACAATACAAAACAAAACAAAAATGCAGCAAATGTAATTATTTCTTAATGGTGGAAGTATTTAAAGGGGCATTGTGTAGAAAACTAGAATAGACATATCTTACTCATTGGTGCTATAACTATTTCTGGGAAATGTATTTTGATTTTATTTGCAACTAAATTTTTATCTATTTTTTAAGGTATTCGTGATTATTAAAATCTCCAGTAAATGTCACAAGTTTAGATCATTGCAAAGGAAGGCAGCAGGTTGATACTGCAATGTCTTAAACTAAATATCAATAAAAATATTTAGAAAAGCAAAAATAACCAAAACTGTGCAAAAAGAAAGAAGTTTAAAAACAATTTTTTTAAACCTGAAATGGAAGAAAATGGTTAAAAAGGCACCAGAATGGGAAAAAAATGCTTTAGGGGGCTAGATTAAAGAACATATTTATTTCTACCTTCATTTAACTAGAGTCACACAACCCTGTTTTTATGAGGAATAGGAAATTAAAAACTGTTCTTAAGTTTGCCTTATAATCTAAGTTGAAAACTGATAATGCTAATGGTCTCACTCAGGAGATGATATTCTATCTTTTGTAGTTTTGTGATTTTTGTGCTGACAAGAAGTTTTTGGAAAGATCAAAAAATAGAAGAAGGTTGACTTTTAGAAAGAAAACTAATTGAAGAAAGACTATGAGTACAGAGGCCATTTCAGAAAGATATTGCCTTCAATAGTGGAGTGGCTATATTTGGATCAGCAATAATCATAAGCCAAAAATATCATGGTTTGGAGCCAGGAGTAACCTTATTTTAACAACAGATCTAACAGTGTACATCTGTACAATGGTATAGTTGTTTGGAGTTTCTGTAATAGAGAATTCTCTCTAGTATTATAAATAATGGTGTAATAAAATTGCTATTGTTATTTATATAGGTATGTGACAGGTATAATAAATTATCTAAATAAGAACACAGTAGATATTACATATCTAATGAATAAATTATATGGTTAAATTAATAAATGCAATAACAAACTTTGTATTCTATGATGGATACACTTTATTTTTAGTGTTTGCATAGCTTTTAAGAGAACATTATTATGTAATAGACTGCAAAGAATATCTCAAAAATATCACCTTGATCTATTTTCAGTTAGGCATTCCCTCAGCAGCCTGAACATGAACACCAGGCAATATATGCTAAGTGGAAAACTGATAATGTTTCAGGCTCCAAAATTCACATATAGACTTAGTTATCTTAAATTGCTGAGAGTCTTTGCCATCTCACTGTCCCAATATAAAGATGGCATTTTGCTACCGCTCATGGGTTTTTTAATCAACCATTGAACCTAATTGAAGATTGTAAACATATGTCATTTTTTTTTCAAGAGGATAATATCTTAAATTTCATGGAAAATTTGCTACATTCCTACATAAACTGAAAAGTGTTAGCAGAATTACTAACTCCATGCTGTTAAAACTACAGCTTGTGTGAAGCCCAATTAACCTGTTCTCAACCTGAGAAAATTCCTGATGGCAGGCTTCTAAATCTAAGACTCTTTTTTTCTGCAACAGTATTTCAGCTTAGAGGTTGAAGATAAATTCAAACAGGAATCTTTTCTAATAACCTTTATCTGGAAAAGCTATATGCAGTCTTTCAAAGTTAGGCAGTTCTTTTGTGGGACTTACATCAGGTTTTTAGCAGCCTTGGAATTACCATTTCTTTGGTTTTGTATTTCTGGCTCTGAATTCAAGCCTGATAAATATGTCTTGACATTTAACCTTAATATATTTGTTTACATTTACATATGTGTCATTCTTTTGATTTTATCAAACTTTATCAATTTTAAAGAAAACAAAGTTGTAAAATGAAGACTATGAACTAAAATTCCAGAAAGAGCAGACTCCTTATAAATTGAACAGTTGTTAAAATCTATTTTATTTCGTGGGCCTGAAGCTGAGGATTACCATAAGCAGAGGGAAGTATGCTACTAGAAAGAAATATCAGCAGATCTTTTGAAAGCTATAGAAGTTGATGTCAGATTGGAATATAGAAGTGTTTCCACACATGACAAGTTTACTCTATTGAGCATTTGTGATGTTCTGGGTGTGTGTGGGGCGGGGAAGATGGGTCATGGATTAAGGAGGCGGGTCTGAAAAAGTAGAGTGAAATTTCTTACAATCTCATGATACGTATATGTGAAAGTTAAGCTAGTTGGAATCACTGAAAATAATTATACATTAATCTCCTTCTGAAGATTTTCTCTAGATATTAAATACCCAAGAGAAAGAAATTTGAAAGCTAAGGAATAAAAAATCCACAGGCAGAATTTTCAGGGCGAAAAATATCACTAGGCTCTAGATCAAAATTTCAAGAGGACCTGGAGTGGGGAGAAGGTAGAGTCATTAAGACAGAGAGAAATCTTCTGTAGTAGCCTGGTGCTTAAGAGGCAAACCTTCACCAAGGAGAAGCGGCTGTAGGGATGCCTGGGTGGCCAGTCAGTTAAGCATCTGCCTTTGGCCCAGGTCATGATCCCTGGGTCCTGGGATTGAATCCCACATTAGGCTCTCTACTCAGTGGGGGGCCTCCTTCTCCCTCTCCCTTTGCTGCTCCCCCTGCTTGGGCTCTCTTGCTCTTTCTGTCAAATAAATAAATAAAGTCTAAAAAAAAAAAAGGAGAAAAAAAGAAGAAGAGCCTATAAAAAATTTAAAAGACAAATAGGCAAAACCTAAAAACTATAGTTCTTGCTTAAGAAATAGGATGCACTCTTTGCAGATGAAAGAAAAATGAAAAATAAGAATTATAGCAATCTTCTCATCAGAAATGATGCAAGCCAAAGACAATGGAATAATACCTTAAAAGTTATAAAGAAAAAATGCAATCTAATACACAGAAAACTTGTCTTTCAAAAATTAAAACAAAATACATATTGTTTTTGGAGGAAAAAAAGCCTAAAAATATTCATTGATATCACATTATTCTATAAGATATGTTAAAGGAAGTTCAGATAGAAAGCTTTATGATACAAAAGAGAAACATATCTAAGGGAAAAAATGAAGTCAGATTTAGATAAATATGAATTTTGTTCTTATTTTGTTTATTCCAAAAGACAATGGAGAGTCTTAAGCAAAGTAAGTGAAATATTACGCAGTTTGTAATATATGAAAAAGTAAAATGCAGGATGATAGCATGAAGAATGGAAGAATTAAAAGTATAGTATTTTAAGGTTCTTATAATAAATGGAATGGTATAATATTTGAAGATAAACTGTGATAAATCAAAGATATAAATTGCTTATCTACTCAGCTGATAATAACATAAAATGGAAAAATAAAAAGTAATATAAATATATATAATATTAAAAATAAGGGTATAACTACTCAGCCAAGACTGACATAAAATAAAATAATAATGGTAATAATAAAAACATAATCTAAAAGCAGATGGAGAAAGAGAAAAAAACACACAAGGGATGGAACAAGTAGTAGTAGAGAACTGACAAAATGTTAGACTTAAATCAACTACATTAATAGTTACATTAAGTTAAATGGTATAGATTACAAACTTAAAGACAGTACTATGAGATTTGATGTAAAAATCAAGACCTAGCTATTTGTTGTCCCCAATAAATCACTTTCAAAGACATATACAGATGAAAACAAGAGTGGAAAAAGACCATGTGATTATTAAAGACAGACAAGTTGGCTATATTAAGATCAGAAGATGTAGGTTTCACAACTCTATGTATAAAAAGAGACTTCATAAAAGGAATAAATTCACCATTAATATATAATAAGCCTAAGTGTGTATATATCTAATAATGAGTTGTAATATTTATAATGCAAAACACATATGAAAGTGAAATGAAAACCAGATAAATACACAATTACAGTTGGAAATTTCCACACTTCTTTCTCAGTAATTGATAGAGCAGTCAGAAAATCAGTAAGAATATAAACAATCTGAGCAGTATTATCAATCAATTGACCTAACTGACATCTGTAGAACATTCCATCCAACAGCAGCAAGAAACAGTTTTAAGAGCATAAGAAACAATCTCTAAAATAAAATGTATCTTGAGGTATCAAATGCTAGCATATTTTTAAAAATTGAAATCACAGCAAGTATTGTTTGCAATTAGATTATAATTAAACTAAATATCAGTATCAGAAAATATCTGAGAAATTGCCAAATATAAGAAAACAAGTAATATACATTTTCAGTTTTCATTTTTCAAGACAAAGTCACAAGAGAAAGAATCATGTATTTAGAATTTAATGAAAATGAAAACACTGATAATACCAAATGCTGATGAGGTTGTGGAGCAACAGGAACTCTCATTCATCTCTGATGGGAATGCAAAATGTTATGGCCACTTTGTAAGACATTTGACACTTTCTTACGAAACTAAACATACTTTCACTACATGATTCGGTAATTCTGTGCCTTGATATTTACCCAAAGGAGCCAAAAACTTATGTCCACACAAAAGCCTGCCTAGAAATGTTTATAGCAGCCTTATTCATAATTGCCAAAGCTCAAAAGCAGCCAGAATGCCCTTAAGTAGGTAAATGGATAAACTAACTATGGGACACCCAGACAATGGAGTATTATTCAACTCTAAAAAGAAATAAGCTATAAAGTCATGAAAAGACATGGAGGGATCCTAAATGCATATTACTAAATGAAAGCTAACCCAGAAGGGCTACATACTGCATGATTTCAACTATTTGACATTCTGGAAAAGGCAAAACTATGGAGACAGTAAAAAGACCAGTGGTTACCAGGGTGGGGTTGAGGGAGATAATTAGGTAGAGCACAGAGGATTTTTAGGGTAGTGAAAATACTCTGCAATATTGTAATGATGGATACATATCTGTACACATCTGTCCGAACTTATAATGTATATCGCTAAGAATGGACTGTAATGTAAACTATGGATTTGGGGAGAAATCTATGCATGTAAAATCAGGGGATATATAGAAAATCTCTATACCTTCCCCCTCAGTTTTACTGTGAAGGTAAAAATGTTGTAAAGATATAAAGTTTTATAAAAATATAATACAATAACCAGAAGAAGGATGGAGATGTTTAATACTTATCTCCAAGTCAAGTGGGCCCATAAATTGTCTTTGGTTATCTATAACATGGTAGAAATAATATCTATGACAGTGTTCTTGACTACTATTTCCAAGAAAGAAGAATAAAAGTGCCTGTTCTAAAACATAAAGGAAGACTTTTTTAAATTTGCATATCTACTATTATGTATATTCTAGCATTTCAGCAAGGTTTGTGCCATGTCATGTGTAATCTCTATCATTTACAAATTAATTTTCTTTATGTTTCCTCATGATTAGAATATCTAAAATGTTATTTGGATGCTAGTCTCAAACTGCCTCATATACCTGGTTAAGGAAGAAAAGTACTTTTATATTTTGCATGTGTACAAAGACTTTTTTGCTTATTATAAGGTTTTCAGTGTATTAATGACTGGAATTCCCATGAGGTATTTCACTGAATACCTTTAATCAAAGTTAGATTAAAAGAAAGAGGTGAGTGACAATTAGAAAAAGGCATAGGTGGCAACTTCAGAATTCTGTTTTCCTAGGAAGGAGTGAGTGTTCAATTCTTGGTTGCTTTACCTTCTCCGGGTTGAACTTGAATTTAACCCTAACCCATTCTGAATATTGCAGAAATGTCTCTTAACTTCATATTTAATTAATTTTAACAAATGTTTGGGAAGTCCTCACACTCTACTAAACTTTGAGTTGAATGTCAAGAAACATCAGATTTCAATTCATAGGGTTGTGAGGCTCAAGAGTGCAGAAGAAAAGAACTGTCTTGAGTATGTTAATAAATGTTTGACCCAAGGGGGAACTGAGTTAGATGGCATGATTCTATGAGCCTTCTGCTACCAATTGCCTTGTTATTGACTAGTTTTATATAATGCTAAGATACTTATACAATTTAAAATAGTTTCCCTTTCTTACTGTTTAAAGTATAGTTTCAGAGCTGGTTCCCTAGGGTTCTGCCTGGCTCTCCACAGATCATATTTCAACTAGAGGATTCCATATTGCAGGATTTAATCTGAAGTGTAATGACAGCTTAATGAAAAAAAATAATAATAGCAATCAAGTTAAGAGAAAAAAATCATTAAAAATATTTGCATTTTATTTCTATCAACCTTTCAAAATGAAGATAAATGAAATGCAATCAATTTGTTTAATAATTCTGTTCTATTCATTCTCCATTTCCAAAATTACATCCAAAAACAGAGAGATTTTAATTATGGTTTAAATTGTAATGAAAACTGAACTTTCAGCTTGGTGAAACTAGTGATAAACATACCAAGGACTTTGAAGGCTATTCTTAGGGTTTTGTTTAAATAATTAGTGATTTTTTAATTAGAGTCATAATTTGTTCAATTATACTATTCATATGTTACTATGTTTTGAGGTTATCTCATTTGCTGTGATCAAAGTAGAGTAAAGTTTGCTTAAATAAGTTGATGCGAAATAGTGACTGTTTAAGCCAGCAAGAGAAATATGGTGGATGACTGAGTGGCTCAGTAGGTTAAGCATCTGCCTCAGCTCAGGTCATGATCCCAGGGCCCTGGGTTTGAGCCCCATGTTGGGCTCCCTGCTTAGCGGGGAATCTACTTCTCCCTCTCCCACTGCTCCCTCCCCTACTTGTGCTCATGCTCTCTCTCTCTCAAATAGATAAATAAAATCTTAAAAAAAAGAGAAATATTGCTAAGTTAGGTCAAGATATATGTCTTTGTGGAATAACACTTTCTTTTTGAAATCATTATATACCTTTCTTTTTAAATACGGACTGACTATAAATTTGAATTTTCCATCTTATGTGCACTGAGAAAATGCATTCTCAAATTACCTTTATGTAATAGAATATTTGACTTTGTCTTTACATACTAAGTCTGTCTGTATTTTGGTATTGCTATTAAAATATCTTCATCAGGATTTCCCATTAGATTATGTCTGTTCTTTAAAAGTTGCTTTTTAAGGCCATATACGAAAAACCCACAGCTAATATCATCCTCAGTGGGAAAAACAAAGCTTTTCCCCTAAGGTTAGGAACAAAACAAGGATGTTCATTTCACTACTGTTATTTAATGTAGTACTGGAAGTCCTAGGCTCAGCAATCAGATGACACAAAGAAATAAAAGCCATTCAAGTTGGCAAGAAGGAGTCAAACTTTCACTTTCCACAGAGCTAGAACAAACAATCCTAACATTTGTTTGGAACTACAAAATACCCTGAATAGACAAAGCAATCCTGAAAAGGAAAAGCAAAGCTGGAGGCATCACAATTCTGGACTGCAAGCTATATTACAAAGCTGTAGTGACTAAGACAGCATGATCCTGGCCAAAAACAAACACATAAATCAATAGAACAGAATAGAAAACCTGGAAATGGACTTACAACAATATGGTCAACTGATCTTTTTTTTTTTTTAGGCATGTATGTATGTATGTATGTATGTATTTTATTATATTATGTTAATTGCTATACATTACATCATTAGTTTTTGATGTAGTGTTCCATGATTGTTTGCATATAACACCCAGTGCTCCATTCAGTACGTACCCTCTTTTTTAAAATTTTTTTTATGTTAATCACCATACATTACATCATTAGTTTTTGATGTAGTGTTCCATGATTCATTGTTTGTGCATAACACCCAGTGCTCTACGCAGAATGTGCCCTCTTTAATACCCATCACCTGATCTTTGACCAAGTAGGAAAACATATCCGATGGAAAAAAGACAGTCTTTTAAACAAATGGTTTTGGGAAACCTGGACAGCAACATGCAAAAGAATGAAACTGAACCACTTTCTTACACCACAGACACAAATAAACTCAAAATGGACTAAAGACCTAAATGTGAGACCTGAAACCACAAAAAACCCTTGAAGAGAGCACAGGCAGTAACCTCTTTGGCATTGGCCATAGCAACTTCTTACCAGATGTGTCTCCTGAGGCAAGGGAAACAAAAGCAAAAATAAACTATTGGGACTTCATCAAAATAAAAAGATTCTGCATAGTGAAGGAAACAATCAACACAACTAAGAGGCAATCTACTGAATGGGAAAAGATATTTCCAAATGACATATCTAATAAAGGGTTAGTATGCAAAATCTATAAAGAACTTATCAAATTCAACATCCAAAGACCAAATAACTCAGTTAAGAAATGGGCAGAAGACATGAATAGACATTTTTCCAAAGAAGACATATAGATGGCTAACAGACACACGAAAAGATGCTTAACATAACTCATTATCAGGGAAATACAAATCAAAACTACAATGAGATAGCATCTCACAACTAATGGCTAAAATTAACAATTCAGGAAAGAGTTTTAGGCAAGGATGTGGAGAAGGAAACACTCTTACACTGTTGGTGGGAAGGCAAACTGGTGTGGCCACTCTGGAAAACAGTATAAAGACTCCTCAAAAAGTTAAAAATAGAACTACCCTGCAATCCAGCAGTTACACTACTAGGTATTTAGTCAAAAGGTATAAAAATACTGAATCCAGCAGTTACACTACTAGGTATTTAGCCAAAAGGTATAAAAATACTGATATTACAAGCTGATGTTTATAGCAGCATTATTAACAAAAACCAAATTATGGAAAGAGCCCATATGTCTACTGACTGATGAATGGATAAAGAAGTGGTGTATATATATGCATATATATACGCACATATATATTTGCAATGGAATATTACTCATCCATCAAAAAGAATGAAATCTTGCCATCTTCAATGAGGTGACTGGAGCTAGAGAGTATTATACTAAGCAAAATAAGTCAGTCAGATAAAGACAAATACCATCTAATTTCCCTCATATGTGGAATTTAAGAAATAATACAAATGAATGGGGGGGGCGGGGAAGAAAGAGGCAAACCAAGAAATAGACTGTTAACCATAAAGAACAAAATAATGGTTACCAGAGGGGAGGTGGATGGGGAGATGGGTTAAATAGGTGATGATGATTAGGGAAGGAAATTGTAATGAGAAATGGTTGTTGTATGTGGGTGAAAAATCACTAAATTCTATACATGAAACTAGTGTTGCACTGTATGTTAACTAACTGGAATTTATTGGAGAGGGTATGTGTTGGGGTGAGCGCTGTGTATTGTGTAAGACTGATGAATCACAGACCTGTACCCCTGGAACAAATAATACATTATATGTTAATATAAATAAATAAATAAATAAATAAATAAATAAATAAATAAAAGCAAGCTTGAAAAACAAATAAAAGTTACTTTTTATTTTTATGATGGTGAAAAAAATGCAATGTGAATACATAAGGAATACAAAGTAATATGCAAAACAATTATCTCCTAAGCTAAATTTCTGCAATCTTCATCATGATTATATTCTTACTATTCAAATGCGGACACAATAGCACATAGTTTTTGTTTTTGTTTGTTTTTGTTTTTTTACAATGTGGTCTAAAAATCCCATACAAATACAAGAGTTGGAAATTTTTCTTAAGAAAAATACTGACCAAAGATACACAACATTATAATAGAAAGAAAAGCTTTTATTTTTCCTATGGGCGTTCCACAAATGGTTGAGAGAAAGAAAAAGAAAGAAAGAGAAAGAAAAAGAAAGAAAGAAAGAAAGAAAGAAAGAAAGAAAGAAA
>NW_027397066.1:135724586-135863816 GCF_003265705.2 Callorhinus ursinus
AAGGAAGGAAGGAAGGAAGGAAGGAAGGAAGAAAGGAAGGAAGGGAAATTCCCAGAGATGTATGTGGAACAAAATATTCAAAGTACAGATCTTCCTTGCCTTTGAATAGGGTTGCATCCCCCATGAACCCAGTGTAAGTTGAAAATATGTCAAAAATGCGCTTAATACACTTAACCTACTGAAAATCATAGATTAGCCTTGACTACCTTGAGCAGATTGGAACACTCACATTAGCCTATAGTTGGTCAAAATCATCTAACACAAAGCCTATTTGATAATAAAGTGTTGAATATCTCAAAATGCAAAATTCTAAGTACAGTTTCTACCGAAGACTATTGCTTTCACACCAGGGTAAAGTTGAAAAATCCTAAGTCAAGCCATTGTAGGTCAAGGACCAGACAATCTGTATAAACTGAAATGTTTGTGAAAATGCTCTTGGAATTATTTCTGTATTTATTACAGACAAAAAAGAATTTTAGAATCATATTGAAGAAAACAGCATTCACCTCTCATGGTTTTGTTCACAAAAAATGTAATTATAAGGCAGAATTTAAGAATCAAAGGGGACAAAAATATTACAGTTATTAATAACTAAGTTTCAGCAAAAAAAAAAAAAAAGATTGTTCCTAGAAAAGAAATTGTGATCGTGGCAAAACTCAACATCATTAAATATTTAAAAACAATAGTCATTATGAGTTCATTAAATGCACTTTACTTACAGTATCACCTTAGCGGCAGCCTGTCATGCACTTCCAAAATAAATGTGGATAAACATAAATATAAAATAAGGCCAGAGACAGGACGCAAACGCTTTGTGTTTGTGCGTGTGTGCGTGTATGAGTGAGTGAATACTGAAAGGAGTCCCTGCGATTCTCCTCACTCTCTTTTCTACTACCACCTCCTTACTTTATGGACTGGGAGAGTCCTTGAGTCAAAATAGCTCGGCGGGTACTTCTGGGACGGGAGATCTGGGTTCCAGGAGCTTGCTGGAAGGAGAGGGAGAGGCGGCGGCGGCAGCTGGAGGATGAAGAAGGACCATGTGCTGCACTGTCAGTTCTCTGCCTGGTATCCGCTGTTCCGAAGCCTTACCATCAAGGGCATCATTCTTCCACTTCCTCAGAATGTGAAGGATTATTTACTCGACGATGGAACTCTGGTGGTTTCAAGAAGGGAAGATCCACCAACACATTCTCAACCAGACAGTGATGATGAGGCAGAAGAAATACAGTGTACGAATGATGAGAGCACGGCTACGCTTACGGCACCGGAATTTCCCGAGTTGACCACGAAAGTCCAAGAAGCAATCAATTCCCTGGGGGCCAGTGCATTTCCTAAGCTTAACTGGAGTGCCCCAAGGGATGCATACTGGATAGCATTGAACAGTTCTCTGAAATGTAAAACCCTCAGCGGCATCTTTCTATTGTTCAAGAGTTCTGAATTCATCACTCGTGACTTCACTCAGCCATTTATTCATTGTACTGATGATTCTCCAGATCCTTGTATAGAATATGAGCTTGTTCTTCAAAAATGGTGTGAATTAATTCCTGGGGCTGAGTTCCGATATTTTGTCAAGGAACACAAGCTTATTGGTATTTCTCAAAGGGACTATACACAGTACTATGATCATATTTCTAAACAAAAGGAAGAGATTTGCAGATGCATACAAGACTTTTTTAAGAAACACATACAATACAAATTTTTGGATGAAGACTTTGTGTTCGATATATAGAAAGACAGCAGGAGGAAGGTGTGACTGATTGATTTTAATCCATTTGGTGAAGTAGCTGATTCACTACTGTTTACTTGGGAAGAACTGATATCTGGAAGAAATTTAAAAGGTGATTTTAGTGAAGGAGGTGCTCTGGAGCAGGATTCTCCAACTTTCCGTTGTACAAACAGTGAAGTGACGGTTCAATCCAGTCCCTATCTGAGTTACCGACTTCCCAAGGACTTTGTAGATCTGTTTACTGGGGAGGATGCTCACAAACTCATAGATTTTCTTAAACTGAAAAGAAATCAGCAAGATGACTGATTAGAATGCCAGAGTTGAGTCCGAGGTACAGAGGAAACCACCTTGGCATCAGGAGCCTGCTCTGAGCTCACAACTTCCTGTTACCCCACTCAGGTTGGGGTGGGAGACAGAGTGAAATCAATAGCTTTTTATATCCATGTATATTAAGCTGGGAAAAAATGGAGGGACTTTGCTACTTGTAAAAATAAATAATAAATAGATCTTAAATATAGGAAACCATACTGTTCTGATGATAAAATACCTTCTCTGGAAAAAAAAAAAAAAAAAAAAAGGCCAGAGACATAGTAGTAATTCAGATCTCTCTCCCATCAAGATGTTGTTCATAAATAGTACATGAGATAACTCACCAACCTAAACCTTTTTTATTAAACATGATTTAATTAATCTCAAATTTTAAACACTTTCTCATTTTCCTGCACCCACTAAATATGCATGGGCTATTTTATATACCTTAAGTATGGGTCTATTATTTAGAATATTTCAAATGTGTGAATTTTCAAAATCCTCTACAGTACTCTTTTAATCAAACATATTATTATTTTGTATAATATAACAATAATATAAAACAGAAAAATTGACAAGACTTGTTTAAGAAAATCTATCAGGTTATTAGGTAATATTATTTTATATTTCAAGTGATCCCAAATGGAATCCTTAGCTATTCGTCTTCTCAATTTCCTCAATTATAAATTAAATTGTTGCTAGAGGTGATATTTTGCATCACTTTCTTTCTTTAGGATAGATCTTTAATTCTTTAAATATTCTAATAAGGCAAATACAATTTTCAGAAATCTGTTTAAATTTGGTGGAAGGCAGGTTTCTTCATTGTTCTGTCAAATACAAAATAAGATGTCAATGTGATTCTTTTTTAAAAATATATATATATTTTTTAAAAACTGTGCTATTTGAGGAAGGTAACTCACAGTGTAGATAACCATCAGTGTGAGTATATAACTGTAAAGCTCAGTATGGGTCTTAATGTCATTTAAATGCCAAATATGTAGAACATATCCTTTTGATTAGTCATTATAGTCATAAGCTAGAATGTTTTTATTACCTGTGGCGTTGACATTTTGCCTCATTATTGGACACATAATTTGTAGAACACTATATTTATACCATCATAGGAAGTTGAATATTCAGTTGCCATAAAGTGTTAGCAATTAATTCATCTAAATTTTAAATTTTTCTTTATATTACAGTCTTCTTAAGTTACAGCTTTTATTTCCTTGGAGTAAAATACTTATTAATCCCTAATATGTACCAAAGCAGGTGTTAAGTAATTTGTATACAATCTTCACAATGAAGTGAATTTTATTATAATTTTGAGACATGTTTTAGATTTATAAATAATAGGCATACATTGATTATGCCTTTTTTACAAATCAGGCAACCTAAAATGTAAGTCTAAGTTGGACTGAGCAAATTTATTATTATGCATTAAATAGAGGATTCAAACACAGATCTATCTAACTCTAATATAATCATGCTTTTTCCACCACAGATCAATCACCACCATGAATTAAAAAATAGGATGTCATAGACACATACAAAATAGAAATCAAATACTGAAATATTTATTAAATATGTATTTCTAAAAGTTAACCATTTATAAGAAACATGAAAACTTTTTTTCAAAAAATTTTTATCCAAAGTGCATGTTTGATTTTTATCTGTAAAAACCCATTGCCTTGCCATAACAAAAAAGAAATGACTTCTCATTGCTAAGGTCTCAAGTTAAACTGAGTTTGTTAGTCATCTCTCCCAGATGCATTCGAGGCCACTAATAATCTTGATTTAATCTTTTTTCATCATGCTGCATGTGTACTCATTCTATTGTCTTGCTCCTCTTTTCACTTGCCAATAGTGAAATTCTCTTCTTTATGTGATGTTCTATTTACATGATTTTCTTTTTTGCTAATAATTTTAAAGCATTAAGTTTGCTACTTTGGCTTTATTTTGGCTTACAATTCCATGGTATTTTTCTATCATTTAAAAAACCTGTATCCCCTTTTTATATGTTATAATTGCAGAGAATGCAATGAGAGAACTTGTTTTATGTAAAATCTGAGTGGCCTTATCTTTTAATACATTTAACTATATACATATAAACATACTAATGGAATTGCCCTATTACTAGTATCACTTTAATCATTTATTTCATGCTTCCTATTTACAGGATTTAACTTTTGAGTAATGTTTTTCTTTCCAGACTTCTACTGGATAAAATGCATTTTTTTTCTGCTGTCTTGGAATTTGTACTTTCTACTTTTTCATTTGTTCTTAGTCTTTAAGTGCAACACCTACATTTTTTTTTTTACCATTAGTGAGTTAATATCAGCAACTCGTTTTTCTTCCTAATATTTACAAATACTTTAGAACAATTTCATACTCCTTTGGCTCCTTAACCCTTCACTCCTAGAGGCAAAACACCAACATACAGTTTTATTCATTATGTTTATAATGAGAGAACACAAAATTCAATCATATTTTTAATAAAACTAAAAATTAGAAGAGAAACTGGGGTAAGTGACTTTCAAATCACTAAAAGAAGGTCAAATGCAATACAAAGACTCTTAAATTTGGTTCCAAGCTTAGCTGCAATTCAGAAAAACTACATATTAAACAAAATTGCAACAGGCACAAAATAGCGGATGTTATGTGATAGGTAAAGATTAACATAATAAAAAAATAACAGGCGTGATATTTTAACAAAATGGGCAGAGTGAATCCATGTTTATTATGAATTCATTGGGGTGCCTGGGTGGCTCAGTTGGTTGGGCAACTGCCTTCAGCTCAGGTCATGATCCTGGAGTCCCTGGATTGAGTCCTGCATCGGACTCCCTGCTCGGCGGGGAGTCTGCTTCTCCCTCTGACCCTCCCCCCTCTCATGTGCTCTCTCTCTCTCTCTCTATCTCTCATTCTCTCTGTCATAAATAAATAAAATCTTTAAAAAAAGAATTCATTAAGCAATATATACTGGATAATCTTATGCATTTAAAACATCTGGACAAAATGACAATATAATTATGTGGCAGGTAAAAAGACATAGATGGATGAAGAACACTCCTCCTAAAAATTAAATTAAAATATAACATAGGATGAAAATGAAAGCCAATTATTTTAAGACAGCAGTTCCCATGCTTTTCTATGCATTAGAATCACTTGGAGAGCTGTTCAAAAAAATATATGTTCAGATTACACTCCACATCAATATTTTCAGGATGTTTGAGGCAAGAATCCCATGAAAAATCAACAGCACAGCAAAATTTAGGGATCACTGTTTCAAGGTTTTTTAACTGTCATCCACCAGTTTTGTTTTAATGCAGTTTTAGCCATGGTTCAAGATTATAATAAATGACGATATTATTTATATGAATAAAGCAATGTAAAGGTTGAGTTTATAAAATATCTCTAAATTCAAAATCTTAATATCTGATGCAGTATTTCCTATATTGGGGATTTTATAGTGAAACAAAACAATTCCAATTTGATGTACAGATATAATTATTTACATTTTTATTTATATTATTAATTTAAAAAACTAAATATATATCAATTAAGAAATAATGTATGTCAAAATCATGTTCAAATAACATTTAAATCTCATTATATATTGCTATTTGTAAAAGTCTACATACAAAACTAAATGTATTTTTGTTGTCGAGTCTTAGAATTTCTCTATATATTCTAGTTATTAATCCCTCATTAATTACATTATTTGCACATATTTTTTCCCATTCTTGTCTTTTTGTACTCTGTGGATAGTGTCTTTTTGTCCATCCATCTCTTGATTTTCTTTTTTTTAATTTAATTTTTTTTTAATTTGAGTTGAGCTGATACAAAATGTTACATTAGTTTTAGGAGTACAACTTAGTGATTGGACAAGTCTATGTGTTGTGCTATGTTCACCACAAGTGTAGCTACCCTCTATCACCATACAACACCATTACAATACCACTGACTATATTTCCTATGCTGTAACTTTTATCCGTGTGACCTCTTCATTCCATAACTGAAGTCTGTATCTCCCATGCCTCTTCACCCACTTTGCCCATCCCCCCATCTCCCTCCCTTCTGTCAACCAACAGTTTGTTCTCTGTATTTATAGATGTGATTCTGCTTTTTGTTTGCTTGTTTATTCATTTATTTCATTTTCTAGATTCAACATGAGTGAAATCATATGGATACTATCTTTTGATTTAAAAAATTTTTTAATTTTCATGAAGTCCATGAGGCGCATGAATGGTGCAGTTGGTTGGACGTCAGATTCTTGGCTTCGGCTCAGGTCCTGTTCTCAGGGTCGTGAGATGGAGCCCCAGGTTGGGCTCAGTACTCAGCACAGAGTTGGCTTAAGACTCTCTCTCCCTTCCCCTGTGTCCCTGTCCCTTGCCCCCATGCTCTTGCTCTCTGAAATAAATAAATAAATAAATCTTAAAGAAACAAAAGGAAATCTTAATATTAAAAAAAAATGTTTGTGAAGCTCAATTTGCCTATTTTTTTCTTTTGTTACCTGTCCCTTTGGTGTCTTATTCAAGGAATCTTTGTGAAATCCAACCCTTGTGAAGCTTTTGTCCTATGTTTTTACCACTGAACTGTACACTTACAAGTGGTTAAGATGGGTAAATTTTATATTAGGTGTATTTTACCACAATAAAAAGGAGGAAAAAAGTAAATAAATTAAAAAAATGTATAATATGAATCCAATTTTCATGAACACATATATACTAAAGTCAGACTAAAATACATTTGAAATGGTCCAGTTTCATTCTTCTGCATGTGGCTGTCCAATATTCCCAACACCATTTGTTAAAGAGACTGTCTTTTTTCCATTGGACCATTTCCTTACACCACACACAAAAATAGACTCCAAATGGTTGAAAGACCTAGATGTGAGACAGAAGTCCATCAAAATCCTAAAGGACAACACAAGCAGCAACCTCTTCGACCTCAGCCACAGCCACTTCTTCTTAGAAACATCACCAAAGGCAAGGGAAGCAAGGGCAAAAATGAACTATTGGGATTCATCAACATAAAAAGTTTTTGCACAGCAAAGGAAACAGTCCACAAAACCAAAAGACAACCGACAGGATGGGAGAAAATATTTGCAAATGACATATCAGATAAAGGGCTAGTATCCAAAATCTATAAAGAACTTATCAAACTCAACACCAAAGAACAAATAATCCAATCAAGAAATGGGCAGAAGACATGAGCAGACATTTTTCCAGAGAAGACATCCAAATGGCCAACAGGCACATGAAAAAGTGCTCAACCTTGCTCAGCATCAGGGAAATCCAAATCAAAACCTCAATGAGATACCACCTCACACCAGTCAGAATGGCTAAAATTAACAAGTCAGGAAATGACAGATGTTGGCGGCGATGTGGAGAAAGGGGAACCCTCCTATACTTTTGGTGGGAATGCAAGCTGGTGCAACCACTCTGGAAAACAGTATGGAGGTTCCTCAAAAAGTTGAAAATAGAGCTGCCGTACGATCCAGCGATTGGACTACTGGGTATTTTCCCCAAAGATACAAAGGTAGGGATCCGAAGGGGTACATGCACCCCAATGTTTATAGCAGCAATGTCCACAATAGCCAAACTGTGGAAAGAGCCAAGATATCCATCGACAGATGAATGGATAAAGAAGAAGTGGTATATATACACACTGGAATATTATGCAGCCATCAAAAGGAATGAGATCTTGCCATTTGCAACGACGTGGATGGAACTGGAGGGTGTTATGCTGAGTGAAATAAGTCAATCAGAGAAAGACATGTATCATATGACCTGACTGATATGAGGAATTCTTAATCTCAGGAAACAAACTGAGGGTTGCTGGAGTGGTGGGGGGTGGGAGAGAGGGGGTGGCTGGGTGATAGACATAAAAAAAATTAAATACATTTGAAAAATTTTAGGGAGCAAATCTGATTATATATTTGAGTGATGTTTATATCCATATGATATTATTTTGTTTTCTGTTATTAATGCTAATTTAGCCAAATTTAGAATCTAAGCCTAACTAAATCATGCTTTCCTCATAAAATAACTGTGTACATTGCAATGTTTTATTCTTTGTTTTAAAGCACAGAACTCGTATTATCCATTATGTTTCCTTACAACTTATAGTTGAGGAAACCAGACATTTTCAACTTTAGATTTCCCCACTGTCGGGATTTTATTGATTTCATGCACATAATGCAGTTCAGTATGTACCCTTGTCTAAATTTGCTACAGCTGGATCCCAAAATTTGTCCAGACTTGGGTTTTATTCTTTTGGTACAATAGGTGATGGTATTTCTTTCATCAGTAGACACAAAATATCTATGCTTTAATTCTTTATGTTATTCCTCCTCAATGTGCAAATCCATAAGTCCATGAGGTTTTCGAAAGGATGATGAGCTAATTACAATTTTAATGACTCTCTGGTAAGTGGATATCTGAGGATTATTCTCCAGAACATTTTTTTTTTCAGAAAGACACAAGAAAAGAATATTCTGAGGGAATGAATATAGAAAATTAATTATCTATAGCCTTTATGCTCCAAGTTCATTAAAAATTCCTTGGTTAATTTTGTTTGTTGTATTTTAAATATGTTACTCCACTTTCGTTATTCTCTAATTAAAGCATTGCTATTAAAATGTCTGATCATATCTTTATATGCCACATGTATATTTTACTAATATGTGCAAAGATATTTTTCTTTAAGCTAAATCATTTTACTAATACATGCTTTATTGGCCTTTCTGGTCAATATTTTCAGATACACAATGTGATCTTTCAGTGTGGAGATTCAAAACATTCTTTTAAATTAATTTCTAGAATGTGCCTAAAATTGTAGTTTTTCTTGTTTTCTGTTTTCTTGTTTTGTTTTTCTTCTTCAGGGAATCTTATTATCTTTATGTTGAATATTGTCTGCCTACTTTTAACACACGTCATTTTATAAAACTTTTTTTATTTTTCTCTTCACTATTATTTAATTCTAAAATTTTCTGCTTTTTAAAACTCCTATTTACCTTAAGGAAATTTTATGTTTAATTTCTCTTGTGTTTCTTCTAATATTGTCTATACTTCCAAAATTATTTCTATTACATATAATTATTTATTTTTAAAATGTTAAACTTTTCATAATAAAAAAAGAAATGTTAATTTTTTTAAAAAATTTCAATATGTATGATTTTTGGCTTCAAGATTTTCTGTCATTAATTGTTACATAAACTTTTTGAATGTTTAGAACAATGCATAGTTCACATATCTTTTCTAAAATCATTGAGGTCTCCAATTTCTTTTGTGTGTGTTTTATTAAGTTATAGATATAGATGTAGATGATATAGATATAGATGATACAGATGTAGATGATATAGATGATACAGATATAGATGATATAGATATGGATAGATATATGGACATATGTGTATATACTCCTTACTCTCTCAGATATTCTGGACATCTTAATTTTTCAAATTTATCTGAGTTTACACATTAGTTTATCTTTTTGGTCTTTATCTTGTTCAATCTTTATTTTCACCCAGCAGATTCTCCTCAGTGTGGGATGTTTTCTTAGAAAAAGCCCTAACTAGCATATTCTGAGACTTTATTAAAGTTAGGTATTTGGCACTTGTTTGCTATTGAATTAAGCCAACATTCTTGCAGTTTTACCTGCTATTTTAAAATTGTCTGTCAAACTTCATCAAAAGGTATCAAACCCATTGTTTATTAGGCCATCTTCCCATTATTGGGAAAAAGAAATATGTTTATTTAGTAGCCTCAATGAAGCATAATTGACATAAAATAATAAGTTAAAAAAAGTGTCTAATTAGAAAACTTTTTATATAGGTATACAACTGTGAAACCATCACTAATATCAAATTGAGGAACATATTTTCACCAAGAAAAGTTTTATAGTGCTCCTTGATAAAACATTCCCTCCCATTTCTCCCTGAAGATCCCTTGTTCTTGAAAACCATTGATCTACTCTCTGTTCCTCTAGGTTAGTTTTTTTAATTTGATAAAAGATACAAAATACAGACACTTGGCTGGCTCAGTAGGTAGAGCATGTGATTCTTGATTTCAGGGTCATGAGTTCAAGCTTCTTGTTGGGTGTGGAGCCTATTTAAAAAAATAAAAAAAATAAAAAAAATATACAACATACAATTTGCCATTTCAATTATGTAAGTACAATTAAGTAGCATTAAGTACAGTAGAACATTTTCATTATCTCTGAAATTCTATACCCATTAAACAATAACTCCCCATTCTTTCTTCTCTTCCAGTCCAAGCAACCACTACTCTACTTTCTGTCTTTATGAATTGGGATATTCTAGGTACCTCACGTAGGTAGAATCATATAATACTTGTGTATGTGTGTGTCTGATTTATTTCCTTTAGCAAAATGTTTCAAGGTTCATCCATGTTGCAGCATACATTTAATTCCATTCCTTATTAAGACTGAATACTATGCCCTTGTATGTATGTACCATATTTTGTTTATCCATTTATCCATTGGTGGACTTTGGGGGTTTTTCCCAGATTTTGGCTATAGTGAATAATGCCACTATAAACATTGGTGTGCAAATATCTGTTTGAGTTCCTACTTTGAATTTTAGGTATATACTTAAAGGTAGAATTGTTGATCATATGGTAATTCTATTTTTAATATTTTGAGGAACCCCAATACTATTTTCTACAGAAATTGCACCATTTTGCATTCCAACCAGCAACTTTCAAGTGTTCAGATTTCTCTACATCTTCACCAATACTTGCTATTTTGTTTGTTTTGCAATAGCCATCCTCATGAGTGTGAAATAAAATAGTATCTCATTAGAATTTCCTTAGTAATTATTGATGTTAAGCAACTTTTCATGACCTTATTGGCCATTTGTGTGTCTTTAGAGAAGTATCTATTCAAAGATGGTCTTTTTTATTGAACTTAAATCAAGATATTGGCAGATGTGTGTTCTTTTTTGGATGCTGTAGGAGAGAATAGATTCCCATTATATATATGTTGCACCATTGCTGTTGCACCATTGCACAGTTCCTGGATATTCTGCTCTGTTTTTTTTTTTTTTTTCAGCCTTTTTCTCTTTCCTTTTAGTTTTGATGGTTTCTATTGACCCTCCAGCTGGAAGATTCTTTTCTCAATTGTTTCCCATCTACTAATAAGCCCATCAAAGCCATTCTTCATTTTTGTTACTGTGTTTTTTTTTTTTTAAGATTTTATTTATTTTAGAGAGAGAGAGAAAACATGCAGCAGGGGAGGGGCAGAGCGAGATGGAGAAAGTATCTCAAGGAGACTCCACACCTCCTTCAGAGCCCAATGCAGGACTTGGTCCCAGGACCCTGAAATCATGACCCGAATGGAAACCAAGAGTTGGCTGCTCAACCCACTCTGCCACTCAGGCACCCCGTTACAGTATTTTTTTAATCTTTTCCCTTTTTTGGGGGGTCCAGGGGTCCTTTTTTAAGATTTCTATCTCTCTCCTTACATTGTCCATTTATTCTTGCATGCTATTACTTTATCCACCACAGCCTTCAGCATTTTAATCATCATTGGTTTAAATTCCAGGTCTGATCATTCCAATATTCCTGCCATATCTGAGTCTGGTTCTAATGCCTGCTTCATTTCTTCAAATTGTGGTGTTTGCCTTTTAGTAGGTCTCATAATTTTTTCTTGATAACCTCACTTGATATACATTTTAAAGGGAATTTTGTAAATAGGCCTTTAGTAATATAGTAGTAAGATTGAGGGGAGGGGAAGAGTCCTATGGTTCTACGATTAGATCTTTGTCTTTTAGTGAGCCTCTGAACTGCCAACTTCACAATTAAGTGTTTCTCAGTCTCCCGTCCCCAACCCTACCCCACATTGGATGAAACAGGTTGGCTACAATGGACTTGAATTAGCTATTTTCCTTCTTCCATGTGGAAGGCTAAAGCTGGCTAGAATTGGGCTATTTTAATTACCCCAATTTGGTTAGGCTCTGGTAAAACCCCAGGAGGTTAAGTTGTTTAAATAGTTTCTCCTGAGGGTAGAACCTTGTTAAGAAGAACAGAACAGAATGCTCTGGCATGTTTCAAAATGGTTCTTTTCCCTCTCCCTGCCTAAAGCAGGAGAGGATTTTTTTTTCCCTCCCAAAATTCATTGTGAAAGTCTGGTTGAGCTCCTGGAGGTGAAATTCACATAATTCTTGAGAGCCCCCATCACTGGATTCCCCTGAAATTTGTATCCCTGAGACCTGTCCACACTGAGCCTTCAACAATTCATCAGTTATAGTTCAGATTTCCCTCCAAGGCACCAATTCCTCCTGAGGTTTGGGCTTCTGGGTTTCTGTTCTGGTAAGTGTGATTCTCTGTATTCTCCTTTTGGTCTCTCTAATTTTGGGGACAGCAGTTTTCCTTGTGACTTCACAGTTCTGATAAATATTAAAAAAGTTGTGGATTTTATAGTGTGTTCTGCTTAATTATTAGAATACAGTGGTGTCTTCCAGCTTCTTACATGTTGGACTAGAAACCAGGTGCACAACACTGTTGCATCCCTTTCATTATAACCTATTTATGCATATGATATTAAATTACATTTTCTAGAGAGTCTGTATTTCAATATTGCTTTTTTATCCTGTCTGATAATATCTCCCTTTTTATTAGTTTTAGATGATTTATTTAAATGTATTACTGACATGGTTGGGTTATTGATATTTTAATATTTCATTGTTATTTATCTCTTTTTTCATCTCCTTTCTCCATCTTTGCTGCTTTCTTATTTATATATTTTGTATTGTCATTTTAATTTTTCTATTGAATTTTTGGCTAAACTTCTTTGAATTACATTTTAGTGATTCCTGAAGGAACTATAACGTCCACCTTTAATTAACTAAATCTTAAAGTTAATTCTGAATTCTTTTGGTAAAATATCAATATGTTTTTGCCATTATTTTTATATCATTTTTTTCCATGTCATGGTTTGTTTAAATCATGTATTCCATGTATGTCTCATGAACTCAACAATACAGTGTTGTACTTTTACATTTAAACAGAGCTCAGTAAATTATGTCCCATGATCCAAATCTGAATCAAAACCTGTTTTCTCTTTTTTTATGATTTTATTTATTTATTTATTTGCTTATTTATTTGAGAGAGAGAAAGAGAGAAGGGGAGCAGGGAGAAGAGCACAGGGAGAGGGACAAGCAGACTCCATGCTGAATGCAGAGCATGGTGGGGCTCAAGCTCAGGACCCTGAGATTATGTCCTGTATCAAAATCAAGAGTCTGATGCTTAACCAACTGAGCCACCTAGATGCCCATCACCACCTGTTTTCATAGATAAAATTGTGTTGGAACACTGCCACACCCATCAATTTAGGTATGGTCTATGGCTACTTCCATGCTACAACAGAAAAGTTGAATGGTGGTGGCACAGGTTTACGTCCTATTGCCGAAATGCTTATCAACTGCCTCATTACATAATGTTTCTCAACTCCTGCTTTAAATAGTCCTAGGCATTATACAGAAATCTAAAGAAGAAAATTTATGTTCTATACATATGACTACACATATACAAATACACGCATATACCAACCAGTGTGAGCTTTACTCCTTTCTGTATATCTAGCTTATTCCCTTCAACCTGAAGGACAATTTTGAGCACCTCTTCTATACTTATAGTGCATATGTGTTGCCAGCAATATCCAGAGTCTTTGTTTATTTGAAATATATTTAAAATTTATCTCCATCTCTGGAAGGTATTTTTCTGAATATAAAATTCTAGTATTTTTCTCTCAGCACTTTTAATAGGTCTTCCTAGTCTCTTTGTCTTCTATTGTTTCTGATGAGAAATCAGGCTTTAAATGTACCATTGTTATTACAAATAAAATGAGTTATTTTCTATTGCTGTTCTCAATATTTTTTCTTCATTTTTTTTCCTCTGGAAGCAGTTAGATTAAGATAACTTTTTATCCTGATTGGGTTTTGCTGACTTTGAATCTGTAAGTCTCTATTTTCCCACAAGGGAGGCATTTTTTATCCATCATTTCTGTCATCATTATTTCTCTCCACTTTTCTCTGTCTTTATGGGACTTTCTCCCATTTTCTGTCTCTATGGGACTCAAATATACATTTTTAGGTATTGATACTGTCTCACAGGTCTGTGAGACTTTATTTGTATTTCAATCATTTTCTCTTAGTTTTTCAGACCATGTAAATTGTATTGCTCTGTCTTAAAGTTCACTTCTGCCATTTTAAATCTTCTGTTGAGCTTATCTATTAAACATTTTCATCTGCTGTTGAGCCTATGATTTTTTTAGCTATTTTAATATTTAGCTCTAGAACTTGCATTTTGTTCTATAACAGTTTTTATTTTTCTGTTTAGATTCTATATTTCTTTTTAAATATGTTGTTGGCATATTTTTTGAAATTTTTGTCTGTTCAAACACCTGGCCCTATTTCGAATCATTTCCTTTTGACTGAATTATTTCCCTGTTATTAGTTAATGATTTTATTCTATTTCTTTCAACATCTAGCAAATTTTAGTTGAAAATTGGACATTGTATATAACTTGATAAATGTTTCTGGAATTTTGTTGTTCTATGGTTGGCTGGTTGTTTTCTTTTTATAGGATAATTAACTTACCTGGTCTCAAGCTATAGAAAAAGTATTCAGTTGTCAATTTTCCAATTTTATTTGTCTCTGATTTGCTGGTATTATTCTTGTCTTCCTGTAAAGTTTTCCCTCTGTGGGTGTAGTTTAGTAATCAACAAAGGATTTAGGAAATGTTTAAATTCAACTCAAACTGTGTGTGTCCTATTTGGAGAACATATTCAAAAGGATAGCAGCCTCTCACATCAACCTCTATCTTACATATTTTTCTATCACTTTTTTTTTTTTTTACATGGATCCCTAATAGAATGTATAGATATATGGTGAGCCAGAAATTTGGTGCTGATTTTACTTTTGGATTTTGGAAAATGTTGGAATAATGTCTGATTTCAGGTGCTTTTCTTGTTCTTCTATGATGTTGTAGAATGCACATATAATGATAATTTCTTCTTCTAGACCACAGTTGATTCCTTCTGTTGACCTCCAACACGTTTCTATTTATAGTTGCAAAATATGGATACTTATTAAATTACCCCAAACAAGAGTAGCTCTCAAAATTTTCCTATTGCTAATTCCTACCCAGGTACTTTCCATTGTATCACAATTGCCTCTTCAACAATTTCTTTTTCTCAAGACAGTTAGGTCATATTCTTCATTTTGCCTATTCTTGATTAAGTTCAAGGGGTGATCTAAATATCATTGATTCTATCACCACAACCCACTTAGGAAAATTATATTAACAAATTACTACATTATTGTGTCAAGTTATGTTTACCAGTACAAAATAATATCTCTTTAAATAAAAATATAATATCCATCAGAATTACCTTTATGTTTCTTTCAAATGGCTACCAGCTTTATGTTGTCTTTAGGAAACATTTCCATAAAGATTTCACACATGGCTTCCATTGCCATCACTCCCACCAGGAGATTATTATGAAATAATATTTAACATGTCATTTAGACTTTTGGGTAAAACCCTACATTCTTCACTTAATCTGACCATGACTTTAGAAGTGTTGCTGAGATGCACTCTAACCACTTGACCTCTCCCTCCCCAGCCAAAACATGTTCAAGCTCTCCTGAGTGCACACGCGCGCGCGCACACACACACACACACACACACACTCCTTAGAAAAAGTCAATTGCTCTCTAGCATATAACCTCTATTCCAGTTTTTAGTCTTCACCCTATGCAAACAAAATTCTGTGTTGTTGAACACGTTATTACTGCTATAGTTTATTTTCATTTTGGAATACTCATCATTGCTTCCTAACTTTCTCATACTTGAAAATTACCTAAAATGCTTTCAACTTCATAAAGCCTGTTGTCATTCCATCCCACTGTTCAATTTTTCATCTTTTTCTTGTGAATTTTTCTAGAAATGTGTACGCAACACAATTATATTAACTTGTTTGAAATTATACTCTATTTTATACTTTTATCAACTAACTTACTTGGGAACAAAAACATTTCTTCACAATAACATGTAATGTTTATTAAATATTATTAAGTACTATCATAAATTAATCCTCAAAGCAACCATATGAACCATATACTAAAATTATCTCATGTTCCAGATGAAAGAGTTGAGTGTTAAATTAGTTTATAAGTTACAAGTCTTAGACAGAACTAATAAAGTACAGGGTTGTTATTGTAACCCATTTTGGCAACATCCAGACTTATCTTTTTTAAATATTCTGTTTTAGTGCTGAGGAACTAAAAACTTTAATTGCTCACTATTCATTTAATACCTACTATGTACCAATCTGTCCTAGGTTATAAGATTAAAACTCAACAAAATATCTTCCTTTTGTGAAGCTAATATCATATTTCCTTAAACATAGGGTAACAGTTAATTACAATAAACATTAACAATATTTATTGTCCTATTTCATGAATTTATTATTTGGTTCTTAAAAATAACTCTAGGGCACCTGGGTGCTTCAGTCGTTCAGCGTCTGCTTTCGGCTCGGGTCATGATCCCAGGGTCCTGGGATTGAGTCCTGCATGGGCTCCCTGCTCGGCGGGAAGCCTGCTTCTCCATCTGCCTGCCGCTCCCCCTGCTGTGCTCTTTCTTACTGTCAAATAAATAAATAAAATATTTAAAAAATAACTCTAATAAATAGCTATTGTTGTCATTCCTATATTATAAATGATGAAAATAAAGTTGTATTAGAATGCTAAGAGGATTTTTAAGTTGGCATTTTCCTAAACTTAGAACACTAGTATAAACATTGGCACTGAACTGTATAATATGTGATATTTTCACACTCTTGTATGAAATATACACAGGAATACAACACATTAATAGAACATAACATTATGGACTCACAAATGGAAAAGAATCACTCTCTAGAAAAACAGGTTGAAAGATTAAGGCTGTCTAGGCTCAAAAGATTTTTAGTAATAGAAAAACAGTATGTAAAACTCCGATCAATAGAGCAGTGATAAGTTTAGGACTTCAGTACTGATTAATCAGAGTGAGCAATTGGTCTCTGAATATGTTTGAGGGATGTGAAGTATGAAGACAAGCAGTTTTATAATCTTGATTTATAAAAACCCATACCTCTTTAAAAGTTCCAGAAGAGAAGAGGAGAGTATGAGAGAAGAGAATGCAGGTATAGATACTAGGGCACATGAGCAGAGACATCAAGGCAGTCAAAAAAAAAGAAGTTACTAAATAAGAATAGAGGGAAATGGAAAGGTGAAAGACATATTGTGCTCAGTTCAAGAAGATATCTCTGCCCACACCACTACTGAGTTTTGTGCAGAGCAAAACATTGCAGGAGCCAATTTGCCAAGTTCTGAAGAAAAAAAAAAAGGCTTAGTATTGTAGTCCTTGATAGTGTTTCTCCATTTTTCAATTAACACAATGCTAGATCTTTATAAACCAAGAGTGAAAAAAGACATAGTACAAATCAATAGGGATAGTGGAGAACTGCTCTTTTTCCCCCCCTTAATTCCATTATTACTTATTTTTTTATCTTCAATTTTCAATTCAATTGCTTCTTATTACTTGTAAAATAAGCATAATAATACATGAATGAGAAACAACTTATCTGATATCTCTTAAGGAATTAAAGCTCCTAACAGACATAAGCACACGATTATTCATTTTTAAACAAAGGTATGTGGTATAGTTGACTGAAAATGAGCATAACTCCCCTTAAGTATGAAGGCAGCATCATTTGATTGGCCAACAGAGCACAATTTTTATATCACTGTTTGCAGTTGCACAGAGAAACATCTTTACTATTCTTCCTCTTTCAAACTGCAAGGTGTAAGATAGTGAGAATGTAGATATTGGAGTCTAGCTCTGCTTTGATGGATATTTAACAAGTATTCTAGGGCAGCTTCCCCAATGCAATTTCTTAAAAGTTTCAAGAAATATTTGATAAATTTATTAATTCAATTAGACATATTTATTTAATTACCATTATGCATCAGGCAATATTCTAAGGTTTGTGGGTATTTCAATGAATAAAATGCTCAAAAATATTGCTATCTTAGAGCTAATGCTCCAATAGCTTCTAAAGGACAAAAATCAGTCACATTTAGAAATTGCTAAAAACTTGGTTTTCTTTTATTTTCTGTTTCATTATTTCACTTGATGCAGATGAAACAAGAAAATTTTTTAAAAAATGTAACCTATATGAATGTATCTCTCCGAACTTTCATTAGAGTGCAAAGGTCCAGGACTACTTTCAACAACACTGTTTTAGTTTCAGAGGTAGCCATTTAGGTACATGGGTCTGTGTGGCAATAGACAGATCCCTTGAGGACAGTGCAACTACCTATTCTAGAGAATAAATTTTTATCAACAAAACCACTGTTGTGTCATGATATAGTATTCCTACACTGAACATACTACAGCATTGCATTAAGTTTTATAGAGACTGTATATTGACAGGTTGCAGAAAACTGTTCAAGTGTATTATTTCCATCATAACATGGGTATATCATTAGTAGTAAGTGCACAAAGATCTTGTGCACAGAAATCTGGGTTCTCTTCACTGCAGTATATTAAAGGGATTAGTAATTTTGGAAATTAAAATTTCTGAGTTAAATTTTATAATATGTAGTTTTGGTTATCCTTTTATATATAAAACACAAAACAAAATAATCTAATTACTTTTATCATCTTTTTATTGTAACTTAAAAATTAAATATTCTTTATAAAAATGCTGAATATCTAATAGCAATTTAAACTTTCCATAAAGGGAATTAAACTTTTTATATGGTTATTTCTTAATGAGAGATGTGTATCAATCTTTTTATATTTTAATAAAAATATAAAAACAAATGTGCTAATCAAATTGTTTCCAAAAACACATCTCATATTTAGTTTCTGCTGTCTGTCTCTGAATTGTTGTGATATTATTCCCTCATGTCCATTTCAAAGACAATGTCCTATGGGTCAGAGCCTCATCATCTCTCACCTTTAAAAATAGCCTCCCTATGGTTTCCTAGCCTCACAATTCTCCCATTTATACTAACTTTCCACCTTTCTATTGTATAATTCAAAAGCATTGAAATGAGTGATATATGGGGCGCCTGGGTGGCTCAGTTGGTTAAGCCACTGCCTTCGTCTCAGGTCATGATCCTGGAGTCCCGGGATCGAGTCCCACATCGGGCTCCCTGCTCAGCAGGGAGTGTGCTTCTCCCTCTGACCCTCTTCCCTCTCGTGCTCTCTATCTCTCTCAGTCTCTCTCTCTCAAATAAATAAATAAAATCTTTGAAAAAAAATGAATGAGTGATATACTCTTTTACTTAAATATTTTTCTTGGATCACATTTTAGAATCAAGTACAAAACAGGCCAACTGTAGATTTAAGGTGCTTTACAAAGTAAGCACATTCTAAAACCATGGTTCAACACCTACCATGTTCCCTCGAACCCTAGACTTTACCTCACCACTGTCCTGAACATCTTATTTTTTAACCTCCAAATTCTACTGAATTCACTCCTTCATTTCTATAATTCCATAAACAAATTACTTAATTCCTTTTCTATTTGTCTCTCCATTTCCCCCATCTGCCAGATCCATTTCTGCGCATATTCCTATGAAAACACAGCAATTGTTTTCCTGTCTCATATAATTGCTAGAAAATATGCCATTAGAAAACAATCAAATAATCAATCTAAAAATCTACTTGATCATATGTTCATATATCTAACCTATATGTATTCATAAATATATTTTTATATGTATTCATGATATATGTCATAGATGTTCATGTGAGAGGCACCCTTCCTATACTCAGAAGAGAGGAATATCCTTATCTCCAAGAGGAAAGACACCAAAAACAGAATAAATAAGCCTTGCTAAATTCTGCACCCCACCCTCATTTACTATACTGACTTCATATCCTTCATGCTATCATATTTTTTCCACAACTATTTACTTTTCATCAAATAAAGCATAAACATAATCAGGTTTAACTTTCTCTTTAAATCTTCATTTCCCTATGAAAGTTCTCATGCCATGTAAAACTTAGATAAATTTGTATGCTTTTCTACTGTTAATCTGTCTTTGTCAGTTTAATTTTCAGGCCCAGATATGGACACTAAGAAAATGAAGAAAAAATTTTCCCTCCCCTATATAAGCTTTATAGAAACAATTTTTCAATAATCACAGCAAATCCTTACTCACTGATAATACTTAGATCAGATACTCCACAGTGATGGATTATAAAGAAGTTACCATGTATTTGTTCTAAGATTTAGTTGCAAGAATGTTCAAGTATTGAAGTATTAGGAATAATAGCAAAATAGATATCACGAATAAGAAGTCAATTGAACAAATAGGTATTCTAAGTAAATGGATGTCAGACACCTTACAATAATTTTTGTAGCGTATTTCATATTCAATAATTTCATATTGTCATATACTATGGCAAAGTGTTAATTATATATTACTAAAACCTAAAAGTGATATAAATAATGAGTATGAACAGTTTCCATTTTTTCCCAAATTTTTATTCATATAAATGGGAATAGAAGTGCCAAAATATTAATTATGAGTATTTTAGGTGGTACTGTTGAAACAATTTAAATAATCTTTTTAAAATTATTGTAAAAGTATATCTGTTACTGCTTTAGTAGCAAATATAACTACCCTCAATTGATTCACCATCAAATGATCTTCAATGTTTTCATCCAAGATATCCTTAACAATTTGAGTTAGAGATCCTGAAAATAAGATAATATCAGTAAAGAAGAGAATATGAAGTGGTATAAGTGGACAAAAGCATAAACATGAATAACCAGTATGTCAATAAAAAGTCAAGAATAGAGGCTAAAAGGAAACAATGACATAAAAGAATAGGAGGGATATGTGTTTCAAAGATTCACTGTCATAGATTATTTCAAATGTTCTTTGAAGTATATAAACAATGAGGAGTAAAAATGGTTCTTTAAATAATTATTTAAAAATCTGAAGACTAGAGAGGGAGACAAACCATAAGAGACTCTTAATCTTAGAAAACAAACTGAGGGTTGCTGGAAGGGAGGGAGATGAGGGGATGGGGTAACTGAGTGAGGGACATCGGGGAGGGTATGTGTTGTAATGAGCACTGGATATCATAGAAGACTGATAAACCACAGACCTGTGCCTCTGAAACAAATAATACATTATTTGTTAATTAATTGAATTTAAATAAAAAAATAAAAATAAAAATCTGAAGAAAAATAAGCAGAAGCTGATTTGATTCTCAAAACCAAGTGAGGTTGGTATGTCTCATTTGTCTTAATTTTTGTTCTCTTGCAAAAATGTCCCTCAACTCTTAAAATTTCTTTTTTCTTCTAATACAGCTTCTTATATAGATTAGAGTACAAGACAATATCAACATATCAATTGGTCAGAGGAAAAAAAATATTCAAGGGATTTCTTGATATGAAGTTCCAGAAGTCTGATAATGTTAATATCTGATGCAATTTTGTGTTTGTATGTGGAATGTATGTCTCCAACTAATGACAACAACAAAAAATGATGACTCTTTCTTGGTGTTAATTTTTTGTGGATTTATCATTTTTATTTATTAATATTCATTTATTATCTTATTTAAATTTAATCTTAAGTATTTACTAAGTCATATAGGAATGTTTTCTTCAATATAATTATGTTTGCTTCTACTAGAATTGAGTGTGGCAAGCAAGAGTTACACCACTTTGTGTTGAACTTTGACCCATTTTAAGAAACTTGGCTTAATTAAGAATGTTCAATATTAGTGTGCCTTAATTTACCAATCTAAACCTTGATGTCATAATCTTGGTGTTGGTAGGAGTAATTACTTTCAGGCAATCCATTTTACCCAACTGGTTTCTTGTTCAAATTTTGGGGTGCTCCTCTTTTGAGTTTAATATTTTAAACATTTTAAATTGTCTTTACAGTTTAGTGATACCAGCAAAACTTATTTTGCCCTATTTATTATTTATATATTATATTTTACAAATATATGTATTCTGTATATTATGTAGTTCAGTTTTGGCAGACATATTAATTAAAATCAGTCAAACTATGAGAAGGGAAATCCGAACTGCAGGAGGTTTTCCACACTCTTAAAGATTATCTATATCTAGACTCATTGAGAGATTAAGAGAAATAAAATTTGTTATATAAACTCTAAATTAGAAAAAAAACAATAAAAAGTGATAGGGAGAATTTCTCTTCTATATTAAATCAAATAAAACCCTTTGAAAGGGGGAGAAAATGTGTGTTTTTCAATTTGAAAGTTGATGTATTAGCACTTTGAAATTATATTTTAATAGATTTCATATAAATATCATTTGTCTGATAATGCATGTAAGAAACCAGGCTCCCTTGCTGTGCCTTGGGGATCATTAATCATATGATACATGGAAAATAGTTTCTTATTTTAGAGTTAAAATTGGAAAACTGTAATTAACAGTTTTATGTGAAATGTACTCCCTGCTCTTTTAATGAGGAAGACTTTTTATCAGTAGCCCAAGGGAATTATGAGGTCTTGCTAGTCACTGAACAAACAGATTTTATTCCCTAAGAAAGCTATTAGCCAACTTGAGTATGTATCCATTTGCTAATACTAATCATCACAGATATACTTAGGAAGCTATAGATTTGTTCTTCATTTCTGGTTTATGGGGTTCATAAAAATTCCTATCCATATTTGTGAGACTTAGCATCTCATTATGTATGCCCTATCATACAATTTAGGGTTTGTTTTTAAAGGATATATATATATATATATTTAATAATATATATATATATTTAAATTTCATTTCAGAAACATTATCCTTCCAGGCATAAATTTCTATCACATGTTTAACAAACAAATTTGTTAATTTTTTAACATAGAAATAAATACATTTCTATCACCATATGTTTAACAAACTGACTACCAAAAAAGCAAAAGGTATAAAATAAAAACATTACTAATATTAATTAGCAATAAATATGGAACATTGATAAAAGTGATAAAGATAAGCAAAGGTGACAGTATATAAAGTAATAGTGCCTTTCCAGATTTAGTATTGTATTTTCCAATTATATTCATATTCATTTTATATTTCCTAATGTATTTAAGAAAATCTAACAGAAAAAAAGATTGTTTTCAATTATAATACATTTTTTGTGAAATTGCTAATAAATCCAATTTTTTGTAATATAAAGCTTTATCCCAAACTATTAAATAGTGTGCACTTATTATTCCATACACAATTTATTGAAACATTTGAATAAAAATAAATCTCACAGGATTTCTTGATCCAGATTATATCTGACAAAATTTCTAACGAAACTTGGAAAATACATCGTTTTTAATTCACTAGAAGAATCCTAATAAAGTCTAAAAATTTTTGAAAGAGAAGGGAAACATGCACTGAATTGTGTCCATATCCATCCATATCCACCCAACTTTATTATTATTGCTGTAGGAGGGAATCAAACCCAAAATTTTACTTATACAAAAGAGAGGACCAAAGTCAAAGCATGTATAGAGTGAGCATCTAAAAACACATGGGAAAAGCATCACTGAGTTTTTATAAACCTAACTAGAAATGTTATCATTTATGTGGTAGAAAAACAGTTTGGAGATCAAGTCATGCCAAGAAAGAGACATGATACACATCCCTTGCATTTTTTTTTTTTTTTGAGATACAACTAACTTCAATCTCTAATTTTAAGGGGAAAACTTAGGAAGTTTAAAACCAAGCCCAAATATCTTCAGGGTGATTCCGTGATAAACTACCTACTTGTCATAAAAAATGTCAACTACTTTGAAGGAAGATAACATTTCACAGTTTCAATATCTTTTTCAGTTATAAGGTAGAACATTTTATCTTAAATTATAAGGCCTACCAAAAAATCAAGAGAAAAGAGAAAGAAAGAAAAAATATATTCAGAGTGGACCATGATTGCATTATTAGAGTGATAAGGAAATAGAGCAAAAGATGAAGTTTAAAAAATAATAAGGAATTTCAGCAAAACTTTTGATTTATCCAAAATAATTTGGATAATATAAAACACAAAAAATATTATGTCTGAAACTATTCTTTTTTTTAAGACTTTATTTATTTATTTGACAGAGAGAGACACAGTGAGAGAGGGAACACAAGGAGGGGGAGTGGAAGAGGGAGAAGCAGGCTGCCCATGGAGCGGGGAGCTGGATAAGGGGTTCAATCCCAGGACCCTGAGATCATGACCTGAGCCAAAGGCAGACGTTTAAGGACTGAGCGACACAGGCGCCCCTGAAACTAATTATTCTTCAGATAGGTTTAATAGCAGATTAGTTACACTTTAAGACGTAATTAGTAACTTGGCAAATAATGCAAATGAAAAATGTTGAAAAGCATTAGGAATAAGAAGGAAGGAGGGAAAGAAGAAAGGAAAGAAGAGAGGGAGGAAGAAAAGGAAAGAAAGACACAAGTTGGACATAGTCAAAGGCTCTAACATAGTCATAACTGACATTTAAAAAATTTTAAAAATTAGGGGAGGGAGAATATGATAAAAAAGAATATTAAAAGATAATGACTAAAAATTTTCTGTAACAGATAGAACATTTTAATGCAGATATCCTAGAGGTTCAGTGAGTCCCAAGTAGAATTTAAAAATCACCAAACTTAGAAAACACATAGTTAGACAAAGATAAAAATTTAAGAAGAAATCTTAGAAACAGAAGAGAATAAAAGAGAAATTATCTTTTAGGAACAACAATAAGACTTACAGCTGGCATTTAATAGAAATTTTAAGAGCCAAAAGACAATAGGATATTATTTTCAAAATCTGGGATGTGTGTTTTGGAGGGAAAGGTACTGCCACATAATATTCTGTACTTTTATTCTAAGGAAAAAATGACTATGATAATTGTAAGGAAAAATATACCTTTATTCTAAGGAAAAATGACTATGAAATTAAGACGTTTTATAATAAGATGTTTTAAAAATGTGCCACAAGTTTACAATCACTACAAATATTATTAAAATGAGTTATTCAAGATGAAAGAATAATCACTCCAGCTGAAAAAAAGCAGACTTAGACCAGAATGGGTCACATATTTGGGTTAATATAAGAAGATAATTGTTTAAAACAACAAAAAGTTTGACAATGCCACATATACACACATATGCACACATCCAAACATACACATTCACTCTTGTTCTCATATTTCATATATATAATATTATATATTATTTTCATATACATATAAACACATATATATGAAATATATAACAGCCAGAGCACAAAGTTTGCAGAGGTACATGGAACTAAATTACTGTAAAATTCTTGCACAATGGGCAAACATACAAGTAATTATTTAAATATGCAGCAACTAATGCTGTATATGAAATGCCTAAGTATCCATAAAAACCACAATTGATTATATTTTAAAGTAAATGTTAATAGTAAGAAATTATGAAAATGTGAAGTATTCAAATCACTAAAAGAAGGCAGGAAGGGAGGAATAAATGAAGAACAACTGGAAATAAAACTGGGTTAAATGGAAGAAGTGAAATGATAGATTTAACCTCACATATGTGAAAATATATGAATGATTCCATTGTTAATTGTCTAAGAACTACAATAAGATTGTCCTACTACAAAACAAACAAAACAAAACAAAAAAATAAACTAACACAAATCCATGCTTAACCACATCGTATTTAAAGAGACATACTTTTTTTTCAAGTTTTTATTTAAATTCCTGTTAGTTAACATACAGTGTAATTTTAGTTTTAGGTATGGAATTTAGTGATTCATCACTTACATACAATACCCGGTGCTCATCACCACAAGTGCCCTCCTTAATCCCCATCACTTATCTCACCCATGCCTCCACCTACCTCCCCTCACCCATCAGTTTCTTCTCCATAGTTAAGAGTCTGTTTCTTGCTTGCCTCTCTTTTTTCTCCCCACATGTTCATTTGTTTTGTTTCTTAAATTCTACATATGAATGAAATCCTATGGAATTTGTCTTTCTCTGACTGATTTATTTCATTATTATATTATATTATATTATATTATATTACATTATTATGCTATAATACTCTCTAGCTCCATCCCCGTTGTTGTGAATGGCAAGATTTCATTCTTTTTGATGGATGAGTAATATCCCATTGTGTGTGTATACATAGCTCATCTCTTCTTTATCCATTCATCAATTGACAGACATCTGGGCTCTTTCCATAATTTGGCTGTTGTTGCTGCTATAAACACTGGGGTGCATGTATCCCTTTGAATAAGTATTTTTGTATCCTTTGGATAAAATCTAGTAGTGCAGTTGTAGGGTAGTTCTATTTTAACTTTTTTAGGAAACTCCATAATGTTTTCCAGAGTGGCTGCATTCCCACCAACAGTGTAAGAGGTTTCCCTTTTCTCCCCATCCTCACCAACACCTATTTTTTTCTCTATTGTTAATTTTAGCTATTCTGACAGGTGTGAGGTGATATCTCAATATAGTTTTGATTTGTATTTCCTTGACGATGAGTGATGTTGAGCATCCTTTTATGTTACAGAGACATGTAAAAATATAAATGTTAAAAGTAAAAAAATATGAAATATATATTATGCAATCAGTAAACAAAGGAAACTGGTGAGTCTACACTAATATCAGAAAAAAAGACTAAAAGGCAAAATATATTATCAGAGATAAAGATATTTCGTAGTAGTGAAGGTATAACTTCGATTGAAAGGCAAACTAATTCTAAACTTAATTTGCACTTAATAGTATTACCGTAAAAATATACATAAAGAAATGTTGACAGATGAAAAGAAGAATTACATGAATCTACAACCATAGTTGGGAAATGTCAATACACACAACTCTCAGTAATTCATAGAACAAGCAGATAAAGTATGGTGAGTATAAAGGATATTTAAATATCCTGATTAATCAATTTCACCTAATTAATACTACTTGCTACAAGTACAGAATACACTTTTTATTATCAGATGAAACATTTACTAAAATAGACACTATGCTGAGAGATAAACCAATTAATTTAGAATTCAAGTAATTGAACTTATGTAAGTATATACTCTGATAGGAAAAATTAACAAAAATAAATAGAAAAATGACAAAATGACCCTAAATTTTAGACATTAAATAGGTCATTTCTTAGTAAGACATAAGTCAAATAAGAAATCACAATAGGAAATAGAAAACTGTAAGACCTGTAAGATAAATACATATAATATTCAAAATTGTGGGTTCAAACTAACAGTGATTACAATCAGTAATTTCTTGCTCTAATGCACACATTGGAAATGAAGAAGTGTCTATAACAAACTATCTAACCTTATCTAAATTTGTTTTTTAAAAAACAACTAGCGAATGTCTCCTAAAAATGTAGAAGGGAGGAAATAATAAAGATAAGAAGAGTTAATGAAATAAAAATCAGATACTTTTTTTAATTAATGAGTCCAAAAGCTTTCTTTAAAAAATTAATAAAATTCACAAACCCCAACAAGATTTTGGAGTCAAGTTGTATAATAAATGAAACTTGTTTTTAAATGGTTCAGAAAACTGTATCTATTTTTCTATATATCTAATCCATCCATGTATTTATCTAAATAGATTAATTATTGGAATATTTTTTAAGTTTGGAATTACTTAAATGAAGAAAATAAAGGCAAAAAGGTCAATCCGATTCACTATATTAATCAAATATATCACCAATAAACCAAAAATGCAGAATACTAAATTTGATATTAATACACGCCTATGATTTAAAAACTACTCAAATTATCAAATATAAGCAAACTTTTTTTAAACTGAAAACTGGTATCTAAAGAAACAAACAAAAAAATCAAAAATAAAACTATCCTCTTGACAAAAGTTAATGATGATCTATTAAATGCTTCTCTCCTAAATTCAGGGAAAGACCAATGATATTCACTTTCACCACTTCTATTTGACATTATTCTGATGATCCTACTATGCAATACATGAAAATGTAGGTATAATTGATGTAAAATCAGAAGCAAATACATATTTGGAAATACATTATTCAGAAATGAAATAATTGTGTGCATTATAAGCATAAGAATATCCACAAGTAATTAGTAAATAGTATTCTTAGAAAGCCTCAAATAAAAAGGTATTAAAAATTTCATTTGCCTTTCAACAACCAAAAAGCAATTATCAATTAAAAGAAAAATATTGTTTGAAAGATCTTGGAAGGAATAAATTACCTAAGGATTAATCTCAAAAAAAACATCTATACTGAAACGTACCAATTTGCTGAGGGACATAAAGTAGGCTTAGAAAAAAACAGAAATATTGGAAGACTCAAGATAGTTAAAATGTAAATTCTCGTTAAAATATCAAATCTTTCAAAGGGATCAATAGACTTAATACAGTACTTGTGTGTGTGTGTGTGTGTGTGTGTGTGAAATGCAATTTGACAAGCTGGTTTTAAAATGTATATGATGATGCAAAATGTCTAGGAATGTCAAGACAATCTTTAAGAAGAAGAAGAAATTTTGCATACTTGAATTTTATGTTTGAAAGCTTTCTATAATACCAATAATTAAAAATGGTATTAATAAAATAATATAAAATGTTAATTATCAGAATAGAGTCCAGAATTGTTCCACACATTACACAATAATTTTATTTACAAAAAAGTGCACAGTAATTTAATGAGAAGTTAATGAACTTCTCAATAAATGGTGCTAGAGTAATGAGATAACAATACAGATCAAATGGCTCATTCTTCACCATTATATGCAAACATAAATTTAATGGATTATAGATTTATATTTATATGCCAAAACAATCAACTTCTTGTAGAAAGGAAGGAAAATGTATTTCAAGCAAAGCCTCCTTAAGATACTAAAAAAAAAAAAAAACCCACTAATCATACATAATGATAAACTGGAATTCATTAAAACGAACAGTTTCCATTCTACTTCATTAAGAACGTGTGTTATCTGCTGTTTTCTGAGAAGCGAACATAAGACAGATTATACATGCAAGAAATATGAGAGGGAATCCTGGAGAAGTTGGCAGTGAAAAATACAAATTTGACTCAGAGTGAAACAAGAGAGGAAAAGAAGGAGGGAAAATTGAGTGGAAGCTTCCTAGAGAGCATAGGGATTCTAATGAAATTTCAAGAGGGCTGTTAAGGTGTCTTCAAGTTAAAGTCATACATCAAACAAGTCTTATGTATCCCAGAAATGGACCTGCCTTAATATACTGGATGTATTACTCACTAGCTAGGAGCAGAGATCATGGAAAGTGTGACTTCCCTGCAAATGAAATGATAGATTTCAGAATGTTTTACTCAACTAGGTTCTCTGAATCCATAGGTTTGAAAAAACATTCTAATGTTTACCGCACACATGAAAAGCAAGCAGTAATTTATATTTATACACACACACACACACACACACACACACATACACGGATATGTGCAAAATTGTGGAAATCACTGTCAATTTTTTTTTGAAAAGGAAAAGGTTTGAAGAAAAAAATTAATGGACTCATACTGTTCAATTTTGTGAAGTTACCAATTCTTTTTAGGTAGATCACCAGAGTTAAATTAATTAAATCAAAATCAATTGGAAACCTGAAATGCCTTTAAATTTTTATATAAATAGGGAAAATGTCAAGAATATCTATGGAACATAAGGAAGAGAAACAAACTTGGGGAGTTTAAATGCTACATACAAGATTTATTATAAAGATGTAGTAATTAAGATAGATTAGTTTAGGGATAGATTTAAAAAAAGACCACTTGTACCGAATAAAAATAGATGTTATATGAGAACCTCGTGTGTATATAAAACTTGACCCTTATGGCTGATGTGACATTACAGATTAATAAAGAATAAAAGAATTAATAAAGAATTCAATGGTGGGAATATTAATTATTGTGCATTAATTATCTGTTTCCTGCATATCAAACTTCTCCAAGATGTAAAGGGGTTAAACAACATTTATTCAGCTCTCAATTTTATGTATTACTTAATGTGGTTATATTCTTGGCTGGTCGGGCTGATCTTTCACAGCTTGGCTAGGATTGATGGCCGAGGACATCTAGCTAGAATAGTTGATCTAAAATGTCTCTATTAAGAAAGCTTAATTTTGTTCCACATGCTACAAATTTCCAGGAGGCTACACTGTGTTTTCTTACATAATGACAACAGCATAAATAGAAAACATTAAAAAGCAAGGAGTTTTCAAATCTCTGCTTATGTCACACTGTTTTTTTTATCCTATTTATCAAACCTGTTCAACAAAGTTAAGATCAACTTTGGTGTATGAGAAGAAAAGTCAAAAATGTGCAGAAAGGGAGTGGAACAATGGTGGACAATTTCAAAAAATTACACACACACACAATCTGCTATAGACTGAATGTTTGTGTCCCTCACAAAATTCATATGTTGAAACCTTAATGAAACCAAATACCGATGTGACAGTATTTGGAGGAAGGGCCTGTGGGAGATGATTACATCATGAGTGTGGAGACTTCATGAATTTTATCACTTATAAAAGAGACCTTGCAGAGATCCCTCGCCCACTTCACTATGTAAGGTGAGGGGATGGCAGTCTTCAACCAGAAAGAGGGCCCTCCTCAGAACCTGACAATGTTGGCACTCTGATCTCAGACTTTCAGCCTCCAGAACTGTGAGAAATTTCTGTTGTTTATAAGCCAGGCAATTTATATTACTTTGTAATAGCAGTACAAGCAAACTAATACACAATTCATAAGAGAAAAAATGGAATTTCAATCCTTACAGCATCAGTACAAGATAGATTAAGGGTTTAAGTTTAAATTTAAGCCTTAAAAACTTTTAGAATAAAATACGGAAATATTGTAGGAAAAAATTTCTTAACTCAAAAATGGTCAAATAATTGGCCTCATTAAATTAAAATTAAAAATTCTGTTCAAAATAGACACAATAAAAAATGAAAAAATAATTTGGAGAGTATATTTAATGCTTATGGGGTAATGATTTACATATTGTTCATAGTTTTTTCTTATCTTAAAAAATTAGAAAAATAAAATCTTAAAGAAAAATGGTAATTTCACCAAAAGGGAACTCGGATACTCTAACAATAATTAGGGAACTGAAAATCATTACCGCAAATGTTCATTAGTTTATAAATATTAGATTAGGAAAATGTAGCAGTCTGGTAATACCCACTTTGGTAAAGATTTGGAGCATTAGATGTTCTTCTCCTAGAAGTGTTAATTGGTACATATTGGAAAAATACGGTATTTATGAAACTTGAAAATGTCAAGTTTTCTAATGATCCAGCAGTTCCAGTAATGGGTATATTCTATTGTAAAATTTCTCATGCGTGTTACATCACAAGACATATAATTCAGCATTCATAGAAACATGGTAAAAATTGGGAATAATCCAAATGTCTATCCAAGCACTGGGTATTACATGCAAACAATGAATCATGGAACACTACATAAAAAACTAATGATGTAATGTATGGTGATTAACATAACATAATAAAAAAAAGAAGACTGGATAGCTGAATTGTTATATTCACTCATGGAAATATACAATGAGTGCAAAATGGAATATCTATAACTCTTCACATCCACACAAAAATTATAATACTTAACAAAAATACAGTATATCATGAGTGTGGTTTTTTTTAGATTTTATTTATTTATTTGACAGAGAGAGACAGCTAGAGAGGGAACACAAGCAGGGGGAGTGGGAGAGAGAGAAGCAGCCTCCCTACTGAACAGGGAGCCCAATGCAGGGCTCGATCCCAGGACACTGGGATTATGACCTGAGCCAAAGGCAGACGCTTAACAACTGAGCCACCAAGGTGCCCCCCAATATGCAATTTTTTAAATAAACTCTACCTGCAACGTGGGGATCCTTCACAACCCTGAGATCAATAGTCTCACACTCTACCAACTGAGCCAGCCAAGCACTCCACCAATATGTAAATTTCAAAAGCAGAGAAAACTACAAATATATTATTTACCGTTCAGTAAAAGTAATTTGAAAATTATGAATAGGATATTTATGTAACTCAGTATAGTGTTTGCCTTCATGTAGGAGGAGAGGGTAGTGATAAAGTATGTCAAAGGCTTTGATGAGATAGATACACTATAATTCTTAAGCAGTATGTTGTATGCATGATTGTTCATCTTAATTCTCTTTATCTCATACATATATCTAAGTTTAATGTGTGTAAAATATTTTTATAATAAAATAATTTCAAAAACAGCATTTAGGATAGTGAGATTAATTTATAGTTTATGAAAAATGTTATTCATTCTTTAAAAGTCAATATAATTAAAAAGGAAATAGTGTAAAAAATAAAAAATGAATAGATATACTAAATTGTATCATAGATCATTTTTCTTTTCACATGAAAATGTTAGATTTTGATTATCCAATTTTCTCATAGTGTTGGATAGATTAAGGCCAAGAGCTTGATACCATATAAAACATAGGGTCTTACTACTTTGTGGGATTCATTTTTTTTTTAAGATTTTATTTATTTATTTGACAGAGAGAAAGAGACAGTGAGAGAGGGAACACAAGCAAAGGGAGTGGGAGAGGGAGAAGCAGGCTTCCCGCTGAGCAGGGAGCCTGATAACGGGGCTAGATCCCAGGACCCCAGGATCATGACCTGAGCCGAAGGCAGACGCTTAACGAGCGTCTGAGCCACCCAGGCTTTTTATGGAATTTTTGACTTTACACAAAAGTTAATGTTGCTAAGCTTCTCTAATATCATGTAACAATGAGAATATTAAAATAATATATTACATTACATATAATATTAATAGTCAGTTTCAGCCAAGTTAGTGTGAAGACATAAACATGAGAGCACAAAATGTTTAATACAGGGCATTGTGAGCAAATAAATTCTCAATAGCTATGGTTATTAGTACTATTTATCATTGTTCTTATACTGAATACCAGTTAGGATTGCTCCATAATTATAGTAATGTAATTTTAATTGAATATCATACAAATGCATAACACATGGGGAATTGATTATCTTTTATAATCTATTTCAGGTATTCCTCAATTAACATTCTTATAACCATTGGAGTTTCATGGACAGGACTCAAGGATAATTTGACGTCTATACCTCATTAGAATATCAATGATATTCCCTATTTCCTGTCAAAAAAGTTACATTCATTAATAAGTACATTTATTTTTTTTGCTACCATTCTATAACTTTATTTGGATTATTATATTGGTATATATTTTATATATATACATATATATATAAATATATATATACACCTCATAACAGAAAAAGAGATACTCTTGTAAATAAAATATGAACAACTAATATTTCTAGGTTCGAACTAAAATTCTTAGGTGCAGTTTTAAAATAATAGCTGATAACACAACCTGTAAGAAATCCGGAGAGATAGAACATTCATGATGGACAATTTATTTCATCTCTTAATACTAATACGGATATGTTGATCAGGGAAAGTGACAAAGGTTTGTTTTCCTGGGGTGAAACATTGTTGTTTCTTATGCTAAATTGGCATTCTTACTACTTATTGAGTGACTAAACCACAGTTGATTTCATAAAAATGACAGAGACTATGGGAGATGTGGAGGCGAGTGGACGACTGCAGGAGAATAAAGTTACAGCCTTTTATTCTGCACCAGCATTAGCTGTGCTGGACAAGTACAAAGTCAATACCATTTTTATTTCTTGACTTAAAATATAAATTTTAAAGCTTATATCTTCATTGCCGAGACAACTCTCCAGGGTGTTTTGATATACAGACTGTTCTTTTATCCTTAGGCACATTCTTTATTGACTTCACAAAAAAAAATTCATCATTTTCAAAATAGTACCTATATTTTTGTTACACTGTGAAAGCTGAGAATGAATAGTACCTGTGAATATTACCTGTTATTTTAAATATAAATATCGACAAGAATTCACCTAAATGTGTTGAGATCACATGAATATGCACAAGTATATCTTGTCACTATCCCTCCACATCATCCTCAAATAATCATTTTAGGATGAGTTTTCACAATTAAACCTAGATAGAATTTTGAGGCAGGTATTTGGCAACCAGTGCTCAAAGGCTATTTTGTGACACTATGTTTTTCAGTAGATCTCACTGTTGCCAAAGAGTAAAAACTGGACATATAATCACTATACCATTTGCTAAAATTACCAAAAACGGACTTCTATTTTGTTTTTTGAAAGTCTCAGGTGACAATAAGAAAAACTTAAGGTTTCATATGATAGTATATTTTTCATAAAAGAAAGAACATTTTCTTTAACATTTTAGGCACATTGGAGTATAGTATGTACTCATATTTTTAGTGATAAGGATAAACACAACTTTTTCCCTTCTGTATACAATGATTGTTTCATGGGCTAATGAATAATAACTATCCCCCCTTTTTCAATGTACTTTCAACTTTTGAGGAACTACTTTGAGTTTTTTTTATGTTTTTTTCTTCTGAAGGAGAAGTGTATTTCCTTCTCACACTTTCTTATGAGCAATGCCACTTTAATAGGAGGAGGGGTAGATTAAGGATGGGGGAGTTACATGAATTAACTTAAACTTAGTGTTCAGTAAAAAGTCTAAAAAATTTAATTAATTATTGAGCTATGTTAATATAGGGATGCATTAGGTGGAATTGAGGGGTTTTTTGGGGCGTGTCTGTTTACATTATATATAATAGTAGTACTATTATGTGGAAGACTGCTGACAAAAAGACGGTAGAAACTGATATAAATGGGCCCTCATTTCATTAGGAATTCTTTTGTAGGCTGAGCTTTCCAGAAGCAGATGCTGAGATGGAGTGTGGCGTGTGTTGTATTTATTCATCAAGCATCAACACCTGTGGGAGGAAAAAGGCAGAAGTAGATTTGGGAGAAGGTAAAAGTTACCTGCAATATAAGCCAGATTAAAAGCTCAGCCAACCTTACAGAAAATTTGGGAGTGTATATGACTCATTAGAGATGACCAGTCTTACAGTCTGCACCATAATCAATCACTAGACATGGCTTGCAATGGGACAAGCTGAGGCTATTCTAAAGGAACGGACAGCTGCAGTCTGCTGACAGCTAGCACAAGCCCTTCCTCAAAAGCAGATTTAGTTAACACATCTCTGTATCCCTCAAAGTCCATCCAGTGGACTACTCATCATCTCTGTCCTCTACTGTATTCAACTCAGCTTATACTTTTGCCAGTGTCAGTGATTTCCCTGGTGCTTTGACCTAGACCTCCATCCCTAAGGGTTTGGAGACCCTGGTCGACATGTCCTTCTTAGGCTGAGATTAATGAAGGTGTTCATTTATAGTCACAACTGGGACAGTGTATATCAGTATGCACCAAAGTGGATTATCTGGATGATAGCTATACATATCCTCCCTGCCCTCACTGTGTAACAACATGCCTACCTCCTTCTGAGATGATCAGAGTTAATTACACCTGCCAATATGCTGACTTCTGGCTTTTGCCCTGGAATTATTCTCAAATAAGTGGACATGTCCAAGAGACTGTGCCACAGGTTTAAAAACCCTTCAGGCAAGGGAATAATACAGATCTCCTATGGTTACAGACCATGTCATGTAAAGATTTTGGAGGATCATAAGGGGGACACATTAGATTAAAATGCTAACAAGATGAAAACCACCGTTCAAATGACCTGCCTTTAGGTTTTAAGAAACATGGGTTGTCTGGAAAACCTTATGCTTTGGAAATGGATAAGGCAATACAGTAATGCCAATGGTTTTAGTTTCCTGGAATATAATGAAAAGAATTCTTTCTGAAGTAATAAAACTTCATGATAGTTTTCAAATGATTTCAAAAATAATTTGTTTCAAATAAAATGTCTAGCACATAATCAATTCTAGGGAGCTAAATAATGAAAACTAGACATAAATCTATGCTTAATATTACAAGGAGATGATAGGTAACCTTGAAATATCCAAAAGATAATTGGAAATTTAAAAAAAAAATAGTTGGGGCGCCTGGGTGGCTCAGTTGGTTAAGCGACTGCCTTCGGCTCAGGTCATGATCCTGGAGTCCCGGGATCAAGTCCCACATCGGGCTCCCTGCTCAGCAGGGAGTCTGCTTCTCCCTCTGACCCTCTTCCCTCTTGTGCTCTCTATCTCTCATTCTCTCTCTCTCAAATAAATAAATAAAATCTTTAAAAAAAAAAGTTTAAAAAAAAATAAAAAAAATAGTGACATCAGATTTGGACCAAAAAAGGCAAGAAAAATTATAAAAACTTATAAACACATAAATTGCCATTAACAATTCATAACATAATAAAAAATGTGCATGCCTCTCAAAAAGAAAAAAGAAAATCAACAACAACAACAAAAAACACAATTCAGTGAATGGATTTGGCAGATTAAAAACATCTGGAAAGAGAATTAATTGCCAGAAAGATAAGTCAAAATAAGTGATACAGAATGAGTAATACAAACATAAAAAGATGAAAAATGCAGACCAGTAGAAAACAGATATAGGAGGTAGAGTTTACCAAATATTTAATTGGAGACCTAGCAAGATAGGAAAGGGAATGGAGTAAAAGAAATATTTGAGTAGCTAATAGCCAGTAATTTTCCAAAACAGTTAAAAGTCATCCATTCACAGTTTCGAGGTGCTCAAACAGCCCCAAATAAGCATAAAAAAATCCCAACCAAACACATCATAATGAAACTGTAGAAATCCAAAGAAAAATTAAATAAATCATATATGAGCTAGAGGGGGGGAAAAGAGGTTGTATTTCAATAGCAAAATTTAAACAAATAGCTGACTTTTCATCAGAAGTAATTAAACCCAGAATATCGCAGACTATGTTCAAAACACTAAATATAGAGATATATAGGGATCCTTATAGATAATCTACAAGGAAAAAGAATATATACTTCAAGAATTCAGATCAGCCAAAGATATTTTCTAGCAACCTAAAAGAAAGAATACACTACCAGCAGATCTAAGCTAAAGGCCATTCTGAAGGTGTTCGACAAATTCAAGCAGAAAGCACTGTTTTCAGATAAGGTATTAGTGATGTAAAAATAAATGAAGAACACACACACACACACGCACACACATAAATGAAGAACAATCAATGTAATAAAAATGCAAGAGAATCTAAGTGAATATTGATTCTACAAAGCAATAGTAATATCCTTTGGGGTCAAACAATTTATGGATAATAAATTAAATTGCATACTCTATTGGTTGGTGTCTTCCAGAGAAACAGAACCAGTAAGATATATATACAAATATACATGGAAAAAGGAGATTTATTATAGACATTTACTCATGGCTATAGAGGCCAAGAAGTGCCACAATATGCTGTCTGCAAGCTAGAGAAACAAGAAAGCCTGTGGTGTAATTCAGTTTAAGTCTGAAGGTTTGAGAACCAGGAGCTCCAACGTTCTAGAGCAGGAGATGATGGACATCCCTGAGAGAGGGAGAAAGAGGAGATGAGAAGGACAGGGAGAGCCAGAGACAGAGAGAGAAAGAGAGACAGAGAGAATTTCTTCCTTTCTCAGCCTTTTTTTTTTTCCCCCTCTATCTGGGTCCTCAACGATGCCTGCCCTCATTGGTGAGGGCGATCTTCTTTTCTCAGCCTACTGATAACAAACACTGATCTCTCCCAGAAACACTCTAACAAACACACGCAGAAATAATGTTTTACCAGCTCTCTGGACATCCCTTAGCTCTGTCAAGTTAACACATAAAATTAACTCACACATGCCAAGAATAGCAAAAACATTTGGGATGAAGAGAAATGGAGCTAACATGCTCCAAGCTCTTTTTTATGATCTGCAAGAAGAATGAGTGTGCCAGTAGATTTTGATAAGTAAGGGATGCATATAACGTATTTTCTTAATTACTGCAAGAAAAAACAATAAAAGAAATATAGCTTCTAAGCTAATGGAAGGGAATGTGGTATGGTAAATGTGGAATTATCAATCTAAGAAGGAAGAAAGCAGAGGAAATGAATAGAGACAGATTATACCAAAGGAAAAAAAAAAAGAGCAAGTACAATAAAATCGCACAATATCAGTAATAGCACTAATTATGTATGGGTGCATGCTCCAGTAAAACACAAATTGTCTAAATGGATAAAAAGTTAAATAAATGCATGTAACAAGGAAATAATCACACAATAAAGAAAGCTATTTCCAATAGATAGATAAACATATAGAAAGGCTGAGGTAATTACATTATGTCAAGATAAAATGGAAATTAAAGCAAAACTTAACCAGATATAAGTAGGTGATTTCAAAAAATAAGTGTTTCAATTCACCAAGAATATGTAACAAGTTTAACTTTGTATGAATTTAGTAAAATGACCAGAAATTATATACAGCAGTAATCGAAGGCAAACAGGAAATATCAGAAAAGCTAGAGAATTGCTGAATAGAAATAAATAAAATTGATCTGATACACATATACAGAATATTGTTATATAAGAATTAAAGAACATATGTTCTTTTTAAGAACATGTAAAATATTTTAAAAAGTGATTTCAAATAACAACTCATTGTAAAGGACTGAAGTCATATCAAATGTATATCAATTGTAGTACAATTAGCTAGAGATATTTATTAAAAATTTTTAAAGGTAAATTAGTAATAAAATAACATATTTTAAAAGATTTTATTTATTTATTTGACAGAGAGAGATAGTGAGAGCAGGAACACAAGCAGGGGGAGTGGGAGAGGGAGAAGCAGGTTTCCCTCCGAGCAGGGAGCCCGATGTGGGGGCTCGATCCCAGGACCCTGGGATCATGACTTGAGCCGAAGGCAGATGCTTAATGACTGAGCCACCTAGGTGCCCCTAAAAGAACATTTTTTTTAATGTATCTTGAAAATTGTAACACAACCCTTCAAACTAAAAATAAAACTATTTTCAGTTTGTTTCCTGAGATTAAGAATTCCTCATATAAGTGAGATCATATGCTACATGTCTTTCTCTGATTGACTTATTTCACTGAGGGTTGCTGGAGTGGTGGGGGGTGGGAGGGATGGGGTGGCTGGGTGATAGACATTGGGGAGGGTAGGTGCTATGGTGAGTGCTGTGAACTGTGTAAGACTGTTGAATCACAGACCTGTACCTCTGAAACAAATAATACATTATATGTTAAAAAAAATAGAAAATAGTAGGAAGGGAGAGAAAAGAAGGGGGGGTAATTGGAGGGGGAGACGAACCATGAGAGACTATGGACTCTGAGAAACAAACAGGGTTTTAAAGGGCAGGGGGGTGGGGGGATGGGTTAGCCTGGTGATGGGTATTAAAGAGGGCACGTACTGAATGGAGCACTGGGTGTTATATGCAAACAATGAATCATGGAACACTACATCAAAAACCAATGATATAATGTATGGTGATTAACATAACATAAAAAAAAAACTATTTTCATGTAAGTTTAAGAAAAAAGAAAAAACAATCACCTACGATCATTCTTACCACTCAGTTTTGTCCTGAAGATCATCTGGAGCTCAGTGAACCAAGAAAGAGGAGTGATAATCTAAACAATGGAAAGGAAAAAAAGCTCTGGTTCTTGCAAAGTTATGATTGTATACATAAAAAATATGGAAAAAATCAACACAGAGATGACTAGAAATACTGGTAGAGTTACTAGAAATTATGTCACTAGTTATAATAAGAATTCAGCAAGGTAACCAGATGTAAGAAACAAATCTGTATTTTTGAGCAATGAAAGAATAATAGATCTAAGCAATAATAAGTGAATCATATAATCAAAATACTAAGTGAAAATTAAGTTTTAAAACAATTAATCATTTGTAGTAAGCTGACAATGAGAAACAATATACATCGTATAGATATATGACTATGTGAGTAAAATATTTTAAAAGGAAAATAAGAGAAGAATAAACAGAAAATTAATTACAGATTCCAACTGGAGAAACATAGTTAAGCCGAGGCTGAGATAGAGGAGAGGTCCGGGATTAGATGCTACACTTCTGGTAAATGTCTCTTTCTTGGAATTGTAGATTCTAAGAGTTCATTTTCTTTTTTCTAACTCCATTATATGTATGTATGGTTTTCTTTTAAAATTAATATTCTACAATAGAAATTAAGATAAAATAAATATCACAAGATTTATAGAAGGGAATAATCGGGGTACAGCAACAAAAACTAAAGAGGTTAAAATGAACTAAACGAACAGAGCAAGAAATTAAGTGGCATGTAGAGTAAAATAAAAAGTTCCCACAAAGTCTATGTGGAATTTATCCAAAGCCAAAATAGCTAATAATTTTTTATGACTGGAAAAATACATGTCTTTATATCAAGAAAACCTGAATATTGAGCTGAATATCCAGAAACATTCTGATAAAACTGCGAAGCATAAAGGAAAATCTAAGATATTCAAAAAATAATGTGTATTACTTATGAAAGAATATTGAACTGAAAAATAAGTTTTCATCAGCAACAGTATTCTAGAAAAATTAAATAGTAACTAAAATGTTGAGGAAATATCATCTTTATCCTAAAACTTATCAAGTTAATTTAAGAAAAAATTATACTCATAGTTGACTTCTTGTCAGAAAATACTAGAAAAATGAATAAAGATTTTAAATTTCCCAGGAAAAATATCCTTCTTTCTAAAATTCTATCTCCTGTATATTCAAATTTAGGAGTTTTAAGAATGAGGTGGGGTACAAGATGTAACATTTTCAGATTAGAATAAAACTGAAAGTTTACCACTAACAAAGCATTCGTTATTAAAAAAAAAAAAAAAAAAGACTTTGGGGCACCTGAGTGGCTCAGTCGTTAGGTGTCTGCCTTCGGCTCAGGTCATGATCCCAGGATCCTGGGATCATGACTTGAGACCAACGTAGATGGTTAACGGACTGAGCCACCCAGGTGCCCCCTAAAAAGCATTCCTAACTATTGTCATGGGTTATGTAACATTTATAAAACTCAGCTTTCCCATTTGTAATCTATGGAGGAAGAGTGTATAATTCTACTTCATATTGTGTACAAATTGCATTCTAAAATTGTAAGTATCAAGTATAATTTTTGATATATGGTTAGGCCTCAGTGAATATTATTTATCTTTACTATCACTTTTCCTTATTAATATAGAGAAATACTGCTATATATTTTTAAAAGAACAGAGTTAAACACATTTATTTATTTATCCCATCTTTATTGATCTATAATTGACATATAATATTAAGTTTAAGGTGTACAACATTATTGTGGCTTTAATAAATTGACCTTTGTTAAGTAGAGCCTGGGGTGTCACACAGTGAACCATGGGTTTTAAGAAAAGGCCACAAGAGAATTGAAAAAGGAGTTTATTATTCACAGGTCCTGGAGGAAGTACACAGCATACCTTGAGGGGCCTAATGAAGAGGTCAAAGCAGGGTACAGGCAGAGAGGAAGAAGGACCTGAGGCACATGCCTTTATTAGGTTCCTTAGGTTGGATGCTTTAGGGTTCTCAGGCTAAGGCCAGATTAGTCAATTAAAATAATAAAAAAAGCAAGATCTTGGTAAACTCCACAAGGTCTTATCTAAGGAGCCCACTAAGGAAAGGTTCTGTCTGAGAGACATAAGAGATTGTTTATCACAAGGACCTATGGAGAAGTCATCAGGAACTTACAATTTTCTTGTGACTGTGGAGTGCTATCTTAGGGCATGTGCTCACATGAGGCCCCTGCTGGCAGGTTGGCCAAACAAAACGGATACCAAGCCAGCAATACCTTGGAGCGGCTTAGGTAAAGTCTTGACAACTTAATGACTAGATGTATGCATATATTGCAGAATGAAATCACTTATATTTAGATAACTTCCTCCAGTCTTAGAATTGGTGAGAAATTAAATGAGGCCAATAAAATTTCCAAAAATATTAGCCTTTATCGGATATGAGTAATGACACAAATACTGTGAAAAATGCTGCTTCTTATAACCAGAAAAAAATAAATGAAAATATTTTTCGCTATCATGTGCTAACTTTTCCAATATTTTCTGTTAGCCATATCTGATAGAGAAATTAATAATCTGTATAAATCATTTTAAACATACTTCAAGTCATGCTTTTTGCTAGGTAAATATTTTAAGTACGGGACAAAAATACATGAGTATTTTATCATCAAAAATCATGCTTTTCTGTCCAGATCAACTGACTTTAACTTTTAGGAAAAAAGAGTTAATGCTCTTGGCAGGATGACTGCATATGTAGATGCAAGCTAAACCACCCTGCTTATGATTTATGCAGAAAGAAAGATTGGATTATAGTAAATCAATAGTGCAGCATTTGCAAATTATTCCACTGGGTCTATACAGATCATGTTGGCTTGTATATTGTATTAGGTTCACCATTTCTGCAGACTTTTTGCAAAAGTTATTTGTATATTTGTGGTTACATATTATTTATTAGATGACAATATCTTGAAAGTAATGTAAAATACATTTAACTAAACTTCTTAAACAAAAGATTTGTGATTAATCTAGTCACAAAATATATCCATCAAATAACAAATATTTTGGATATTTTTTCAAAAACTATTAACTATTGGGATGAACTAAATATGTGGTAAGTGGCTTAAGACACATAATTTCATTAGAATCTAGGAATATCACATTAAAAGTAAGTGTTAACAAAATCAGCCCTGACTGCCTGATAAGAATCACTGATTTAGAATAATCCATAAATAAATAAAATTTTTAATTTGCAAAACACACACACACACACACAAATAAGTGTTAATTTTCCTTGTGAGTTAGAAATGTCTTAAGAGAAAAAGATCTCTATCAGTATTTTTATTCTGCACTGTTTTAATAATTTCTAAATTCAAAAAAATAAAAACAGAAATGTATCTTAAGTGTGCCCATAAATACAAGAAAGCAAGTATTATTATGTGAAGCTACAAATGGCCCTCATTTCATAGATAGAATTCCAGCTTTCCTCCATTGAAACTGCACATTCAAATGGGAATAACAGAAAGTACAAAGCACTTAGAAATTTTCATGTGGACATTGTTAGGAATTGTTCCAGATGTGTGAGAAAATATAATTTTTCACTTAATTAATGCTGTAAGATTAAATGAGATAAATTTGCAGCTATTTAGTTTATATTAAATTTGATTAAAATAAATAGTGCTCGGCTCTGTATCAAACTTAATAGTATTTAAAAATTTTCTTTTGGGGAAAAATGAATTTAGTGGTATTTACAAATATTTATTTTATAAGCATATGGAAGGTATTTAAATTACTGATTAGATGAATCTTATTTACTTAGGGAGCTTCTATTATCATAGAGTATTCTTTATTTTCACTATTTTAAAATTAGTTTATTTTTTAAAGGTGGTGCTATATTTAAGCCATCAGGGCAGCAAATTCATACTGAAAGATTATAGCATTATAGTTCATCAGTGGTACACAACATTACTAAACTATAATGCTATAAATAAGTATGAATCTAGAAAAGATGATGTACTTATTTCAATGATATTTAAGACATTCTTGCAAAAAAATTATTTTCAACATCATAATAGTCAAGATTTTAAATATTCTGATTATTAGGCTTTATGTAAATGAGTTTTTTTAATGAGAGAGATTTTTTTATAGGAGTAACAGAAGAGAAAATGCTACTATTGTTCCTTGTGACCAATATTCCCAGTTACTCTATACTTTGTGAGATATCTTCAATAAACATGAATTTTTTGGACCTGTCAATTAATTTGATCTCAGTCAGTTTAGCTTACTTATCAATGGAATTCATAAAAATTTGTAAGAAATCAGACTGACTTTTTAAAAAAGTATTTATCAGTAGATATTTAATAAATACTTTTGAATAAAATGATAAACATATATAAGAATATGTTACTTTACTAGTTCTCATAGGGCCTAAATTGTCTTTCTGAAACCTCAAAAATATTTCACCTTATTTAGGATAAGGCAGAGGAAATTATTTCCCCAAAATAATCTCTCATGAAAACCTTGAATACGTGAAAGATATTAAAGCACTAAATCAAGAAAAATAATGATGGTACAATATATTTGAAACTCTCTATTTCCTCTTAGAAGAACAAAAGAACAAATAGATATGAAAAGCAAACAAAACACACTGAACAAAACAAAAACACCACCAATGATGAAAGCGATAACAGAACACCAGAATACGTTCATCTTCAACAAAACCGGCTGAAGAATTATCCTAGAAAAAAAATGAGGAGGAGAGGCAAATAATCTACAACAGCTGGATTTACAGAAGACACACATAACTCAGTACCAAGATCATGAAGAGAGATGGGTTTATTTGTCTTAAGTTCAGGGTATAGGAAATACTGACAAATACCCTTAAAAAGGGGTGGCTCTAAAATGGTGGAAACATTAGTAGGTATCAACCATTAGTTGATAACAACCAGTAAAAACAGTAGTAAACTTCAGGCTTTAATTCATAGTCAAGTGATGTTAAGAAATATTAACAAAAACTAGGAAATAAAATATATGAATGTATGCATATTCTTTTCATGTCATTGATTAATAGTCAGCCAAGAATTAATTTTCTAGGATAATACATCCTTGATATGTATTATTTGATGAGGCAAAATTTTCTAAAATTAACAGGTTAATTTATAATGTACAGTAGAGGATATAATCACATTGATTACAGATTTATTTTCCTATTGGATATTGAGAAGTTTTGTATCAATTAGGAAGTTTATTTCATCATTAAGATGACTGAATGTTTAAATCTCCAGTCCTCAATATCTTTTTTGAACTATCCTTATCATCTTACTGGTTTCCTCATTAATTAATAAGTTTAATAAAATATTTGACAGATATTAATTTTATATTTGCATATCATGTCTGTAATTTCATAGATATACATGTTAAGCATGTTGGAGATTCACCTGAGATGCTTTAGTAATCCTACCTTCTAGAACCAGTGAAATGTATTAAATCACAAGTGCTCCTCCTGGGATATTTATAGCTAAGAACAACTTCTCTTTGTTCCAAAATGATTCTCCAAAAGTACTGGAACTTGAGTTTCCCTCTCTCTCTCTCTTCCTCTCTCCCTTCCTTTCTTTCTCTTTCTCTCTCTCTCCCCATCCCTCCCCTTTTCCCACATTTTATGGGAGTTTTTTTTTTATTATTTTTTATTTTCTATTTCTTGGCAAAGCTCAGTTCTGGTTCTAATGCAACCAGCCAATAAATCATTTCCCAGCAGTGGCAGCAATGACAAAGAACTTGGTTTTATGATTTGACCATTTGGTGATCCCTATTGGGTGGACAATAAAAATCTATTAAATAAAAATTAAGAGACAATACAAGAATTCCATTTGTTCATTTTTTTCTTGTTTTTCTGTTAGAATATTTGTGAGCTGACATCAAATAAGAATATATTTCATGCTAGTTGGAACAAAAAACAGTCTTTCAAATCTAGACCAATGATTTCTTGTGTTTACTCATGACCCATAACTGAGGATATTGAAGGTATCCACTCTGTGTGTAACAGAACCTCTGCCTCTCATATGTGAGCATGAACAATTTCACCTTTGGGAAATATTAACAAGTAATAGACTGTCTTAAACTAAAGAATTTGTATTCCAATTGATTTATAAAAACAGACATATATCTAATGTTATCCAAATTTCTAAAATGTGATGACTTTTAAGAAAAATTAATTCTCTTTATACATAAATTTCTAGCTCATAAATACTTTTATGTAAAAAATCAAACATAATAAGTTGAATCCTTGGACAGACTAAACTGGTTTAATAATTTAAGTTTTTTTTTGTTTGTTTGTTTGAAAATGTATGCAGCTATTTGTATTAAACTTGTTTTGATTAGTACAGAGTATAAGGTGTATATTTTATTTTTAAATAAAATTTGTGTTTGTCTTAAGAAGAGACAAATCAGAATTATTAAACATTTTTTGTAATTTTACTGATCTGATAATCTAACATTCCACATAATTCTCAGGATTCTGAAACATGTAAAATTATCTGTTAAACTAAATCAAATTATATTTCTGAAAAGTATTTTTATATCACTCATTATTAGACTTTCTAGTATGCTACCCCAACTAGAGTTTCCAGGAGACTTGTTGAACTCTAAAGTCAGGAATTGATATTGAATCAATTAAATTAATGGATAATCTTTACAAACTGGGGTAATCTTTAAGTAAAATGAAAACCTGAAGCCATGATAACCAAGTATTTTATTTTATTTTATTTTTTTTTTAAATTTTTTTTATTGTTATGTTAATCACCATATATTACATCATTAGTTTTTGATGCAGTGTTCCATGATTCATTGTTTGTTCATAACACCCAGTGCACCATGCAAAACGTGCCCTCATCAATACCCATCACCAGGCTAACCCATCCCCCCACCCCCCTACCCTCTAGAACCCTCAGTTTGTTTTTCAGAGTCCATCATCTCTCATGGTTCGTCTCCCCCTCTGACATACTCCCCTTTTCTTCCTCTCCTGTTATCTTCTTCTTTTCCTTTTTTCTTAAAATATGTTGCGTTATTTGTTTCAGAAGTACAGATCTGTGATTCAACAGTCTTGCACAATTCACAGTGCTCACTGTAGCACATACCCTCCCCAATGTCTATCACCCAGCCATCCCATCCCTCCCACCCCCAACCACTCCAGTAACACTCAGTTTGTTTCCTGAGATTAAGAATTCCTCATATCAGTGAGGTCATGTGATACATGTCTTTCTCTGATTGACTTATTTCACTCAGCATAACACCCTCCAGTTCCATCCACGTCATTGCAAATGGCAAGATCTCATTCCTTTTGATGGCTGCATAATATTCCATTGTGTATATATACCACATCTTCTTTATCCATTCATCTGTCGATGGGCATCTTGGCTCTTTCCACAGTTTGGCTATTGTGGACATTGCTGCTATAAACATTGGGGTACATGTACCCCTTCGGGTCCCTACATTTGTATCTTTGTGGTAAATACCCAGTAGTGCAATTGCTGGATCGAACGGTAGCTCTAATTTCAACTGTTTGAGGAACCTCCATACTGTTTTCCAGAGGGGTTGCACCAGCTTGCATTCCCACCAACAGTGTAGGAGGGTTCCCCTTTCTCCACATTCCCGCCAACATCTGTCGTTCCCTGACTTGTTAATTTTAGCCATTCTGACGGGTGTGAGGTGGTATCTCATTGAGGTTTTGATTTGGATTTCCCTGATGCCGAGTGATGTTGAGCACTTTTTCATGTGCCTGTTGGCCATTTGGATGTCTTCTTTGGAGAAATGTCTGTTCATGTCTTCTGCCCATTTCTTGATTGGATTATTTGTTCTTTGGGTGTTGAGTTTGATAAGTTCTTTATAGATTTTGGATACTAGCCCTTTATCTGATATGTCGTTTGCAAATATTTTCTCCCATTCTGTCGGTTGTCTTTTGGTTTTGTGGACTGTCTCTTTTGCTGTGCAAAAGCTTTTTATCTTGATGAAATCCCAATAGTTCATTTTTGCCCTGGCTTCCCGTGCCTTTGGCGATGTTTCTAGGAAGAAGTTGCTGCGGCTAAGGTCGAAAAGGTTGCTACCTGTGTTCTCCTTTAGGATTTGGATGGACTCCTGTCTCACGTTTAGGTCTTTCAACCATTTGGAGTCTATTCTTGTGTGTGGTGTAAGGAAATGGTCCAGTTTCATTCTTCTGCATGTGGCTGTCCAATTTTCCCAACACCATTTGTTGGAGAGACTGTCTTTTTGCCATTGGACATTCTTTCCTGCTTTGTCAAAGATGAGTTGACCATAGAGTTGAGGGTCCATTTCTGGGCTCTCGATTCTGTTCCATTGATCTATGCGTCTGTTTTTGTGCCAGTACCATACTGTCTTGATGATGACAGCTTTGTAATAGAGCTGGAAGTCCGGAATTGTGATGCCGCCAGCTTTGCTTTTCTTTTTCAGTATTCCTCTGGCTATTCGGGGTCTCTTCTGGTTCCATACAAATTTTAGGATTATTTGTTCCATTTCTTTGAAAAAAGTGGATGGTATTTTGATGGGGATTGCATTGAATGTGTAGATTGCTCTAGGTAGCATTGAGATCTTCACAATGTTGGTTCTCCCAATCCATGAGCATGGAACGTTTTTCCATTTCTTTGTGTCTTCTTCAATTTCTTTCATGAGTATTTTATAGTTTTCTGAGTACAGATCCTTTGCCTCTTTGGTTAGATTTATTCCTAGGTATCTAATGGTTTTGGGTGCAATTGTAAATGGGATAGACTCCTTGATTTGTCTCTCTTCTGTCTTGTTGTTGGTGTATAGGAATGCCACTGATTTCTGTGCATTGATTTTATATCCTGCTACTTTACTGAATTCCTGTATGAGTTCTAGCAGTTTTGGGGTGGAGTCTTTTGGGTTTTCCACGTACAGTATCATATCATCTGCAAAGAGTGAGAGTTTGACTTCCTCTTTGCCGATTTGGATGCCTTTGATTTCTTTTTGTTGTCTGATTGCTGTGGCTAGGACTTCTAATACTATGTTGAATAGCAGTGGTGAGAGTGGACATCCCTGCCGCGTTCCTGACCTTAGGGGAAAGGCTCTCAGCCTTTCCCCATTGAGAATGATACTCGCTGTAGGTTTTTCATAGATGGCGATAACCAAGTATTTTAAACATACATACATATATATATGTATGTATATTTATAAAGTAAATCGAAATTAAATGTATAGTATTTTAATTAAATATATACTTAGTTATACTTAAACATTAAACATGCCATTGAACATATTAAATACATAAACATTAAATATACATTATAAAAAATTAAATGCATGAAATACGTCTAAAATATTTTTTACATTAACACATTACAAAATGGCAATAATTTTGACTCTTGTTAAAGAGTTTGTTTATGCTAATAAACTTACAGATGGTAGCTATGGGAGTTGAGTTTTGATACATTGCTAAATTTTATGTGTGTGATGGGCAATGACTACCTCACAGTGAAATAACATTTTTTAAATGTAGCTAAATGCAGAGTTATTATGGATATTTGTGACAACACCAGGAGCAATAACACAAAAGAAATGCAACTGTACATATAAAGTAATGGATGTAACTTCAGTTTTTATTAAGAATAGTTTAGTTGTGTCTTATAGTCAAATGTCATTTCATTTCTGTGTATGAAAGAGCTTATTAAAGCTCTTTATATAATGAGTTGTAGAAGTTGCAAGTGAAGTAAAGTTTGTTTGTTTTATAATACTTGAGTCCTTGAAAATTTTGTAAAATTGACTCAGCATTAATAGGCTCAATGATAAAAGGAATTTCTAAATCCAATTCTATAATATATTAATGCACTTAGAATTTTGCATTCTCTCAGATAAAATTAATTTTAAAGCATTTTTAAGTATCTTAACAATGGATAATAAAAACATAACCTTTACCTTCTATGTGATTTCCTCAGGTCTCTGAAATTTTTACAAGTATTGTGATTTGTGTTGTTTTTGTAACGTCAGTAATTATAAAACCAACCCTGCAAAAAAAAACTCAAAAAACAAAATTTCCTCACTGCAAAAAAATTTAGATTTTTAACAATAGTATTGTATGTTGCTTTCTACTATATTTACTTCCAAATTATATATGGTCACTTTAATTAAATAGGCAAAAAATATTTGTCAGGTATCCATGGTTTTATCTAATCATAAGATGAAATCACTCTGAAATTATATTGATATTACCTTTTGTAATCAGCTTTTAAATTAGAATAAATAAATAAAGATTTGCAATGTCTCTTACACCTGAAATTATCGTTCAAATTTGCTAGAAGTCCCTCAAAAATTGTCCTTTGTTTTTTCAAACCATAATAAGAGTGCTATAATAATTAAAGTTCTTTGATGTATTCATATTTTAATTGGATTCTGCTATTATAAAGAGCTGAATGGGAAAATTTTTCAAATCAAAGGGATATTTGTGAATAGAAATTTATTACTGTAAATTTTTGGGTGATTAAAACTTTACAGAAAATATTGGAAGTCTCCAGAGATTTGTTAATGTTCTTAATATCCATAATATTGTTAAACAAAATCAAATCTGGACTTAGGTAAGGAGCAATATTTATACAAAAAAACTATTGCAACAAGGAGGATGATCTGATCTTAAGATCTGCTTGTGTCTCAAAATGAAACAGATAGGGATGCCTGGGTGGCTCAGTTAGTTAAGCATCTTACTCTTAATTTTGGCTCAGTTCATGATCACAGGGTCATGAGATCGAGCCCCACATCAGTCTCTGAGCTCAGCACGGAATCTACTTGGGATTCTCTCTCTCTCTCTCTCCCTCTCCCTCTCCCTCTGCTCCTCTCCCAGCTTGCGGGTGTGCTATCTCTCTCTCAAATAACTATCTAACTAACTAAATAAAATCTTTTAAAAAAATGAAGCAGAAAGAAAAGGGGCTTTTCTTTTATAGGGAGGAGATGACACTAGCTGGAAATTTGAGAAAAAAATGAGCAAACAAGTAAGGGTTTGCACACAGCATCACTGAGGAAGTTTAATGGGAAATAATTCATCTTGTGCAAATGATTCTTATAAAAAGCGATTGTTCTACACCTTAGTGTTTGCTTCAACTTGGTGGGAGCCAATATTGAGGGGACTATGGGAGGAGAGAAAGTTGACCAAAGACTGATCAAGTCAAGTCAGTGGCAAAGTAAGAGGCAATTGGTTTGTCCTCCCTGTTGTTTAAGAGAAATAAAGTTCATCTTTAAAAACTATTAGAGATTCAATAGTCATTGTGAAGTTGAGGTTCTTAAAGTGGTTTTCATGGTGGGTTGGCCACACACTCTTGTTGGCTTTAAAAAAAAATAGCTGTGTCATTGACTGGGCATGTTGTCAAATTGACAATTATTGAAGAGTCTTGGAGATACAGCAATTGATGAGTGGTATACCTAGGAATGTAATAAAAGGAGCAACTATTAATGGATGAATAAAGAAGTAAAACTAAGATTTTAGTTTGGAAGAAAGCCAGTTGAGAGGATTTTAAGACACTGGCATCCTTAGAAGGCAGAGTAAGAATGGCATTGGCCAATCTGACAGGCTTTCTGGTGTATGATCTGAATATTTTTGGTCTTGGCACAGCCATCAGGGGGGTTTTGGAGAACATATGCACAATGGTTGGTTCCAACCACTGCATGAGTTTCCCTTTGGGCCAGAATCATCTCTGCTGCCGGATGATTTTTGGAGTTCTGATAGTTCTCTGGCAGTGAGGTTGTTGGTTTAGGTAAGATTGTTCATAGTCTTGACTCATACCCAGAGTGGAGCTTGGAAAATACAGAAATTCTGTTGAACATTTTCAGTAGCCCATATGACAGTAGTGCCAGGCATGAAAGCTGACCATATAGATCTGCTGTGTGGCATCCAAGTCTTTGAGATTTACTCCCAATCTTCAATACTCTCATTTAAAGGTTTCTTGAGAACTTGATGAGAAAGGAAGGTCACAGTGTCTTACTGGGGCTAGATTTTTGCACCTAAATTTGTAACTGTAAATTATTTGTGTAGACATATTGGATCATCAAATCAAAGGTAACAGAGTAGTTATTATAAGAAAAGAAGGCAGCCTGATTAAATATTTGATAAGGATTAGTACAATTAGCTAATAAGACCCAGTCCAATTAGCAGGCAAATTAATAGGCATGGTTGCCACAAAGAAAGTTATGTCTCATCAGAGGTTACCCAGGATTCATGGGAATAATGGATTTTTATTTTGGAGTTGGGTAAGATTTTTTGATGGAAATGTCCTATTCAGCTGGGAATAGGAAATTCCTCAGATTGTTTCTTCTAGGATGGACAGACCTAAGTGTACCAGAGAAAACTTTGTTTAGGATCATATCGGTCTATTAGATGCATAAAATAAGACCAAGAATATGTACTTTTGCATCCCATAATCACTGTAAATATTGTTGGTGGGAAAAGAGTGTAATTGCTGATACTTAAACCCACAAAAAGGCCCTTGGTTATGTTATAGCAGAAGCATAGATTGCTCTTTTGAAAGGTATTAAGTTTGAAGGGGATTTCTTTTGAAGTCTTGAGAGAAAAACTCAAGAATCCCTACATATTAACACAATGCCCTGAAATTTGAGATAGATATAAGAATTTGTAGGAAACTGAAGTTTTCTAAGGGAAAGAGAGTTCATAATGAGCAATCAGAAGTAAGGTTGTGAAATTATTCTGAGGGAATTAAGGAATGCCATTGATTCTGGGATATTTGCAGGGATGGGGGAATTATTGAGGGAGAAACAGATTGGGGAAGGAGGAAGAGATAGACACTACATAGTAAGGCTCATTATGGAAGGAAATTGTTGCATGTGGGTAATTACATGAAAAGAAGGGTACATTGGAGGGAATTAACAAGGAAAAGGATGTAGTAAAGAGAGACAATGAAAATGGTGAGAATAAGTAAGCAAAGGAATCCTAAAGGGCATTTTTCTGGCATTGTGGGTGGAATCTTATTTTCCTGTAATGTCATCTGCTGCATCTGTAGTTTTGGGAAAAGCTGGTCATCTTTGGTATCATCTGCTTTTGAGGGCTCTCATGAGAGTCTTAGGTTTAGGTCTTCAATTGGAGTGCATGTCCATGAAGAGTAGCTTTTGTACCTTTTTGGTTGAGACATGAATTTAAGGTCAAGTCACCTAGAGTTTGCCAGCAGTATTGGCGTTATGGAGGATGGGCTAAGAGCCCTTTTTAAGGGATTTAACACTAGTTTTCGGGTGATGTCACTTCCAGAGAATTAAGTTTCCAGTTTCTAGACTGTGGAGTGATTTAGAAGACAAGAGAAGGAAAAACCTCTTCATGATAAGTAAATGTAAAATTGAAAAGTCCCTTGCAGCATGTTATAATGTCTGAATTAACTAGATTAGAGCCTTTGAATAGGGAACAGAATAGGGAATTTTTATGGGTTGGTTAATTATTGTTTAATATGTGGACAGTTAGTGAGATACAACAGGAAAGGACTGGCAGTCAATCAGGGTTAAGGGCAAAACTTGACGCCATGGGAGATTATGTTTTTTTTCTGTCAGTTTGTCAAGTTTTAATTTTTATAGTTGAATTTGGGTACACGTTTTGATAGCTCTCACTACTTTTTCAGTTGACTAGGGATGATACAGACACTGTATTTTGCGGGGGTGGGGGTGGAGAAAGGTTTCACTATTTGGATAAGTTTGCCAGTGAAATGCATCCCATAGTCACTTGAAAACATTAGTGAAATTTCCCATGTAGGAAATACTCATTTTATTAAGCTTAGCAGCATTATTGGCAGTGACCTTTTTTTATTTATTTTTTATTTTTTTATTTTTTTTAGATTTTTTTTTATTTATTTGAGAGAGAGAATGAGAGAGAGAGAGAGAGCACATAAGAGGGGGGAGGGGCAGAGGGAGAAGCAGACTCCCCGCTGAGCAGGGAGCCCGATGTGAGACTCGATCCCGGGACTCCAGGGTCATGACCTGAGCCGAAGGCAGTCGCTTAACCAACTGAGCCACCCAGGTGTCCCGGCAGTGACCTTTTTTAAAGAAAATCTTCAAGTTAGTAGGAAAACATGCATATGAGGGTAGGGACATATTTATAACCATGAGATTTAGGGAACTGAATACAATCTAGTTGTCAGTGAAGAAAATGTCTTAAACATTTGCATGTTAATGAAAGTTTTCATCTAATTTACCTGAGTCCTCAATTTAAAACTGCTCTTCAGAGTATACTGGATTTAAATTATAGGTGTAAAATTAAAACCAAAAGGATATGTTTTTTAAAAATTACTAAAATTATGACCGATGTCATCATAATGTTGTTTTCTCTTATTTAGAAATGATGTAGGGCACCTGGGTGGCTCAGTTGTTAAGCGTCTGCCTTCGACTTAGGTCATAATCTCAGGGTCCTGGGATCGAGCCCCGCATGGGGCTCTCCGCTCATCAGGGAGCCTATTTCTCCCTCTCCCACTCCCCCTGCTTGTGTTCCCTCTCCCGCTGTGTCTCTCTTTGTCAAACAAATAAAATCTTAAAAAAAAAAGAAATGATGTAGATATTTAATGAATATGCAATTGATTAACTAAATTTAATCAAGTGTAAGGTATTAATAGAAGATTTTGAAAAATATATTTAAATTGATTTATTACAAAATACATTTACATTTTGAAATAAAGTTTGTTAAAGTAATCATTTAGTTTGGTTAAATATATAAAATATAATCTTAAACATTTATTACATATAATGCTAATTTATTCAACTGGTAAACCTGCATAAGTTTAAGAGGAACATATACAAATAGAATAAAAATACATGCTTGCATTATATTTAACACTGATAACTAAGAATACATAGATTTTTTTATTAAATTAACAATATTAAACTAGCCCCATTGGTTGCAGATTATCTATATTATGTGAACTAGAATTTATGAGATGCTTGTGTCAGTTCTTTTGAAAAAGTATTAGAAATTTATTACTGTTTTAATTTCTGGGAATTTTAAGAATATTTCATTTTTATAGTGCTTATTTATCTTTAACCCAATCAATATATAGAGCTACTATGAGGGATTTTTATCATCTAATTTGGTAACATCATCCAGAGGCAGAAAAATATTACTTACATAAAGCCTACATATATACATATATACACATAGACAGACACAGAGAGCTTATAGCTTTAATTTTAAAATTTTAGCTATGAGTCAAGCATAAATACAGAAATACAGATGTTTGTGTTTTATATAAAAGAGTAGAGTCTTGTTTTTGTTTCAAATTTGTACTGTTACCAGGATTGTGTTTCTCTCTGATACAACAAGTTGAGGTTACCTGAGCAATACGACAAATACCCAAGAATACTTACAAAGGAGACATCTGGACTGTTTTTTCTCTATCTGCACTTTTATGGAGGCTGTAGACTAAAATTTGGGTTACAGACCAAGACTAAGCAACTGTCTGGGTATCTCCAGTTCCCATCTAAGTGGATTGAACAACCATCCTGTTTCAAATTTTCTTTTTTAGACTCAGGTGGTTGCTCTTGGGAGCTCTGAGCCCTTCAAGTGCCCTCTGTGTGTGAAATTGAATTACTAACAGGAAGTTGAGGGGCTCCAGTAGGAAGAGAGCCTGGTGAAAAGGATTAACATAGGGATAAAATAGGTGCTGGTTTGAAGTTGGGAAGATTGAAGGATTCAAAGGAGCTCAAGGAAAGATTTAAGGTAGAAAAATGAGTAAGAAGGAACAGGGGAAGAAAGAGTTCTTTAGATGAGTTAATTTGAGGAGATCTCAAGTTTCCATGAAGTTGCAAATTATCCTTTGTCAAATTTTCCTAATTTGGAGATAGTGGCCCAAATTAATATCATAGTGGTGAACATACAGTCAGCAGAGAAGGAGGAAGGGGAGTGCAACTGTGAAGTGAGAATTAAGAGGAAATTTGTTCTAAATTTGTCTTCTAGGGGTGCCTGGGTGGCTCAGTCTGTTAAGCTTCCTGTTCTTGATTTCAGCTCAGTTTGTGATCTCAAGTCCTGGGATCTACCCTCACCTCGGCTCTGTGCCCAGCTTGAGGATTCTCTCTCTCTTCTCTCCCTCCATCCCTCCCCCCACTAACGCTCTCTCTCTCTCAAATAAATAAATCTTTAAAAAAAGATTTTTAAAACAAATTTGTCTTCTAAAATGAGACTCAAATCTCTTTCATTCTATAATCACTGCTCATTTTAATACTTTTGTTGTAATTGTACACTTCACACAAAAAATTAAAATAATATATTTAGAAATGAAATGAAAACAAATTTATTCAAAAGAAATGTGTATAGAAGTTTAAAAAGCTGTATCTAAAACATTTTATTATTCCAATGATTAAACTATGCTATGGCTCAACTAACTCTTCCTGAGTTTTGGCTAGTATGTCCTACAACTGCTTCAAATGCAAATCACTCAATGTGATTATATAAGTTCTGACAAATCTTTTAATTTAGTGATTATATAATTTAATAGCATCAAAAAGAGCAATACATTTTTAAAATCAGTAATTTTAAAACTTTTCTTTTTCAAAAACTGTAAAGGTAAAACTGAAAGCCTTTGGAAAATGAAAAATTTAAAAATTAAGATAATTTTTAAATTATATAATATATAGATATTAGATATATAGAGATATAGAGATATACTTATATATCTATATATAGATAAAGTGAAGATATAATAAATATCTTCACTTTAACTAGATTAATTTTATTTCCACTTAGCATAAAGGATACTCATTTAACTTTATATATATATACCTAAATATGCTATAAAATTTAAGAATATTTTATTTCCAATGTTGACATTTTCCAATAAATGAATCAAAAACTTCTACAGTTTTTTTTCCAGAATGAACAGACATTTTAAACAATTCTATATTGCTTCTATTTGTAGACTACTTCTTTTCATCTTGTTTCACAGCCTTAGGAAAAAAATTATTTGACAAGTCATCTTTAATATATTGGTAGTATTGAAAATTCTATTTGATTTGTGTTTTTAATTTTTCTCTATGACTTTTAGTGTCTAAATATTGTTGATAAATAACATAATGAATTGTTAGAAACACTTGGCATATTTTTTATGATGGCCAACATCTATGCTGCTAACAACCATATCTAGAATTTCTTCCAATGCACCATTAGTAAGTAGAAAAATATATTTCCAATAAATAACATTAAAATTTTTGCTAATTGAGAAACTATTGAGTCGCCCTCATAAATGCTAGTATTATCTTTTTCTCCACAACTTTTCCTGTCTTACAAAGATTATAGATGCAAGTAGTCAATCTTTATTATCATGCAGTGTGATTTCTTCTACTTATAATAAAATTTTGCTTTACCGTAGTTCATTACACAGTTGATTTTCAACATTTTCCCTATTCCATTGATTCTTGATGAAACCATAGCATAGTCCAATGGAATAGAATAAATTATTTCATTTAAATTTCCTTCCATCACCATACTAATATGTATTGTGTAGCAAGCATTATTAATTATTCTCTGATATGTGGCTTATGTTTTTTCTTATCATTCATCTTATTCAACAAAAGTACAATACAGTGAAAGCAACATCATGATTAGAAGACTTTTTAATGGGGTGCCTGGGTGGCTTAGTTGGTTAAGCATCTGCCTTTGGCTCAGGTTATGATCCCAGGATCCTGGGATGGAGCCCGCATTGGACTCCCTGCTCAGCGGAGAGCCTGCTTCTCCCTCTGCCTCTCTCCCTCTCGTGCTTTCTCTCTCTCTCTCAAATAAATAAATAAAATTTAAAAAAGACTTTTTAACCCTGGAGGAGAGAATAATATTGCTTGAATATTTCTTCTTAAATAAAGAATAATACATATGTATATGTATTTTATATATATATGTATGTATATATATATATATATATATATATATACACACACACACTTCTGTATAAGCATGTTTATTTGTAAAATGTCTACTTAATCTTCATGAATTTAGTGTAATAGTAGCAAATAATATATGTTGGCAGAGTAGAGCATTAGTACCTTCAAGTGCATGTAAAATTTTAAAACTAAATTTCAACCCCTTAAATGAAGATTTTTGCCACTTTTACTCAAGCTACTCAAACTTTTACTTTTGTAACAACATATAGACATGAAATATATAATAGGCTGTGGAAGTGCTACAATGCTACAGCTACAAATATATATGAAATACAATTGTACAGCATTGGGTATTTAAATACCACAAGAGACTTGGCCGTAGATAATGTTATTTTTGCAAAATAAGAGGTAACTGTAAATTTTTAAAAATATTTTTTAAAAACTGTAAAAATTTTTAAAAATTATTTTTTTAATTTTTCTAAAATTCTTCCCTCAAATTTAATGGGAGATATATTTATGAAAATCAAAGTATTACAGTATTACAATATATACATTAATACAGTATAGATATATTTATGTAAAACTAAGTATTACTAAACAAAACTTTTACATTTATATATACATAAAATGATTTACATCTTAGTCACAGATAATTTTTACACCCATAATGATCAAGTAGATCATTTGAAGGTCACATCAGAAGTCAATCCCTTGTTGTGCATAACTGTCCTTTACTTTTCAAAATTTTTAACATCCCGAAAATCTACTAACTATATGCCAATAGTTCTACCTGATTGTTCTGTCTACCAAACTCCATAAGTGAGCAACACTATTTCTATTGAGAAACAATTTCTTACATTATGAATGTGATACCTTGGGTAATTGTTAATATAACCCAACTACTTCAGTAGCCCTCACAAATTGTTTCACTTATAGTCATGCTGTATTAATAAGAAAATTGAAACGCTTTCCACATATTCATGTTCACATATTCCACCTTGCTCATATTAACATTTAACAAACTTTATTCTTATTTACATTGAATAGGTTTCTCAGAAAATAATTCTATTTTTTGCACTCAGTTCTGCAGACATTAATCATCTCCTTGCTACCTTCTTTGTATGTTTCTCCAAATTCTACTTATTAATAATTATTTTATAATCTAGTATACATATACACTGAGAAAGAGAGCACACAGAAGCTATGAAAAAGTAGAAAGATACAAGCAAACACACACACAAAAGGCTTTTTTTATTTCTCCCAGATAACCTCTACTGAAATTTTTAAATATCATCATTTATGTATATTTAACATATAATAAGTATGTTAAGTGTATTTAAGTGTACAGTTTGGTAAGTTTCGATTTATGTGTCCATTCACAAAGTCATAACTACAATCAAGACAATAAATTTATCTATTAGCCCTGAAAATTTCCTCATGTCTCTTTGTAATCTCTCTTTCAAATCCCCATCACTCTGCATTTTCTTAAATTTTATTTTAATGAAATAACTCAGTTTATACATTTGTATGTCCAACTTTTTACATTTTGAAGCTCTGTAATTAGGTATTCAAATGTATGGCCTTTTATATCTGTGGGTTTATAATTGTCATAAAATTTAGAAAATTATTTTTATCATTATTTCTTCAAGTATTTTTCCATCCTACCTCTCTTAGCCTTCTCCTTCGATGACTCTCTGTACATGAAAACTAGGACATCTGAAGTTGTCCCACAACTCATCTATGCTCTTCATTTTTGTTAATGGATTCTATTGCTATGTCTTTAAGTTCACCAGTATTTTTCTTTTATGATATCTAATCTGATATCAATCCCACTCATTATAATTTTCCCCTAAGACATTGCAGTTTTCATCTCTAATACTTCAACTTGGGTCTCTAAAAATATGACCCATAACTACACTTAGCTTGTTTTACATTTCTTCTACCCTCTTGAACATATGGAATTCAGTTACATGAATTTTTAAAATACTCTTATCTACTGATTATACTACCACGGTCATTGCCACACTGGTTTTGATTTATTTTTCCCTTTATTGTGGGGTTTATTTTCTTGTTTCTTTGAATGCCTGCTAATACATAATTGTCTTAGTCATTTTGAATTTTACTGCACGCTGAATATTTGTGTTCTTGTAAATATCTCTGAACTTTAATCTTATACCTTGCTAAATTACTTAGAGTTTGATGCTTCTGGGCCCCTTAAGTTTGTTAGTTGAGACAAGATCAGTGTTTTGGGCTCATTTCCCTCACTACTGTAGTAAAACACTTCTGTGTATTCTATCAAATATCCTATGGTTTGTGTGATGTACCACTCAATTATTATTTGGGCTCTGGATATTGTTAAATCTCTTTAGATGGATTTTCAGTCTTAGCTAGTTTCCTCACACTAGCTTATCCTAGCACGTGCTCATCGTAGATTCCTAGGATGCGCTGACTGGGCCCTTTTCAGATTTCCAGTGTTCTCCCCGTGTATTGCTCTCTCTTTTTTGGTATCAACCCTGTGAATTCTGACCACCTTGGCCTATTCAAATGCCCACTTCCCCCTCCTCAACTCAGGGCTCAACATTCCTGCACCAGGCTTGAAAACTCTCTCCAGTCAGTTAATTCAGGCAAATGTAAGGCTTACCTTTGTTTTCATTTCTCAGATAGCATTGTTCTTTTACTTCAAGACTGATTAAAAAATAATAATAATTGTTTTGAGGGTCTTCCGATATCAACAGGGACATACCACTATGATTCTTTTAAATAACGCCATTGCAGTGCATCATTATTTTTCTTTATTGAAAATATTGCTTTGATATACTAAATATATGACTTGCTGAAGTTTTGCAAGTATACACAATACATAAAACATTTCATTCATTTTTTTCCTGTGGTGGATATATCTAAATTGTTGTACATAGAATTTCTACCAATTTATTATGTATATTAACTAACACTGAGTAATATTTATTTTCAGTTAACATTGAGCCTCTGTTACTTAAGTGATAGCTTAACACTATCAGATATATATTTTTTGAACCCTGAGATATCTGTTGATATCAGAAGACCCTCAAAACAATTGTGATTTAACAATTACTAGATAACTTGACAAATTGTTTACATTTGCTGAATCTTTGTTTCCTTTTTCATTAATCTGTGCAAAAAGAGTACTATATTTATAGGTTGAAAGCTTTAATGTATGAAGAACTTTTTAAAACAATCATTGGAACATAGTAAACCCTGATTAAATGAGAGTTTGTATTATTATATTATTATTATTATTACTGTTATTATTAAAATGGTATTAGGTCAATGTCAGCAACTTTTGGCTTTTGGAGATCTACACAGGTGTGTAATATTAGCATATGTAGGTTGTCACCTTTTCCTACAAATCTACTTTTCTTGTTTAGTACTAAGTTTACGAACAGTTAAAATTGAATATGATATCCCTGAGAGTTTACAAAATTTCATCTTGTGCCTAAGTTACTGAGAAAGGCTACATCATTGCCAACTGATGTGGAAAATTTGAACTGGTAAGGTCTGTTCTTTCAGGTAGAGAGACTTTCTTACACTGAAATAGATTGCACATGAACTGTGAGTGATATCTAAAAGTAGACACAGGTAACAAAATGTGTTGTATGACTAAGTCCTTCCACGAGGACGGACATAAAATGGATAACAAGAAGGAATAAAATCAAATTTTCTGTCCTTTCTGGGCCCTGAAGATTATATTAAAGTAGCTATGCTCTGCTTTTTCCATGTGTTTACATCAAAGTGTTTGATTTTAATATTGCTTAGAAGCTCAAAGCTGATTATACTATTTACACATTCCACATACAAACACAAATCTTGATCAAAAAAATTTGCTCATCCATATGCATGGAGGTCGTAACATTTCCTTCCTATTGAGGAAGGATATGGCAGGTGCTAAGGAGCCTTTATTAGCCTTGTCTTACTATCCTCAAGAAAAATACAAATAGCTCGGTGGAGAATAGAGAAATCAAGTTAGAAGAATCAGGGTGGACTATAGTACTGAATTTAGGAGATTAAATTCTACCAAAAAGGGCGCCTGGGTGGCTCAGTTGGTTAAGCGACTGCCTTCGGCTCAGGTCATGATCCCAGGGTTCTGGGATCGAGTCCCACATCGGGCTTCCTGCTCAGCAGGGAGTCTGCTTCTCCCTCTGACCCTCTCCCCTCTCATGCTGTTTCTCTCTCTCTCTCTCTCTCAGATAAATAAATAAATAAATAAATAAATAAATAAATAAATAAATAAAATCTTTAAAAAAAAATTCTACCAAATTACCAGTAATTCTAAAGAAACAGAATTATTGAGATTCAGATATGCTAGTTCTGGATCTCTCTCGTAACAAATGATATGCTTTTATTTTGACTAATACTCAGAAAAGGTTCAAGTTGTTCCAGGGAAAGTGAGGATAAGATTATCTATTTCATTTAAAACATATGGAAGAGTAATAAAATATAACAGAAGCAGATCAAGGAGTTGATTTTTGTTTGTTTGTTTGTTTGTTTTTTAAAACCATAAGAGACTTTCAGTTGTTTTTTATTTTTTTAAGATTTTATTTATTTATTTGACAGAGAGAGAGAGACTCAGAGAGAGGGAACACAAGCAGGGGGAGTGGGAGACAGAGAAGCAGGCTGGCCGCTGAGCAGGGAGCCTGAAGCAGCTGGATCACAAGACCCTGGGATCATGACCTGAGCAGAAGGCAGATGCTTAACGACTGAGCCACACAGGCTCACCAATTAGTTGTTTTTAACTCAACGTCTAATACAGCTTGTTTCACTTTTGATTTAGCTAATAAGCCTAGAGCAAATTAGCCTGGCCATGATTCAGTCTTCTAATACTGTTTTAAAAAACATAGCCAAAACAATTTAAATGTTAGGAATTTGTAATTAATTCTATACATTTAAAAGGTAGTAATACTGAACATTGCTCATTTCCTTGTTTATCACTAACCCTCTATTAAAAATCAAACACAGCAAAAGAAACAGTCAACAAAACCAAAAGACAACCGACAGAATGGGAGAAGATATTTGCAAATGACATATCAGATAAAGGGCTAGTATCCAAAATCTCTAAAGAACTTATCAAACTCAACACCCAAAGAACAAATAATCCAATCAAGAAATGGGCAGAAGACATGAACAGACATTTTTTCCAAAGAAGACATCCAAATGGCCAACAGACACATGAAAAAGTGCTCAACTTCGCTCAGCATCAGGGAAATCCAAATCAAAACCTCAATGAGATACCACCTCACACCAGTCAGAATGGCTAAAATTAACAAGTCAAGAAATGACACATGTTGGCGAGGATGCAGAGAAAGGGGAACCGTCCTATACTGTTGGTGGGAATGCAAGCTAGTGCAGCCACTCTGGAAAACAGTATGGAGGTTCCTCAAAAAGTTGAAAATAGAGCTACCATATGACCCAGCAATTGCACTACTGGGTATTTACCCCAAAGATACAAATGTAGGGATACGATGGGGTATGTGCACCCCGATGTTTATAGCAGCAATGTCCACAATAACCAAACTGTAGAAAGAGCCAAGATGCCCATTGACAGATGAATGGATAAAGAAGATGTGGTATATATATGTGGTATATAATTGGTGTGTATATATATATATATATATATATATATATATAAATTGCTTGAAATGGGTAATCCTATAGTACTCAAGGATGCTGAAGAGCATACTGTGCTGTGTAGTATATTCCATATATATATGGAATATTATGCAGCCATCAAAAGGAATGATATCTTGCCTTTTGCCAGGACATAGATGGAACTGGAGGGTATTCTGCTGAGCGAAATAAGTCAATCAGAGAAAGAGCGGTGTCATATGACCTCACTGATATGAGGAATTCTTAATCTCAGGAAACAAACTGAGGGTTGCTGGAATGGTGGGGGGTGAGAGGGATGGGGTGGCTGGGAGGGTATGTGCTATGGCGAGCGCTGTGAATTGTGTAAGACTGCTGAATTACAGACCTGTACCTCTGAAACAAATAATACATTATATGTTAAAAAAAAAAGAAGAAGAAGAAGAAGATAGCAGTAAGGGAAAAATGAAGGAGGGGAAACGGGAAGGGGAGATGAACCATGAAAGACCATGGAGTCTGAGAAGCAAACTGAGGTTTCTAGAGGGGAGGGAGGTTGGGGGATGGGTTGGCCTGGTGATGGGTATTAAAGAGGGCACGTATTGAATGGAGCACTGGGTATTATATGCAAACAATGAATCATGGAACACTACATCAAAAACTAATGATGTAATATATGGTGATTAATATAACAATAAAAAAATCAAGTCAAAATTGGAGAAGGTCTATGCTGTTGTTTGCATTATTACACATATTTTAGAAATACATTAAGACATGCAGCAGAATGAGTTGTTGAATGGGGCTTCTTTATTTATCAGAACTAATATTTTTTTTAAATAAACATTTAAAGAAGAATTTATGGGGTTCCTGGGTGGCTCAGTCAGTTAAGCATCTGATTCTTGATTTCGGCTCAGGTCATGATCTCAGGGTCCTGGGATCCAGCCCCACGTTGGGCTACACACTCATCGGGGAGTCTGTTTGAAGATTCTCTCTCTCCCTCCCCCGACTCTCTCTTTCTCTCAAATAAATCATCTTTAAAAAAATAAGAAAGATAAAGAATTTATGACTAAATGGAAACTAAGAAATTCTAAATTGCAAATCATTTTGACTTCATAATAATTTTAATTGTGTCCTCATAATCAAAAATATGTACTTTTCAAATATCTCCAAATTATTGCTGTCATTTTGAAGTAGGCAAATAACATCTAAACCGTACTCAAAGTAACAAAACAAATAAAAATCCCTAAGGACTCTTCCCATGTTTCAACTATAAAAACGTATATGGGCATTTATCGGAGTTTCAGAGTTAAACAATCAAGAGGAAATGAGTCACAACTACAATGGGTCCTCTTTGTTAAAACATTAACTGGAATATCTAATTCTGTCACAGGAAAAGAGAGCTTGAAATTGCTTGAAATGGGTAATCCTATAATACTCAAGGATGCTGAAGAGCATACTGTGCTGTGCAGTGCAGCTTATACTTGATTTACTCACACACACACACACACACACACACACACACACAATGGTTGGATTTTCTACTTGTGCTCTAAGCAACAGTGCTGCCCTCCGACAAAAAGGCCCACAGGTGGCACTGGTAAGTAGATCGCAGTCATCAAGCTCAACATCTCACATACACTGTCATGTTCTTCTTGCTTTGCTTCCAAGTCATGTTTCATTTAGCAAATGCAAAATGATGTTTTGATCACTGAGCCAGAAGAGAAAAATGGAAGTTTTCCTCTTTACTTTTGTTTCAAATACCATTTTATTACTCTTTCCTGTAAGTAAAATAATAATAATAATAATAATACATTCATTTTCTTTTCTTTTATCAATAATGCTAACACCGGGTCAGGGGATTTAATGATTTTTTTCTTTCCTAAGAGTCCAAGCAAGTGCCATAAAACTTAAGTAAATAAAAAAAAAATAGAATGAAGAAGGAAATAAAACACTTCTATTTTGAGAGTCCTTTAAAAATGTTTTATATATAACAAAAATTATAATAAATACAAAATTGATTCACATATTTTGTAACTAATTTCTATTTAATATTATATTATTAAAGCTGATTTTGTTCTATGATATTACTGAAAATAGCAAGCAAATTTTTTTTCAGATTTTATTTATTTATTTGACAGAGAGAGAGATAGCGAGAGCAGGAACACAGGCAGGAGGAGTGGGAAAGGAGGAAGCAGGCTTCCTGCGGAGCAGGGAGCCCAGTACCGGGCTCTATCCCAGGACCCTGGGATCATGACCTGAGCCCAAGGTGGACGCTTAACGACTGAGCCACCCAGGCGCCCCAGCAAACAAATATTTTGTTCACTTTGGATATGTCCCAAAGTTGAAGCCTTCAAACAGTGAATTCCTGCCCTCAGAGAAACCAGTGATGTGTAAACTTGTAGTCATGGCTGTTAACACTAACCGAAGTGATTTAGAGAACACATACAGTATTGCAGGAATTTATTGTTTTGAAAAGGAAATTTTAAAAACTTTGTGCTAAGATAAAATGGATTGTCAGGGGATTTATGTCCCTCAATAGAGAGTGTAAGAGTTTTCAGAGAATATTGTAGCCATTAATGTTGCTCTGCCTTACAGTGGACACCTAGCAGTCCCAGTTAAAAGAACAATAGCCTAAGGGCGGCTCGGGGGCTCAGTCGGTTAAACGTCTGCCTTCAGGTCAGGTCATGAACCTGGAGTCCCGGGATCGAGTCCCGCATCTGGCTCCCTGCTCAGTGGGGAGTCTGCTTCTCCATCTGACCTTTCCCCCCCCTCACGTGCTCTCTCTCTTTCTCTCATTCTCGCTCTCAAATAAATAAATAAATAAAATCTTAAAAAAAAAAAGAACAATGGCCTAGTATGATAAAGTTTAATTTACTTTCAGAGTGTTGGAAACAAATTTAAATTTCAAATTTAAATTCAAATTGACCATTCTTCTAAAATAACTTTCTCTTGGTTTTTTTTTTATTCAAGTATAATTAATATACAGTGTTATATTAGTTTCAGTTGTACAATGTAATGACTCAAGAATTTTATGCATTACTCAGTGCTCACCACAATAAGTATACTCTTATCTCCTTTATCTATGGAAAAATGTAAACTTATTATTTTTCAAAGACTATTAAAAAGTCAAGTTTTTGAGGAAAAATATTTTACAAGTTACCTTCTACAAAACCAAAATGGTGTTGCCACATTTTACTTCAACTTAAAATTTAGCTTTTTCCATAATATGTCATCATTGAGAAAAATGAGTTAGATAAAAGATTTTATGAGACATGTAACAATGTTAAAAAGTAGCCCTTATGCTATTTGAGATGATTGGGTATGCACACAGATATAGAAATTCCAAAAGTAAACATCTAGAAAAATTTTGAATTTCATGATAATTTCTCTTTGTTTGAAGAACAGATTGAATCTGTAGCGTATATTGATGTGTTCACTGTTGTCACTGTAATAGAGAGAGGCACACATGGGATACGTGTGCCACATGATTAGACACGAGTAATGGATAAAAATTCAGAGTGCAGTTTTGGAGACACACTGTTTGCAATCAAATCTTAACACTTATTGACTATAGGATAGTGGACAAATTACATCCTTTATATTTTTCAGTTTCTTCAGCCATAAGTAAGGCTTTAAAGGACCTCTTTATAGCTGACTACTGCGTAAAGTCTAATTCATACTAAACTCTCAATAGATGTTAGATATTTATATCGTCAATGTAGTGTTTTGGGGGGGCATCAAATAATCTTATTCCAATAATATGTTACTGAGAATATTCTATGATTAGGTGTCCTGGTGTATAGAGATTTATACAGAATGGATCACATAATTAATAGGCATTCAGGTAACATGGAAACAATACCTTGCCTTTTCAAGTGTCTTCTCAACCTATTACCCATTAATTATATCATTAAAGACTTCCAGTACTGATAAGATGAGACTGAAACAAGAAGGGGAAAATGTAGTAAGGGATGATCAAAGAAAAAATAACTTTTTGACTTATTAAGTGTGGTAGCTTCCCCGGAGGATTTAAAATAGAAGAAAGAAGGATATGGTAAGAAAGTGTAGCCTTCAAAGTTAATGTCAAGCTTCCCAGTTTGAACAGGCAGAAGTCATGGGACAAATCTTAATTAAGGAAGACCATCCTTCTCAAAACTGAGGCCGACTGCAATAAATCTATCTTTATCATGTGGTGTTGAAACATATTGCTAGATCCCATTAAAAGGTTAATCTTTTCTGTTCCTCCCTAATTTTATTTCCCATAAAGTATTTTGAAAGACAAGAGATTGCAAACTTAGGTTCCAGTTTTTACATTTTGTTTTTTTGCATTATGCAGGGCCTGATAGTTACAGACTATTATATTAATGAGTTAGTTTTATCTACCAAGTATTTTTGAAATTTCATATCCGTGTCTAGTTTTTTTTTTTTCTGCCAAAATGAGTTATTTGAAATAAAAAGGTAAATCTAATGTGAACACAGGTTGTCTAACGTAATGAAAAAGGCATGGTCAGAAATGCAGGTATTTTGTCCTGTGCTTTAAATCCCTCTTACCTGAGTACAAATTTTGCTGCTGGTAGATAGGGGGTAGCTTTATGGCTTTGGAAATTGTTGAGAAGGAAAGAATTCATTTGACAACAGCAGGATAAACTTTTAGAAACAAATTTATTCTAAATTAAAATAATGTTTGCACTGCCTAATAATTGATTTCCTGACTGGAGAGTCAACCCCTATTCTTATTATGCATAAGACGAGGCAGGGAGATTAGACAGACGATATTTCCATTTTCTTTATGTGACTTCTGGAATTTGATCAAGGTTCACAAGTGAATAAAAATAAACTTTTAAATTAATACTGTGATTCTTTATTAGGCTTGTTAATGATTACTGGCCCTTCTAATTTTGACAAGAGGTATAATTTTTATGGGTCTAGTTGGCTAATAGACCTTTGCCTATGGTGATGTTCTTGTTACACTCTTTTACATGCTTCCTAGAAAATAACAGTTAAACTTAATAGGGTATTTATCATTATTTCAAAACTGTAACCTTTTTTTTCCCCCCAATCTACAACCGCTAAGATCTGAATGCAACATTTGCATTTAAATTAATCTTGGAGGGATTAAATGGCAGTTTGTAAAGCACAATGAAATAAGTATAGAGATATACCTGAATTAATAAAATAGCTATTATTTATTTAGTCCTTTACATATTCCAAGCCTGTTAATATTGCCTTAGCTTTAATCTTTACAACAAGGGAAATATTTAACTCAATTTAGAAATTAAGAAACTGAATTAAGGGAAGTTACATATACACAGAACAAAATGACATTGTCATTTTTGACTTTTTTTTTAACCTAGCCAAGTTCACATGGCTTAACTGGTAAGGGACTGAGCTCTCCTTAACACTTAAAACTTGCCGTCAACCTGACACTTTTCATCATGTCGCTTTCTCACAATATCCAGCAATATCTCCGGTGAAGACAGAAAATTTTCTAATGAGACATCAGTTTAAATTTATTAGGAAAGCAAGATCTCAAAAATATGAAGGGAATTATATTATTATTATTACTATTATTATTATGAAAGCATAGACATGCTGTAAGAGAATTTAAATTCAGCTTTAAGTTGTAACCTTTTTGGAGGTTTGGCTTTAAGCTGCCTGATCCATCTCTTACATAAATTTCTATTTTTATAATGCTATTGGGTTTTCAAATATACAGTTTAGAAAGGAAACACAAGAAATCTATACTAACTGATTAAATTATATGATTCTATATGTTAAGAGAGTTCAATAGCAGAGACATTATATTTCTGACTCCTGCTTAGATGCAGCTGTTCAGATATCAGACAATGAAATTATCCAGGGTGGAGAGAAACACAGAAAAGTGAAAAGTTATATATGACTTCGGTTTAGTAATTCATTATTATTATTATGTATCTAACAATTCTGAAAAAGTAAATGAAGAATTAAGATGTGCTAGATAACTTCTAAAGTTTCACCTAACTTAAACAGGGTAATAATATTCAACTCAACAACAATTAAATAATTAGCTCCTACATGTCTGCTGCAGTGGCCCAGTCATTGTGGAATCATGTAAAAATGAGGACAAGGTTCCAATACACATGGGTTTCAATTATTATGATATGGAAAAGTGAGGGCTGCTTTATATTAAAAATATTGGGGATAAAATGGCCATCCATGCTGATATGTATCTTTTAACTAGGCAATTATCCTTAAATGTTCAAGAGGCTTCCGAAATCTTTCTTGATAGTGTACTCAGTTTTGCATAAATTTTATGAACATTCTGAACACTAATAATGACAATAATTGGTGAGCTAGCTTAAAATATGTTGATTTCATCATTATCATGGAATCATTCTATAACCTCAACAGGCATCATTTTATTTAATTTTTACAGAACTTTTAGAAGTAGTAACTTTTAGTATGCCCACTATACAGTTGAAGGAAAAAGTTTTACTTGCACATGTTCAAAGTCTTAGTTGCTGGCAAAATAGACACTTGAAATCACATCTCGCTTCAAAAGCCAAGTGTCTGAGCCAAATGACTTATTGCCTCTTTATACAACTACCATGATTTCATTTCTGTGGGAATTGCCATGGAAAGCATACAGCATGAATTTTTAAATCACTTTGTCCTAAATTGTAATCCCACGTTTGCAATTTGTAAGCCAATTTAAAAAAAAAAAACAGTTAAGCTTTTTGAGAGAACTGTTCATCCTAAGGATTCTCTAGAAGTTTCCACTATAATGCATATTGTGGTCTAACTATAAATAATCACTTTTTGCCCCTCTTACTCCACAATGAAAAGAAATGAATTTTTAAGAATGCTTATGGAAATAACACATTGAAATCTCTGTAATACAGAGGTGTGTGGGAAGTAATTATTGAGTTAACAAAAAATTTTAAGAAAATGCATTTGCATTAGTTTGAATATATACTATAATTTAAGCCAGGAAGTAAATAGATGTCCTGGTAGGAATTTTTAGATATGCTATAAAATCAGCACAATATTTATATATAGATAAATCATTCACAGGTATTGAATAACACTTGGATTTAAGTTATATAGTGGAGATGATTAATATTATACATATATTATGCAGTTGTTTTACAACATAATGTTCTTCAACAGTGTACAGGTAAAGCATATCTAAGTTCTTTAAATATTTTTAAAAGTAGATGAAATCACAGGACATCAATTTTGTTGTAAAAAATATAGTGTTGACTCACACATCCTCAATTCATCAATCCTTCTATGTGCTAAATTATGGACAGGATACAGAAAATATGAATGTTTTCATGCTAGAAGCATTTTATAATTATGGTGTAGAAATTAGTCTTTTGTTAATCAAGCAATTCTGCTTGGTTCCAAAGATTATTACTGAATGGCTGTCGAGTCTCTGGGAATGTCACAACAAATTTGAATAGGTCTCCATATCTCAGATACTAAGTGAGGGGAAATGGTCAGTTTTGTGAGAGAAACGGGTATTTTCAATGAAATGTGGTAGGTTTATGAGAGTTACGATGGCAAAGAGAATGTATTAAAGCTCAGAAGAGAGTCATTGCCTTCAGGAACGTCACATCATTGAGGAGGGTTTATGTTGTGTTTTAAGCCAAAGACCATATAGTCAAGGGGTTCCACCCAGAATTAGATAGCTTCATTGTTGGTGAAGGCTGATTAGAGCTCTTAGAGTATGAAACAAAAGTAAAGATTTGAAAACAATATTTACAGTATATTGGGTGAACTAAGCTAACTCCACAAATGCAGTGGTTATCTCTGGAAGTTATGGCCTGTCATGGCCTCCTGCTGTCTAACACTGATATGTTTTCTCCCTTGCACTTTTCTTTTTTCAAATTTTTCTTCACTCTATGCTGCAAGTATTCTCCCTTCTTCCTTTAGGTTGTACCCTAAGTCCTACAGGGCGTAGCCTTTCTCTTCTTCCTAGATTCCATTTTACCCTTTTCCCTATTTTCCATTTCTGACTCCCTGTGTCCACTGGTGTGCTAATTTCTTTCAATAGTTTCTTCTCTAATCCTCAAGTTTCCATTCTAAATCCTTTTAGTATCATCTTTTTTTTTTTCAAAAATGGAAATCTAATCACATCATGTCCTCATTAAAACTGTTCAACAGCTCATTGGGCCTTTCAGGGTACAGGTCAAACTTTTTGTTTGTTTGTTCTATCTAATTCCAAACATCCTAGGTGACCGATTCCTATTTTACTCCTCTTCATTTATCTATTCTATTTTGCTCAATCACTTGTGGACAAAACCAGCTACTTACACTTCCCTCAATAAATGCACTTTTATGCCTGTGTGATTTTCTTCATGTTATTTTTTTTTATGCCTGGAATGACCTCAATCACCTTACTTTCATTATTCACTTGAATACTTTCTCTTTGAATCTATATCTCAAGCATCTCTTTTTTTCTAGGAAAGCTTTATGATCCCAAGTCTTATGTGGATGCTTCACACCAATCTTTGTTCTCAGATGCATCAAGCACTGCTGTGAAAAAGAATACCCACACATTATTACAAGATATGAGACATGTGAACTTCTTTATTTTTTAAAAAGATGTTATTTATTTATTTGACAGAGAGAGAGGGAGAGAGAGCACAAACAGGGGGAGCGGCAGGCAGAGGGAGAAGCAGGCTCCCCACTGAGCAGGGAGCCTAACGTGGGACTCAATCCCAGGACCCTGGGATCCTGACCTGAGCCGAAGGCAGACACTTAACCAACTGAGCCATCCAGACGCCCCCAACTTCTTTATTTTTAATTAATCATTTTACTCTGAAATAACCGAAGATCCATATGCAGTTGTCAAAATTAATATGGAGAGATCATGTACATGTTTTCCAAATACCTTTATTTTTTTATTATTATTTTATTTATTTATTTATTTTTTTTAAAGATTTTATTTATTTATTTGACAGAGAGAGCGAAAGAGCACAGCAGAAGGAGAGGAAGAAGCAGACCCCTTTCCGAGCAGGGAGCCCGATGCGGGACTCGATCCCAGGACCCTGGGATCATGACCTGAGCCGAAGGCAGACGCTTAACCATCTGAGCCACCCAGGCGCCCTTTCCAAATACCTTTAATGATAAATTCTTGCAAATGATAACAGAGGGAAACAACTAGGATATTGACCTTGATCTTGTTCAGATTTCTGCAATTTTACATGTACTTTTCTGAGGGTGTGTGCACATGCACATATGTGTGTATTTAATTCTGTACATCTGTACATTTGTGTACCCACCACCACAGAAAAAAAGAAAGAACAATTTCATCACCATATAGATCCTTCATGTTGCCTTTTCATAAGTGCACCCACTTCCTCCCCCGCTCCTAGCTCCAGCACCAGTGATTGAAAACAACTAATCAGTTTTACATTTCTACATATATTTATTTTCATTTCAAAAATTTACATAACAAATGGATAAACAAAATGTGGTATGTACATGCAATGGAATATTACCCTAAAAATGAGTGAAATTCAGACACATAATGCAACATGATGATATTATGCTAAGTGAATTAATTCAGTCACACAAAGACAAGTGTTATATAACTACATTTATATAAATTACCTAGAGTAGACAAATTCAGAGACAGAGAGTAGAATGATGGTTGCTAGCGTTTGGGGAGATGTTAGAGTGTGGAGTTGATGTGTAATAGATACACCATTTCAGTTAGAGAAGATGAAAATGTCCTAGAGATCTATGACGATCTTGGTTGCATGATAATGGAAATGAACTTAAAGGCATAGACTTAATAATGTTTCAAATAGTAAATTTTATGTTATGTATATTTAACCACAATAAAAAATGTCACGTAAATGGAGTCCTACAGTATGTCAACTTTTGATGATGGATTTTTCACTCAGAATAATTCTGTGGAGATTCACCCAAGTTACGTATATCAGTAGTTGACTGCTTTTCATTTGCTGAGTAATAGTCCAAGATATGCATGTACTATGGCTTGCTTCTCCATTCACCTATTGAAAAGCCTTTGGCTGGATGCCAGTTTTGGGATATAAGAAATGAAGTTCATATTAAAATTTGTTCACAAAACCTTTCTGCTGTCTAACATTTATATGTTTTCTCCCTTTGTGTAGACATTAGTTTTTATTTTTAAATTTTTTATTATTAAGTATTTATATGTTTTCTCCGTAATGTGTAGACATTAGTTTTTATTTTTAAATTTTTTATTTTTGAGTATTTATATGTTTTCTCCCTAATGTGTAGACATTAGTTTTTATTTCTCAAGGATAATTGCCCAATTGTGAAATTTCTGGGTTGTACAGAAATTGTATGTTTCATGTTTGGAGAAACTGCCAAACTCTTTCCTAGAGTGGCTGTACCATTTCACATTCCTAGCAGTGTGCAATGAGTGATAGGGCTTCTTGGCATCCTCCCCAGCATTTTGTGTGATCATTATTTTTTATTTTAGCCATTCTGATAGCTGTGTAGTGATATCTCATTGTGGTTTTAAGTTGAATTCTCCTAATACCTAATGAAGTTGATTGTCTTGTTGTGTGCTTTTATACAATCAGTATATACTTTTTGGTGAAATACTTGTCCATGTCTTTTAACAATTTTCTAAATGGATTTTTAAAAATTTACTCTTGAGTTTTGAGTACTTTCTATATTTGAAGCAATAGTTTGTATTGTATATGTGATATGTAAACAGATTCTCCCAGTAAGTACTCTGGCTTTTCATCCTCCTCTCAAGTGAGGGCCTTTTGCAGAGCAATATGTATTTGTGTGTGTGTATGTGTGTGTATAAATATATATATTTAACATTGTGAGGTCCAATTTCTCAACCTTTGGTTTTATGGGTCATTTTTTTTTTTTTGCGAAGTTGAAGTCAGCCTAACCACAGATCCCAAATATATGATATATATTTTGTTTTTATTTTTATTTATTTTTATTATGTTCAGTTAGCCAGCATATAGTACATCATTAGTTTTTGATGTAGTGTTCAACGATTCATTAGTTGCCTATAACACCCGGTGCTCATCACATCACGTGCCCTCATTCATACCCATCACCTAGTTACCCCATCTTCCCAACCCCTCTCTTCTGTAACCCTCAGATTGTTTCCAGGAGTCCAGAGTTTCTCATAGTTTGTCTCCCTCTCTGATTTCTTCCCATTCAGTTTTTCCTCCCTTCCCCTGTGGTCCTCTGTGCTATTCCTTATTTTCCATGATCATTGTTTTAATTAACAGACTATATGTTTGAACCAGTTTAAATTTATAGAAAAAAAGTTAAGCCTAAATTTAAGCTCCCATAAGGTCCCTCACCCTCTTTTCACAGTTTTCCTTATTATTAACATCTTGCTTTGGTGTGGTACATTTGTTACAATTGCTAAGCCAATATCGACACATTACTACTTACTAAAGTCTTTAGGTTATATTAGAGTTCACTCTTCGTTTTGTACATTTTGGATTTTGACAAAAGTATGTGTCCACTACTACATTTATCATATGGAATGGTTTCATTGCCCCAAAACTTTTCTGTGCTCCCTCTTCCTGACTGCCTGGCAACCATTGAGCCTCTTACTATCTCTGTAGATTTTCATCCAGTTGGAATAATACAGTCTGTAGCCTTTTCAGATTGGCTTTTTCACCTAGAAGTATGTATTAAAAGTTTTTTCATGCATTTTTGTGGCTTGATAGCTCATACATTTTTATCATTGAATAATATTCTATTTTATGAATGTACTACAGTTTATCCATTCACCAATTTAAGGATAATTTTGTTGCTTCAGAGTCTTGGGAATTATGAGTAAAACTGCTAAAACATTGTGTGTTTTTGTATGGATTTAAGTTTTCAGCTTACTTGGTTAAATACCAAGGGGTGAGATTACTGGGTCATCTGATTAAGAGTATGTTTGGTTTTGTAAGAAAGTGGCATATGTGTCCCAAATTGGCTATACCATTTTGCATTTCCATCAACGATGAGAATTCCTGTTTTTCCACATCCTCAACTGCATTTGGTGGTGTCAGCATTTTGGATTTTACTCACTCCAATAAGTGTGTGGTCATATATCATCATTATTTAAATTTGCAATTCCCTAATGGCATTTGATGTTGAACAACTCATATGCATAAACATCTGTGTATCTTCTTTGATGATGTGTCTATTTAGAGCTTCTGCTCAGTTTAAGTTAGGCTTTCTGTTTTCTTTTGTGGAATTTTAAAAGTTCTCCGTATATTTCAGATACCAGTCCTTTATCAAGTATGTATTTTGCAAAGATATTTCTATAATTCTCTCACAGGGCTACAATTCAGGTGTTTTGTTAAGATTTTTCTACTACTCTGTGGCTTGTCTTTTTATTGTCTTAAAAGTGACTTTTGCAGAGCAGATGTTCTTAATTTTAATTAAGTCAAATGTATCGCTTTTTCTTTCATTTGGTGTTTTATTTTTGGTGTTGTATCTAAGAAAAGTCATCGCCAAACACAAGATCATCTAGACTTTCTCCTATGTTGTTTTCTTGCAATTTTATACTGTGTGTTTTACATTTAGTCTGTGATCCACATTAAGTTAGCTTTTGTGAAAGGTTTAAGGTTTTGTTTAGATTTATTTTTTTTGCAAGATGTTAATGAAAATTTGCCTTTTATTCCAGCATCATTCGTTGAAAAGACTATGGTTTCTCTATTTAATTGTCTTTGCTCATTTGTCATAGATAAGTTGACGACATTTGTGTGGGTCAATTTGAAGACTATTCTTTTCCATTGATTTATTTGTCTTTTCTTTCACCTGTATCACCTTGTCTTGATTGTTGTATTAAGTCTTGAAGTTGGGTAATGTCAGCCCTCTGGCTTTTTTTTTTTTTCCAGTTTTGTATTGGCTCTTCTAGATCTCCATATAATTTTAGAATCAGTTTGTTAGTATCCACAAAATAACATGCTGGGATTTTGAAGGCAATTGCATTGAATCTATAAATCAAGGTAGAAAGATCTTACAGCTTAGTGATATGGAATCTTTTTATCCATGAATGTGGAAAAGCTCTCCATTTATTTAGATATTTCTAAATTTTTTTCATTGGAGTTTTGTAATTTTTCTCAAATAAACTTTGCACCATTTTTCTAAATGTTTTAAATTTCCATATAAGTCTACAATCCATTTTGAATTATTTTATTCATTTATTTTTTAAAGATTTATTATTTATTTATTTATTTAGAGGAGAAAGAGAGAGAGCAGAGGGAAGGGCAGAAGGAGAGAGAAGCAGAGAAGCAGACTCCCCACTGAGCACAGAGCCCTATGTACTCCAACTTGGTTTTTTTTTGCTTTTGGTGTCAAATTTTAAAAAATCAGGACCAACAACAATCTTAAGTATGTTACTATCTATGTTTTCTTGTAAGAGTATTATGTTTTTGGGTCTTACATTCAAGTCTTTAATTCATTTTGAATTATTTTTGTGTGTGGTGTAAAATAGTGGTCCAGTTTCATTCTTTTTCATATTGATAGCCAGTTTTTCCAACCCATTTATTGAAGAAACTGTCCTTTCCCCATTGCATATTTTCCATTCTTTTGTCATAAATTAATTGACCATATATGTGCAGGTTTATTTCTGGACTCTCTATTCTGTTCTATTGATCTATGTGTCTGTTTTTATGCCAATGCCATATTGTTTTGATTACTACAGCTATTTATTTATTTATTTATCTATTTATTTATTTATTTATTTATCTTCCTACAGTTTTTTAATATAGTTTGAAATCATGCAGAGGGGCTTGTCTTCTACTACCTTTTCTGGTACAATGTAGTGGATTGGCCTGCCCAGATCCTGCTGTTGCCATTTCCATGGGAAGATTAGGTCACTGTGACCAGAAGCTGTGGAACAAAGAATTATTTTGTTCCATGAGTCCTGCTGATCACATTGCTGTAGGTCGGTTGGATCTGCTGTTGACATGAATGTAGGGCTTCTCCCTATGTTCAGCTGAGATGTACCTTTCCTAATTCTCTAGCCAGATAAAATATACTCTTCTTTTCTTTTCTTTTTTCTTTTATTTCCGTGTGTGTGTGTGTGTGTGTGTGTGTGTGTGTGTGTGTGTATACCTGTTGGCATTTTTAAGTTATCTAACAAACTGCTACCCAGTCTAGAAGTCATCCATGTATTTCTCTTTAAGTCTTGATGTCCCTGGCTAGTTCGTCTTCTTCTTTTCAAGCTTCAGAGTCTTTTTATGATTGTGTTGAATTATTAGTGCTTTTAATTGTATATAGAGGAGAAGAACAAGTTAAAAATGAATGTATGCCTTATTAGTTTAGAGTTAAAAGTCAGTAACTTAATCAGCTCAAAGAAATAAAGGGTTATTTATTTTTCAAAAGAATGGGTTTCTGGACTGAATATCATAAGAAAAACTAGTCAACTAGTGTTCATGCATCTTTACTTTGGATTCTCACCTGGTTTAAAAAAAAAAAGTCTGGGGAAAACAAGCCATATAGGACTTAATAGTTAAGATAAATTTTGAAGTATTTAATTGTTTTTCTGTTTGAAGTTGCAGAATTTTGACAAGTGAAATCACTTAGATAAGAGCAGATTGCAAAGCAACATAGAACTAGAAAAATGAGACAAGCTCTGTGAATTTTCCTTGTTTCAAAAGTAACCAAAATTGAACAAACATAGATAAACATTGATTGTAGATGAACACAGAAGTGGAAAATATGTTTCTCATGGTAAGGGATTCACCCATTCTGGCAACCACTGACATTTTGAGAAGGGGGATTATATGATTGAGTTTGTTTCTTCTTGCAAATGTGATAATCCAGTTTGTATCAACTAGGCAACAGATGGGCTATCTTATACAAAATAGAACAATCAATAAATATTTGGTGACATGCAGAGGTTATGGAAGAAGTAAAGAATATAACAGAGAATTCAGAGAATAGAAAGTTGTAGTGATCAATATATGCTATGACATTCCTTTATTACCAAAAATACATTTCTGTATTCATATTTCTCCCTATAATTAAACATTAACAAGTGTTTATTCTTGACAGAATTTAAACTGAAAGAAGAAAGTATTTATTTGGGTAGTGTTGTGAATAGTGGCCTGGGTAACATTTTCAGTTTTATCTGTTGTCATTTTTGTCCTCTATTTATGTGGACATAAATAGAGGACATATTCATCTTTTCTTGGAGACTTTTTCTTAAATTGTGAGCCAAGTTTTATTGTTCTGGATATATTCTTTATTTCATTCAATTTCACTTCTTTATGTCTTTCATGCAGACCTCATGGAAATTAGTAAAGAAATGCAACAGAAAAATATTCCTTTGACATACCCAAAGTCTTCTGAAGGACAGTGAAAATTTAAAGAAAATGAAAGTACGATAAATAAGCACAGACAAAATCTAATAAAACTTTCATCAACTAAATTCATTAAAAATCCTGTTTGCAATGCATTTTGAATTAACCCAACTAAAATGTGATTCCTTCTGACTAGTGTAATAGTAAATATTATGGATAAAGTCTATACTCTATGATTTTAAATAAATATACTCTTCCATTTTTTTTCAAATACATAGGTTCTTTTTTTCCTATGTTCTTTTTTATGCTCCTTTTTTTGAAGGAATTTTATTACATTCTTTTTACTGGATAAGTAATTAATAGCATTAACAATAATTTCAGACACTTCAGAAATCAACCTAATATTTATATTTTTAAGATATTTGTTTTAAAAATGCTACAGGTTTTGTATACAGTATCTATATAAAATATAGTATATAGCTAAAGAAATTATTGACATATTCTCTAATCTATGCCCTCTATGCCCTGGTTGATGCCCTCAAAGCTTCTCACCCCTGCTGTTGTGCACTAGGCTTTTGTGGAGTTGCCAGTTGAGAAATTTTATCATTCTTCCCAGCCTTTGGTGTAAAGTCTCACCAAATCTGAGACTAGTCACCTCTACCAAAGTCGACAACCTTTCTTCTTCCAGTTCATAAACCATTTGATTCAATCATTCTAGACATTTCGAATAAAAGCAGGTCTTGCTGATAAAGATAGGCAAAAATGTATGCAGGGCTGCATAGCCCCCTTATAAGCCTAAACCACAAAAGCTGATCGTTACACAAGAACATAATGTTTTGATTGAATTCATATTGTAGTCACCTAAAATATACCTTCAGTCTTCCCACCTGCTCTATTTCCTAATATATTCCAACTCATTTTGGTCTGAATATAAGTTCTGCTCTATAACTCAATGCTTACATTCTTCTAATCCATTTTTAATGTTATGCATCTAGTTACTAGATTTTTTGAGAATATAATACAATTGAATAGCTTATAAGTTTACTTCCAGTATCAAGACTGCTTTTTTGGTGTTTCTCATTTGAATTAGCTAGAGTCTACTGGACTACATTGCTATACTGTGTGTAATGCATTTAATACTGTTTTTGTGCAAGCATCAATTATGAAACTAAATTACTTTTGTTTTTAATTTGGTTTTCAAATGACAATATCAATATGTAGATCATAAAATCCTATTATCCTTTGATTTTAGATGCTTATATTTATGATAATTAAATTTATAATACCCCAATGATATCAAAGCAGACTTTGTTGAAAACAAAATTTAAATAAATATCTTGTAGAAAGAGAAAGTAACCAATTATATAAAGCAATTTTAATCTATGAATAAAATGTATACTCCCAGGAATCCTTAGAACGTTTCCACAATAAAATAAACAAATTATAGCCAAAATATATGTACACTGATTCTGGACCAAATGACCAATTAAAATAAATGAAAGTGGGAGGAAATATTTTATTTTTCCTTGTAAGCAATTTTTTTGACATTGTTTCTAAAAACCAAGCTGAGATATATTCCATCATAACATGTTACTACTAATAGCTATAAACCAATAAAATAATATTATTTCAAGATTTGAGGATCAAATATAATTTATACCAATATAGTAGTGACTAAAATGAGTATTAATAAGAACAAATTTATAATAAGCTAACTTTTAATGCATATTTTGCCAAATAGTTATTAATTATAATTACCTCATAACAAATTATCTCATAACTTTGTGGCTTAAAACAATATACACTTATTATCTCAAAGATTCTGTGGACCCATAAATTGAACATAGTTTATTTAGATGCCCCTAACTCAGAGTCTCTAACATTCATTGAGAGAGAAAGGGAGAGACATAGAAACAGACACAGAAACAGGGACAGAGAGGGACAAACAAGATGAAGGTTGCAGGCTTTTTGTAATATAAGCTCAACGGTGACATTCAATCACTTTTGCCATATTTAATTCCTTAGAAGAGAGACTCTAGCTCACAGTCTAGGGGAAAAAAATACACAAGGATGTGAATACCAGGAGGCAGAGACCATTAGGGGCCATCTTAGATACCATCTACCACAACTTATTTGTATATTTACATATGCATAATTTTGTGTATCATTAAAAGTAAATATTTAAAATTTCTCCTTAAAACCACATGGATTTAGGCTGTTTTACAGATGGAAAATAACTTCTCAAATGGATATGGTTTCATTTCACAGTAAAAAAATGATGTGGACAAAGTGATCACCTAATAAATGTTAGCTAAAGTTAAATTAATGCAGTCTCAGCTCATATCTAAGTTGACATAAATCTCTTTCAGAAATTTACCTAAGTGGAAAAATGGTGTTCTTTTTTCTGCATGCTTTGCCAAAGCTGACTTGATTTTCATAGTCAACTTGGGAAAAACTAACAAACACTACAAGTAATCATTGCATGTGACTTATTCTTTAATAAAAAGATTCTATTGCCACACTTGAAAATTTTTTGAAAAGTTTCTAATCCTGCTCTTTTGCCACTTATGTTGCCACTTATGTTTTCTTATGGGCAAGAAAAATGCCAACTGTGCATATTTAAATGCTCCTATTAACTTGCTAAAATGAGAAGTATCCACACAAATGTGCTACACATTGGAATTTGAATCTGTATTGTGTCAGTAGTATTGAAGTATCTTTTCTGGATTTTGTATATGTTTGTCTGGAATTCTACACACATTAAGAAAAAAACACTAAATTAAAAGAAGATATTAGCTAAATAGAATTAAATACTAACCAAAGATCAATTAATATTTTCTAAATAATATTAAAACTCCATAGAACCTCAAAATTAAAAATAAATATCCCCCTTTTCACTGAAAAGACCCAGACAGATATTCTGTGGAGATGACAAGGTAAGCACACATCTATGACTCTTCCCTTTCATAACTTCCTCTCTCACTAACAACTGTGAAAGCATGCTTGTAGAACGTGGATGATGCATTCAATCTGAATCTTCACATATGAGAGCTGTTGACTAATCCAAGAGTTCTACGCAAGCTAGCATTCAACTGGTAATGTGAAATATTTTCAGACTTCGCAGTCGGTAACAATCATTATGCTTATTTAAGGAAATGCTTAGAGTCTATTTAACAATGTGTCAAGTGAATTAGAAAAAGAACCCACAATTAGGGTAAAAAAAGTGACAACACAAAAGAGAAAGAACACTCAATCTTGAAATATATAAGTAGGTTGATGATAATGTAACTAAAATGAATAATGTACATTTTTAGTAAAGCTGTTACAATAGAAAAATTATAAAATAAAGGGAAATATTAACCTATATCTAAAATTACTAATAGAAATCAAACAAAGCTAGAAAGAACTTGGGAGAAGAAAGAATAATTTCTGAATAGTTCAAAGAGTAAAGAAGCAAACAAACCTATATTTGTAGAAGCAAGGAATACCATAGATAAGGAGAAAATAAAAGTTACAATCTACAAAGAACTGTACTTAAGCTAATTGAATTGTCATCAGCAAAGATAGAAAACAGTAGAGTAAAATAATTTTAACTGAGAAAAAATAAATTTCAATTTATATTTATGCATTTAATTTTTATTCAATTATTTTCTTTTTTTTCCCCCTCTGAACAAATTTCTATCTTACAAAAAGGACATAATACAAAATAAACCCTTATTAAAGAAACTGCTAAAAGATGTATTTCAGGGTGAAGTTCTGAAGTCCAAAAGAACTGGTAATATAAGTAGAAAGGCTTGATATGCAAAATAAAAAACAAGAAAAGTATAAAACTATCAAATTGATAGCTTAAAATAAAAATGCATTTTAGAAATTCAAATGATTATTAATCAATAAAAACAATGTTGACCATCTTCAATTTCTTTCATCAAGGTTTTATAGTTTTCAGAGCACAGGTCTTTTACTTCTTTGGTTAAGTCCATTCTTAGGTGCTTGATTCTTTTTGGTGCAGGTGTAAATGGAATAGTTTTCTTAGTTTCTCTTTCTACTACTTTACTATTAGTGTATAGAGATGCTACTGATTGGGGCTCCTGGGTGACTCAGCCAGGTGAGCAAATGACTCTTGATTTTGGCTGGAGTCATGATCTCAGGGTCATGAGATCAAGCCCAGTGTCAGGCTCCATGCTCAGCGAGGAGTCTGCTTGAGATTGTCTCTCCCTCTCTCTCTGCACAGCCTCACCATGGGCTTACTCTCTCTTTCATAAATAAATAAATCTTTAAGACTGTTGAATCACAGATCTGTACCTCTGAAACAAATATACAATATATGTTTTAAAAAAAAGAAGAAGAAAGAAGAAGATAGCAGGAGGGGAAGAATGAAGAGGGGGAAATCGGAGGGGGAGACGACATGAGAGACGACTGACTCTGAAAAACAATCTGAGGTTCTAGAGGGGAGGGGGGTGGATGGGTTAACCTGGTGATGGGTATTAAGGAGGGCACGTACTGCATGGAGCACTGGGTGTTATACACAAACAATGAATCATGGAACACTACATCAAAAACTAATGATGTAATGTATGGTGATTAACATAACAATAAAAATAAAAAAAAGAAATGCTACTCATTCCTGGGTATTAATTTTGTATCCTGCAACTTCACTAAATTCATTTATTTCTAGTAGTTTTTTTGTGGCGTCTTTAGTTTTTTTTATTTTTTTATTTTTTTTATTTTTTTAAAGATTTTTTTAAAGATTTTATTTATTTATTTGAGAGAGCGAGAATGAGAGAGAGAGAGCACATGAGAGGGGGGAGGGTCAGAGGGAGAAGCAGACTCCCTGCTGAGCAGGAAGCCTGACGTGGGACTCAATCCCGGGACTCCAGGATCATGACCTGAGCCGAGGGCAGTCACGTAACCAACTGAGCCACCCAGGGGCCCTAGTTTTTTTACTTATAGTGTCATGTCATTTGCAAATAGTTTTAACTTCTTTAAAGAAGAAGTTAACTTTAACAGTTTAACTTCTTCTTTACTAATATAAAGGCCTTTAATTTCTTTTTCTTGCAACAACATAAATGGACCTACAGAGAATTATGCTAAGTGAAATAAGTGAGACTGAGAAAGATAAATACTGTATGATTTCACTCATACGTGAAATAAAATAAATAAAATCAAGTGAATAAAGAAACAAAAAGCAGAATCAGACCTGTAAATACAGAGAACAGCCAGTAGTTCCCAGAGGAGTTAGGGGTGGGGAATGGGCAAAATTGGTGAAGGTGAGAGGGAGATACAGGTTTCCAGCTATGGAATGAATAAGTCATAGGAATAAAAGGCACAGCATAGGAAATATTGTTAATGATACCTTAAGAGTGTTCTATGGTGAGAGATGGTAACTACACCTGTGGTGAGAACAGCATAATGTATAAACATGTCAAATAACTATGTTGTATACTTGAACTAATGTAATGTTTATACAAACTTAACTTAAAAAAAAATTAAAAAACAAAAACAGGGATGCCTTGGTGGCCCAGTTGGTTAAGTGTCCGACTCTTGATCTCAGCTCAGGTCTGGATCTCAGGGTTGTGAGTTCAAGCCTCACATTGGGCTCCATGCTGGGTGTAGTACCTATTTAAAAAAAAATACATACATAAAAATAAATAAATAAAAACAAAATAAAAATTTAAAAAATTTGAAAAAAACAATAAATAAATAAAAACAAAATAAAAATTTAAAAAATTAGAAAAAAAATAAAAAAAAACTCCACAACATTAACCAAAAAAGCATCTGAATTGAAAAAAAAAATATTGGAAACAAAATGCTCTAAGATCCTTATTATACAGAACATGAATAAATATTTTTAAATTTATGCTTTGATAATATATATATTTTAAGATTCTCATGATAATCACTGAAAGTGTTTGACATCCTAAATAATAAATAAAAAATAGTGAAGAAAACATTAATTTATATGAAGACAGAAAAAAAATAAAAGAAAACGTTTTTAAGTTAAGACAAATAGCAGAAATATGCCAGGGGATTCAGTCCAAATAATATCTGTATTTAGGTTCAATGTTAGCAAAATAAATTTGCCAGCTAAAAGACAGAGGATGCCAAACTAGATTAAAAGCAAACTGTAAACTTTCAAAAAAAGCCACAAGAAATATTGTAGGAACATTGATAGACTGAAAATCAAAGGTGAAAAATAGCCCAGTCAACTAGTAATCAAAACAGCTAACATCAGACAAAATAATATAAAACAAGAACAAAGTATCCATATTAGTTTCCTGTGGCTCCTCTAAAAAATTACCATAAATTTAGTGGCTTAAAATGATAGAAATTCAGTCTTTCATAGCTATGGAGGCCAGAAGTCTGAAACCAGTTTGGGCTGAAATTAAGGTGACAACAGGGTCCTTCTCCTGGAAGCTCTAAGGAAGCATCCATTCCTGGCCAATACCAGCTCTGGTGGCTGTCATTGTGCTTTGGCTTGTGGTCCCATCACTCCACTCCTCAAGGCCAACATCTTCAAATCTCTCTCTGCTTTGTCTTCACATCATGATTTCCTCTGAATCTAGTCAATCATCCTCTCCCTCCTTCCTATAAGTATCCATATAATTATATTTATGGCTCATACAGATAATCTGGGATAATAGCCCCATCTCAATACCCTTATCTTTATTGCATTTACAAAGATCTTTGTTTTGTTTTTGTTGACATTTGTTTTGTTTTCCATATAAGGCAACATTCATAGTTTCCACAGATTAGGACATGGATATTTTTAGGGAATGTTAGAAACATTTTTCAGAGTAACACAGTACCACTATTTATGAAAAATTAATGCACATAAAATATAAATAGTCCAAACTTGTTTACAAATGATTAGGTAGCTTCAAAATATATAAAAGTACCTTTGACAGAATTACAAAGAGATGAAAAATTCCTATCATAAATCTTTATTTTAATACATTGTTCTCAGTAACTGATGACCTAGAATTCAAAACAAATAAGAAAGTATATACAAGTTTTAATAGCATAATTAACATGCTTGATTTTATAGAGATAAAGTTTATGGAGATAAACAATAGGAAAGTAAACAATATCTTTAAAAAGAAAATGGAACATTAACCCAGACTTACCATGCACCATGCATAAACCAAAGAGCGCATCTCTGTCCGTAATAAATTTAAGTGAGATATAAATAACAAAAGAACTTTAAAAAAATTTTGTAGAGATTGAAAAAAATTTATTAACAAAATTTGTTAAGATGTTTAAAAATATTTAATTTGATAAATAAAAATACCGCATTTCAAATGTGGCGGCAATTACAGGAACGCAACAGATTTTTGTTTCTTTATATTGTTTTACTTTTCTAAGATTTATTAATATATATATAGTAAAGCAGTATATAGTTCTATGAGTTTTGACAAATGTATGCAATCATATAATCAACACCAAAATAAAGATATAGAAAATTCCCAGCATTCCAAAATATCCACTCTAGCTTTTTGTAGTCAAGCACATCTCCCCAACCCCAGTCACTGATTTATTTTCTGCCCCCAATAGTTTTGCTTTTTAGATCTGTTTTATCCTTTTGATGATTCTGAACTCTACACTGAAATCATCCAGACTGCACATCCCATTTATTAGATCCAGTTTACTATTTACAATTTATTCTATAACTGTCATAATACTTTGCATGCTTATTAATGAGATCTTGCCATTTGCAACGACGTGGATGGAACTGGAGGGTGTTATGCTGAGTGAAATAAGTCAATCAGAGAAAGACATGTATCATATGACCTCACTGATATGAGGAATTCTTAATCTCAGGAACAAACTGAGGGTTGCTGGAGTGGTCGGGGGTGGGAGGGATGGGGTGCCTGGGTGATAGACATTGGGGAAGATATGTGCTACGGTGAGCTCTGTGAATTGTGTAAGACTGTTGAATCACAGATCTGTACTTCTGAAACAAATAACGCAACATATTTTAAGAAAAAAGAAAAAGAAGAAGATAGCAGGAGAGGAAGAATGAAGGGGAGTAAGTCAGAGGGGGAGACGAACCAGGAGAGATGATGGACTCTGAAAAACAAACTGAGGTTTCTAGAGGGGTGGAGGGTAGGGGGATGGGTTGGCCTGGTGATGGGTATTAAAGAGGGCACATTCTGCATGGAGCACTGGGTGTCATGAACAAACAATGAATCATGGAACACTACACCAAAACAAATTATGTAATATATGGTGATTAACATAACAATAAAAAAATTAAAAGATAAAAAAAAGTAATTACTGAAATGGGAGAGATTTATAATCTACACTTGACTCAGAAATATTATCTTGTGACTTATATTAACCCTTAGTTATGAACATTTTATTCACTGTATTATTTTTGTTTCCTTCCATGATCATTAATCAATTAATCATTAATCATTCACTCAACAAATCTATGCACAGCTCTTAGGGACATGGTTACCTTGACAACCAAAGGACATTGCCATCATATAATTAACAGGTGTGTGGGAGGGGCTGATGTAATTTTTAAATTACAATAGAAATGAATGCATTAAATGAGATGTACAGAGTTCTTTGAATGTGTACACCATGGGAAGCAAGACTACCATTGTATGCCTATTCATCCGGCTTGGGTTTTGATGAGCTACTTGCCTCTGTGAGTCAGTTTTTATTAAATTTAGAAAATTTGGGACCTTTTCTTTTCCCCCAAAATTTTCCTACACATACTCTCTTGGGAGTCCAATTACAGATATCTTAGACTGTTTGATATTATCCTTTGAATCATTCATGCTTATTTTTGTTTACCTCCTTTTAATCCCTCTGCTGTTAAGCTTATGAGTCATGAGATGAACCCCTTCTTTCATTTGAGGTATTTGGTGTGATTTGGACAACAAGCCTGAGAATTATTTTTTAGCAAGTCCCAAATGATTTTGTAAGTTATCAAAAACTCTGAAATAATCCATCTTAAATTTACACTCTCTATAACAGATTCAGTTTTTCTGGAGCTGGATGTTGACCAATTTATAAAAGCGACTGAACCATAATGTGTATGTGTGTGTGTGTGTGTGTGTGACTATTCTGGTGATCTGACATTTGGCTTGAGTTAAATACAAAATGCTTTAATGAGTTAAATAATTTGTAGGTTGTATCTTTAAAATATGTTCTTCCTTAAAAAAATAGGTGATGTTCATAGTGATCATTTATGAAACCTAATCAAGCATCATAATATCCATTAATTAAACTTAATTAAAATCATTTCTATATGCTCTCAAAAGGGAATCATCACAACAGAAAAAAATGTGCCAATTTTTTAATAAAAATCAATTATTTAAAAAAATTATGCCTATAATGAAAATATATTACTTTGAAAGTTAAGTATTAATTTTATCAGGTCGGATTCTATTTTAAACTCTTCTTAATTAAAAAGAGTGTTACTAATAATTCATTAAAAGTCAGAAAAATGTGCAATCTCAACCTTTGAAGTTTAAATATGTGCAAAAATATGATATTGTTGATAATACAGTAACATTGTGTTTCCATAGTCTTTAGAAGTAAAAAAAAATGGTATTTTTAAACTTTCACTAAGCAATCTTTGGTATAATGGAAACGCTGTCTTCATTTTGAAGTGTCTCACTCTTCTCAATAGATAGATGATAGATAAGTTTATGGGTAGGGAGATGATAATGATAGATGAAAGATTAGATGGATGGATGATAGGTAGATAGATGATAGATAGATAGATAGATAGATAGATAGATAGATAGATAGATAGATAGATGATAGTGGATACATAAATAGACCATTAGATGGAACATGGTAAAATATTAAAATTGGAGTTAATACTGAATTTAGAATCATACACACTGTTGTAATGTTTAGCGTGTTTGTTTTCCACAGTATTTGTGATGGAATTAATATAAAACAGAGAGAAATCATACAGTCTTTAACATCACTAAATAATGGGACCAATTCCACTGATATAACCATAAAATGAAGATTTTTTTAAGTGATGAATCACTGAATTCTACTCTAGAAACCAATACTGCACTGTTTGTTAACTAAGTAAAATTGAAATTTAAAAAAAAGATTTAAAAAAAAGCATAACTAATTTATGCATATATTCCTGAAAAGAGTAATCAAATATATGTGTATTCTCTATATAACTATTAAATAATCTTAAAGAAAATTTAAGAACTAACATAAACCTGGTTTATTTTGTAGAATATGATAGCCTTTGAAACAATTTAAAATGATTGACATTGATTTATATATTTATAAGTTACCCTGCTTTGTTACTCTCAAATAATAAGAAAGCTAAGCATCAGAAATACTCCAACACAAACAAAAACACAGTTTTCACAATAAAATTCTGACCTACTACTGCCTCTATGAAAGGTTGAAGTGAAGTAAACAAGGGATAGTCTAAATGGGCTAATTAATATCACACCCAGTAGGAGAAAATCTAAATAATGCATTTACCCCCAAGAATAGGGTTCAGGAATAAAGGAGGGGGACACATTCATGCAACTATTTCTTTCTTTTCTCTTTGTTTACTAGCTTCAGTAAATAAGCCTATTTGCTATACATCCACATCTTCAGCAAGTGATCTCAGGTTTTCATTTTGGAACTATTATGTTTTCTTTACTTCTTATTTCTGACATTTTAAACTTTAATATACAATCAATATACCTTAAAATTCTTCTTTTAAAGATGAAAGATGTATTTATTTATTGTAGAGAGAGACAGAGAGAAAGTGACTGAGCGGGGGGGGGTATAGGGAGAGGGAGGGACTCAGAGAGAAGCAGACTCCCCACTGAGTAACAGAGCCTTATGAGGGGCTCAATTCCAGGACCCTGAGACATGACCTGAGGCAAAACCAAGAGTGGAGGCTTAACCGATTGAGCCATCCAGGAGCCCAATATACCTTAAAATCCTTAAGTGGTTCTTGCAGAAATATGGGTCAAGAAGACGAGATGGCTCCATTTTAGATTTTTTTTTTTTGCATTTTCAAATTTGTTTATATTAAATTAACAAAAAGCATGTACCTTTTTTGTTATTAAAATAAAATCTTAACATATTTAATGTTCACCATTGATATAATTGACTTTATATACATAAAATTTGTTATATTTTTAATATTAAACATGAATTTTCATTTCAGTTTATAATTAATTATTCATGGAGTGACTTTGATTAAAGGAAACAGTTTGAATCAATTTCTAAATCTCCTCTGAGATTATTGTCTTCCTGAATATATCTAGACTCCTCAAGACAAGTATTTTTTTCCCAAGTTTTTATTTAAATTCCAACTAGTTAACATACAGTGCAATATTAGTTTCTGGCATAGAATGTAGTGATTCATCACTTACATCTAACACCCAGTGCCCACAACAAATGCCCTCCTTAATACCCATCACCTCTTTAACCCATTCCCCCTGCCCACCTCCCCTCAAAAAACCATCAGCTCGTTCTCTATAGTTAAGAGTCTGTTTCAAGACAAGTATTTTAATCAAAGCTATGTAATATGAATAAATAACAATGGGCATTTTACAACCATCTGCATAGTAACTGACCAAACCCACCATTTTATGATTCAAGTTTTATTTTTTCCAAAACATTTCAAAAAAATAATCTCCTTTTATGATCTTTGGGTCATTTTATTATATTACATATTGCATCAGTTAGGTGGTAACATTAGTCAATAAAACAATGATTCTAGATATTCTTAAAAGAGAGCATTTAATAGGGAACCCATTGAAAAATGTTGGGATACCTAAATGGATAAAAAAAAATGAAGTCACCCAAAGCTTAGTAAGAGCAGGAAAATCTACTCCCCTTCCTTCTGGCGAGCATTTGTTGCTGTTTTCTAAGATCATGTGGAATGCTACAGATATTAAGATGACCAAGGCTGGAACTTGTAGACAGGTGCTTCCTAGGACTGATGCAACCACAGAAGAAACATCACATGAATGAGTCTGGAACCCACCGAGACACTTTAATGCCTGGCGCTGGGAAAATGTTTTAAGCTAGGGATGCTAGAACTAACCAAAATCTCCTGGACTCACTTGTGATCTGATGTTGCTGGACAGATATTGCCAAACAATATATTGAAATATATTTCCTCTTAACTTCCCGGACTCCAAGATTCCTTCCCTTTGGCAAAGCTAACCAGAAGTCGACTGGCAAGAGTCTGTGAATAGATTATGACGGTTCTAGTTTCCATGTATTCTGTAACATTAAAAAGAAAAATGAAAATGGGGTTTCTGAGTTCCCAAACATAAGAAGTGTCTGCTCAAATATTAGACAAAACATTTGGAGAACATGATGTTTTCATAAAAGCATCACAAATAGAATTCTAACTGTATACTTTTTCACTTGCTATTGTTACAGAAATCCAAGGCACTTCATACCAATACTTTTTAAAAGATATAATTTGATTTCTGACTTATTATTATACTATTCTTGAAAAATGATGTAATTCTGAAAGCTATCACAATGTATTTTCTATGAAAAGTATTTATATATTGATGGGAAATTAGGAAAAAAAGCTTTTACAAATATTCAATGAAATACTACTTCATAATCTATAAAATGCTGTTCTATATGATACTTTGTGACAGGATCTATAGAGACATGCTTTTAACTTTAATGCTTCAGGTTATTACTACTCAAGAAAAATGTAGTAACATTTATAGTAAAACATATTTTATTATTTTTAGTTGCTCATGAAAAAATAAATGTGTCATTCTTTAAATTATTGATAAAAATAATATTGGATATTGTGTACTAATTCATTTATTTTTGCATTTTTAGAAAAGGAGTACCAAAATATCAGTTGAAATTGAGCAATATAAATAGAAAAAATAAACCATAAATTCACTTTAATTTATATATTTATTAATTGGAAGAAATGTTCATGTAAATATATCTTATAGGAATGTTGTTTTCAATAAATATTAGTTACATATAGAACATGAATACTTTGACAAACAATGCTTCAGAAGAATGTTTGCTTGGAGAATGTTTAATGATGCTGCACAAATAGGGGACCGTTTTTTCAAATATGACTACAAGCAGGAGGTGACTTTCCACCTACTGAGTTTTCTAATATTTTCTTCATTGTTCAACATACAAAACACAGAGCAAGTTAGACTAGAAAGAGCCAGAAGGCAGTAGCATCATGAGGCTATAGTCGTTAACCAGTAACATGGGTAGCCAGAATTTCAGAGTGTGTGCTGAAGAGAACAATATCCTACAGAAGTCAATGTGTGAAAATATTGAGCATTAGCTTCCGTTTGAGATCATAACAAAATATCAGTGACTTCCAGTAGTTAGTAAAAAGAGCCAGGCAAAGAGTTACCAATAAGTATCACTCAAAATAGAAAAAGCCCAAGACTTCACTGTAAGAGTTTTTTCTCCTGGGCTACTTGTTAAATTCTAGTTCATGTTCCTTAATACAGGAACATATAGAAAATACAGATTTCTTTTTTTAAGATTTATTTATTTTAAGTACAAGTGGGGGGAGGGGCAGAGGGAGAGGAGAGGGGAAGCAGACTCCCTGCTGAGCACAAAGCCCCAAGCCAAAGACTCCACTCCATGACTCAGTGATCCTAACTTGAGTCAAAACCAAGAGTACCCTGATGTTTATAGCAGTAATGTCCACAATAGCCAAACTATGGAAAGAGCCAAGATGTCCATTGACAAATGAATTGATAAAGAAGATGTGATATGTGTGTGTGTGTGTGTGTGTGTGTGTGTAATGGAATATTATGCAGCCATCAAAAGGAATGAGATCTTGCCATTTGCCACGATGTGGATGGAACTGGAGGGTACTATGCTGAGCAAAATAAGTCAATCAGAAAAAGACATGTATCATATGATCTCACTGATATGAGGAATTCTTAATCTCAGGAAACAAATTTAGGGTTGCTGGAGTGTTGGGGGGTGGGAGGGATGGGGTGGCTGGGTGATAGACATTGGGAAGGGTATGTGCTATGGTGAGCGCTGTGAATTGTGTCAGACTGTTGAATCACAGACATGTACTTCTGAAACAAATAATACATTATATGTTAAAAAAAAAAAGAAGATAGCAGGAAGGGAAAAATGAAGGGGGGAAAATCGGAGGGGGAGACGAACCATGAGAGACTATGGACTCTGAGAAACTGTGGGTTCTAGAGGGGAGGGGGAGGGGGGATGGGTTAGCCTGGTGATGGGTATTAAAGAGGGCATGTTCCGCATGGAGCACTGGGTGTTATACACAAACAATGAATCATGGAACACTACATCAAAAACTAATGATGTAATGTATGGTGATTAACATAACATAATAAAATTAAAAAAAAAACAAGTTGGAGCTTACCTGATAGACCCATGCAGGCACCCCAGGACATACAGATTTCTATCTGAAGCCACTATGTTTTATTATATGAACGGATAAAACTGTATTCATGGTTCTCACAAATGCTATTATTAACTATATTCTCAAGTGAAATAATCTAGCTTTCTTACATATGCAGATCTTACATATTGACTCGACATTTGTCTTAACTCAAGTTTATTTCTTTATAAATGTGCCCAATATATAAATAAAATGTTTAACTTAATTTTTTACAGGTATTTACATTTTGTAGAGCTTCATGGCAAATGAGGAAAACAAAATAGTTTTACTTATCAAAGCTTTATTACTAATGCTTAAATTATTCAAGTATCTGCTGTGTTTTGTATCAACAGTGTTTTCTTACTATAAAAATTATAGGGTAAAAATTTAACATGTATTAACAGAGGAGAGAGATCACAGATGATTTTAAATTAATATCATCACCAAATATGATTTTCCTAATCATACCCAGGTCTTTGAGTGAAGTCAAGACAGTATTTATCCCAGGGTCAACCAGATCTAGTTATAAAATATGAGTGAGAAGTTAACTTATTGTTCTAAGCTACTGAGAGTCCAGGATTGTTTAATTTTACCTATTCTTAAGATTAAATCCTGTAATTTACTTAATTTTACCTATTCATTTAATTTAATGAATTAAATTTACCTATTCATTAGATTAAATCCAGTAATATATTCTTTGCAAAAAATAGATGAAAATACCATTTTTTTTTGTTTCAAACTTATAGAGGAAATGAGGTAAAACATATCAGGAAATGGGAAGAAATCAGAGAGGGAGACAAACCATGAAACACTCTGGACTCTGAGAAACAAATTGAGGGTTATGGAAGGGTGGGGGGGTGGGTAGATGGGGTAACCTGGTGATGGGTATTAAGGCAGGCACGTGATGTGATAAGCATTGGGTGTTGTATGCAACTAATGAATCACTGAACACTACATCAAAAACTAATGATGTACTATATGCTGGCTAATCGAACTTAATTAAAAAAAAAAAAAAATAATACAAAAAAAAAAACAGTAAGTATGGACATAATAATATCAAGCAAATGGAAGTTCAAATCAAAAACAATAATAAAAATGGAAAAATATTTATACTACATTATATATACAATGAATATATGATATATACAATGATGAGAAAATGTATGATGAGAATATAATGATAATAAACCACAAGGCACATAAGGTCTGAGATAACACAAAAATAATTAGAAATTTAAGGATATCTTGATAAAATATATATTTATGTAAAGCAGGAGATCTCACTATATCTCTCTCAAACTATGTTGAGTTAAAAAATAATGATGGTAAATAATAATAATAATTAGGATAAAAAGTATACAGCATTTAGGAAAGTAGTCTAGTGACACAGAGAACTTTACAATATTTGAATTCAGTAAACTAAATATCAAAATGAGACAAAATTTTCACCTAAAAGGGAATTTTCTGGCTTTGATATTAAGTTTATACTGGATTCAAATATCTTTACTGAGTTTTGTTGGCTAAAATTGTAAAAACTTTCATTTTTTATTCATGGATGTGATTTATTTTTATATACTAATTTTATTTTTATGTGAAAAAAAATTTTATTATATACTAAATATACACTTATGGGATTTCAAATGTTGTAATGTCATGCATGTCTCTATTTGATTACTCTCTTAAAAACTTTGTACTTGGTTGAAAAGACAATATTATAAAAAAATAAGTTCTCAGAAAACTTCTATTCATTAAATTAAACTACAAAGAGGATTCCCTAAGGGTTATTATTGTTATTTTTATTTTTCTGAATGCTGTAAAATAATCTCCTATATACTTATGCCTGTACACCTATTTACAAGAGTTTATGTATCTACAGGTGTATATGAACATAAAAATAAAATTCCAAAAGATATACCTTGTGTTGTTAGAATAGGTGAAATGGGGTCGCCTGGGCAGCTCTGTTGGTTGAGTGGCTGGCTCTTGATTTTGGCTCAGGTCATGATCCTCAGGGTCCTGGGATCGACTCTGTTCTCAGCAAGGAGTCAGCTTGAGGATTCTCTCTCCCTCTCCCTGCCACTCCCCCTAATTGTGCTCTCTCTCTAAAATAAATAAATAAATCTTTAAAAGTAACAGAACAGGTGAAAGGTTGTGATATTGAATGCTAATGAGGGTGGAGAGGGGCCAAGAGGAAAAAAGTAGTGGGAATGTGGAAATAAAAAAATGAATATACCATTAAAAAGTAAGTAACTGTTTTTAAGTAAGAATACAATTGCATTTATGTGTTTATATAAAATCATGTATGCATACGTCTTTATGTAAAACTAATTACAATTTAGATAACTGAAAAAAATACAGAGGCTAGGCCTTAAGACATACATACATATTCACATGATATTGATCTGTTTAACTTTGACAAAAATCGAGGTTTGTTTGGAAAATGCATAGTAATCATGCTACCAAAATCACTCCTCCATGGTCCCTTGTGGGTAGTCTCTTCCAGAACAGGGCCCTTGCCTGCTGAATCCAGATGAAGCCCAGAATCTTTCTCTACTTAGAGCTTCAAGTAACCATTAGCAATCTACAGTTTTCATCCCTTTCAGATTTTTGGATCAAAGCCCCTCTGTCCCAATTGCCTCAGTTCTCTGAAGCAATCTCACATGATGAGTGTCAAAAGATATTTTGGGACAAAACTTAATTTTACATATAAAAGCTATTATTTTTATGATTATTATTAGATTTTATAAAAATGGTATTTCTAACCTTGGAAGAAATATTCCTCTTCCTGATACTTTGTTGCTCAGATCTTGTGCCATCACAGTCTGCATTAAAGAAATAAAAGTTAATTATTTTGCATAGAATATCTGCTTATTTATGGCCATTTGCTAAGAGCACATTGTGAATACTCAGTGGGATTCTCATATTTAAGTAGGGATCTATAGTACTTCCTCTCCCCTCATCCTTTTATTTATGTGACTCTTCACATCATCTTTTTTCCCTCTTAATAAGCCTATCTGTCTTGTAGCCATTCTACAAAATTCAGTGTATGATCATTACAGCACTTGATTAAAAGTATAGAAACCTCCATTAATCCTACTGAGCCCTATAGAACCATGCAGTGTTCTACATCATTAGAGTTTAGGTCACAATCTCAAATTTTTATGACTCAAGGTAAACTCCAAGCTGTGAGAACCTGATGTGAGCAAGATAGTAAAAATTGAAGCAGCAATATAACAAGGAACATTAAAAGCATTAATGAACAAACATAACCATAGAAACTTTTAAGAACCAGAAATAGATCTCCATAAAACAAAATGAAGAACCATTATAATTAAAGTCAAAAAATTTCCAGTGGAGCTAGAATAATATAAGTACCAGTAAACTCCTCTTTAAAAAGATTATGTGAGGTTTTTTTAGGCCTTAATAACCTCATGACCAAAAGGAAAACTATCTCATTTAGTACCTCTGAAGGTCTGAAGGCTTTTTGTTGTCATTTGTTTAAATTTCAATATATTTCATTTTTGAATCTGGATATCCAGGTACATGTGAAATATTTAACATAACACATTTTAATATTCGAATAAGTTGATAGATCAAAAACATAACTGCATTTTTGACTTCTGACAATATTTCTACAACCATAATGCAAATCATGTAAATAGCAGGCAAAGCAAAAAAATACCCAATTATAATCTTACAGCACTAATTAAATCTTGATTTGTTAAACCTAAATTGAAACACAAATAAAATTCAGAAGTCTCAGAGAGTTGAACACCTATAAAACTGGTATTTTATAAAGAAAAATGAAGAAACTAATTAGTCAGGATGACTTACTGAAAAACTGTTAATTCAAGAGATTTGTTATAAGTAAGGTGACCTGGGACACTTTTTTTCTTCATTTTTGAAATAATTATTTATTCATCAAAAATGAGTTTTAACAAATTGGTTAACTTTGCTTCCTTTAGAAATATATCTTTAAAACATATTCTTCTAAAGAAAAATAGCATATACCCCTATCATTGAAAGTCAAAACAATATTTTTTTTAATTTTGATTATCTGAACATTTAAAACAAGTAATGATTTTCGGAACTATTCATTCATATTCATACTTTCCACCTGTTTATGACTTTATTGTCAATAATTGTTGTCTGTTACATAAACATGTCAAAAAAATGTTGACACTATTTCTTGACTACTCTGGCTGACAGCTTTCAAGTGATATTTTTTTAATGCAAAACTATTAGAAGGCTTATTTACAATATTATTTTAAAACTGTAAAACATTTAGATTTATTTTTAGAAGCAGAGAATCTTAAGAATCAAAGATTGTAACATTTCTTAATTCAATTGATATTAGGCAAGAAAGCGAATATGTACTAAATTCTGCTAAAATACTTATAAATATATCCTTTATTCAGCATTAGCTTTAACATAAAAATATTGTGATTCTGATATTTTACAGTATATATATATGTGAAAATATTTCTAAACTTTGACCACAGAGCTTCTATTTGATTGCTAGATATCACAGTTGAGATGGATTTTAAATGTATATATTTAAAGCTAGTTTCAAGAATAGATGTTTTTTAATTTAGTGAGAATATTGTTTATATCATGATGCTGTGCTTCACTGAAATTTGTATTCATATTGTAATTACAAGCATAAATAATTCATCTTCATTTTTTTAAATGTAGAATTTACTACAATAGTCATTTGATCTATTAAGGAAGTCATGCTGATGTTTCTTCAGATTTGCGTCTTATGATTACCATATTGTTAGTAAAACCAGTATGCATACATATTGGATGTCAAATGAATCGTTTCTGCAAGTCACACAACCAACTCTCTCATTTAAAAAAGCAGACATTCAATACTCACGATTCCACTGGCATACAATTTATGTGGATTTCTTTTTCAGCTCGCAGCTGTGAGAATGTTTCATTTTATTTTTTCATTTTTTTATTTTTTTTAAGATTTTATTTATTTATTTGACAGAGAGACACAGCGAGAGAGGGAATACAAGCAGGGGGAGTGAGAGAGGGAGAAGCAGGCTTCCCGCCCGAGGAGGGAGCCCGATGCGGGGCTCGATTCCAGGACCTTGGGACCATGACCTGAGCAGAAGGCAGATGTTTAATGACTGAGCCATCCGGGTGCCCCTGAAAATGTTTCATTTTAAAATTAAAAAGAATCTCAGGAAATGATAAAAATATATTGCTAAAAATTTGTGTGATGCAAGAAATTATGCTAGTACCATAACAAGAGTAGTCATACCACTCTATACAATCTAGGCGAAAACAATTCAGCTTCTATTTCCCACACACGTTTTCTATATACTGAGCTTGTAATCTCACATATTTCCCTCCAACTTCTATATCTGCTGGCCCGGCTTTGTATATGGTATGGGTTGTCCTGTGGCATGAGCTATAAGACAAAATGGCTGATAGAGCATGTGGCCGTCACAGAGCAGCATTAAATACTTCCTTGAAAGGGAGGTGTTCATTATGTCGCATCTCAAAGAATAGAATTAACTATATGCTGAAGTGAAAATGCTGCTCACAAAATGTGCATCTCATTCACTGCTAAGGAAGAGTATGACAGAACCAAAAGTGGAATCTTAACAAGCTCGTTCTGGCTTTATTCAAGCAAGTAAAAATGATGACGACAGAGACAGGATAAAAAATCTGGGGCCAAATATAAAATAAATGGAATTTAAGGACAACACATGTAAAACATAATTTTCCCAGACTAATAAGAACATGTAATCACCCTAATTATAAACTATATTCTGATATACACACAAAACAAAAAGTATATTTTCCAACTCTCAGAAGTATATAACCTAATTTTGGAAACAGCACACTATCTATACAAAATCACTAAAACACCCACAAAACATGGAGCAAACAATTAGAATTAAGAATGCAATTAATAACACACATCTAAAAGAATGCAATAGAGTGCAAATCAACTGAGTCAGAAATTTTAGTATATTAAAATTACTTTAAAAACTATCTCATAATTAATGAAAATTTAATAGTTCAATTAGCAAAGAGTACATATAATGCCATGCATATTATCAGTGAGATTTTTACAGTTTCACATGTATTTCTAGGCACAAAAGAACTATGTCCTCATCAATGTATTGTATTACTGACAAGATAGAGTGGGAATCTAAGTTGCAGCCAGAAAATCAATATCATGTTTATATAGAAAGCTAAATGAGAAAAAAAATGTGTCTTTAAAATAAAGTGAAAGCAAGTGTTAAACCATAATTTGATTTTCATCTAAATATTTTCCCTTTCTTTTTGAGCATGAAAGAATTGAACAGGCTCTCTGAGAAGAGAACCTTATACATTTCAGTGATCATCAATCCTTCTTCCCTTTAGAGGAATTTTAAGTTCAAGAGTTGAAAACTAGGTTTAAAGAAAAACTCTAACTATGTATCATTTTGTCACTTTTACATTTCCTTTATGTAATTATTTTATTTATATAAAATCAAACTCTTCTTACAGTCAGATTTCCAAGCTATGATGAGGAGAGTCCATTCATTTTCATAAAATATACCAACTGGGTCTTTGAGATCAAATCTTTAATGCACAATAAATATAGGTGTTTATAATTTTGGTATTTTCTAATTGAAACTTAATGAATGAAGGAATTCTTACTTCACAATTGCACATTGGCAGTCTTATCCAGTGAAACCATTTAATTGTAAAATAATATATGTTGAGATTATATGCTTTTAGTCTATGGCCATACCACCCTGAACACGCCACATCTCACCTGATCTTGGAAGCTAAGCAGGGTCAGGCCTGGTTAGTACTTGGATGGGAGATTATATGGTTTTAAAGGAATCACACTCGGCAATTCTCAATGAGATGCTTACTTAATAGGGAAGAAAGATTTATATGCACTAAACAGTCAACAAAAAATGTAATAAAAATATTTTGTAGAGGTTGGAAGTGATGGGTAAAGACAAATTAAGAATAAGATAATTATATTAATTTCTTTTTATTCATTAATTATAGTTTACTTAACCTGCTTATAACTTCTAGAAATCTTGCTATTGGGGGAAGAAAAGACTTATTTTAAATCACATCCATATAACTCAATTGTCTTCATTTCAAAGCTCTTTGAAAAAGATATAATCTTCTCATTACAGGATAACATCAGTTTTTGATGTCAACTAGACTCCATATCTCCTCCCATATACATTTTAAGTTAAATTCTCTAGGAAACCATAATATGCTGCATAAAATAGAATATATGGTAATATATTATAGTCCCTGTAATCTGATAAGAGATCTTTAATAACTACATGAATCCTGAAGTAATATTTAATTTAAAAATAGTATAAATTATTGAGAAAATAAATTATAAGACAATTTTAAAATTAATAGTTTATTCATTTTAATATTTTCAGAGTATTTTATTTGATTTTGAACAATAAAAATGAAGACTTCAAAAATTAATTTGACACGATATCTATTTTGTTAAGTAAAGATGTTGCCACAACTCAATTTTAACTCTTTACTGTGAAAAAATATAAATAGTAGAAAAGATAATAGGTTTTTTGAAACTCATGTACCCATAACCAAGCTTTTATAGTAATGAACTCATGGATAATTATACTTCCTCTTCATTCCTACACATTCCTTCTTTGAATTATTTTGAAGCCTATTCCAGACATCATATTATTTTATACATAAATAATTTAATATATATCCCTAAAATACAATGGTTCATGTAAAGCATAAACATACAGCTTTTGTTAAATCTATAAAAATCTGTAATGAAACCCCTTAATATCATCAAATATATACCTGTTCCAAATTTCCCTGACTGATCCTAACTTCTATTTCTGTTCATTTGCTTGAATTATGATCCAAGCAAAATTTACAAATTGCACTCTTAAGTCACTTAATCTCCTCTACTGTTTTTATTACCCTTTCAACTTAATTGTTGAAGAAATCGGGTCATTTGTTCTATAATTCTCTGTATTTTACTGATGGCAACATTTAGCATTTCTCTTGATTTCCTATATTTTAGAAAGATTGTCATTTATATCTAGAGACTTGATCAGATAAGGTCAGATTTATTGACTCTACTATAGATGTTGAGTAATATCTAATTATCTCTGTGTATGGTGTTAACCACTATTTATGAGTATTCTATAGATACATTATTTCATCACGGATTTGCAAATTCTGTTTTGTTTGTTTTTTTTTCTCATTAACCTGGATACTTCTATAAGAAACTTTCCCTCCTTTTATTATTTGGTTATGCTGTGGTACAGCTTTTTAAAAAAAAGGGAGGGAGGGAAATCCTGAATGTTTTCCTGTTGAATATTCAACCAATATTCAACCAAAGTGAATTGGTTCCCTACAACCCTCCAAAGAAGTTTTAAAATTATTATTATTAACATTTTGTTTATTTTAACATATTCGATGTATATTGATCCATTGAGGTTACTGATTCTTGATGATGATCAAATATTTCTTCAAGTTTACTCCTATTATTATGATATGACACCAGCAATCATTGACAGATTCCTTGCTTCTGCATAGGAAAGAATATTCCAAGCTCATTTACCACCAAACCAAGAATAGACCATTTCTTCTGGTTCCTCTTAGTGGGAGTTTATTTAGAAACTATGATTGAAATACTAGAATTACTCAGTGTTGCTGGGTTGTTCATTTTTCTACATTGTGTTTTAGTAGAGAGAAGTAGAAAATATACACTTACAAGATATTCCAGCAATCATACTCCTTGGAATTTACCCAAATGAATTGAAAATCTGTGTTCACAAAACCTGCGTGTAAATGTTTATATGAGCTTTATTAATAATTGCCAAAACATAGAAGCAACTAAGATGTCCTTCAATACGTGAATGGATAAGCAAACTATAGTATACCCATACAATAAAATATTACTCAGCGATCAAAAGAAAGTGAGCTATCAAGGCATGGAAAGATACAGAGGAACCCTAAATGCATATTGTTAAGTGAAAGAAGCCAATCTGAAAAAGGTACACACTGTATAATTCCAACTATATAACATTCTGGAAAGGCAAAGCTATGGACACAGTAAAAAGATTAGGGGTTGTCAGTGATTTAAGGAGAAAGAGGAATGAATAGATGAAGAACAGGGAATTTTTAGAGCAGTGAAAATATTCTGTATTTTATTCTAATGGTAGCTACATGTCATTATACATTTGCCAAAGTCATAAAATGTGGAACACAAAGAGTGAACCTTACTATAAACTATCAATGCAAAATGTTAGCAGGGAATCTGGGGTGGGGTGGATAACAGGCATGTGGGAATTCTCTGTATTGACTGCTGAATTTTTCTGTAAACCCAAAACTAAAAATAGTGTATTAATTTAAAATATGTGAATATATGTACACATATATTTAATTTTTGTATATTCTTTTTTAAAGATTTTTTTAAATTTATTTATTGAGAGAAAGAGAATGGTAGAGAGAGAGCATGAGAGGGGAGAAGGTCATAGGGAGAAGCAGACTCCCCGCCGAGCAGGGAGCCGGATATGGGACTCGATCCCGGGACTCCAGGATCATGACCTGAGCCGAAGGCAGTCGCCCAACCAACTGAGCCACCCAGGCACCCTAATTTTTGTATATTCTGTGAAAAGATTTGAATTAGTGGGCTGCCATTACCCCAGGATACTTGGAAGTCCTGCTTTTTAATATAAATGGAAACTGTACTGGGGCCATCAAAATTGGCCCTCATCAATAAAATGGTCATATGTAAAGGATGATATTAACTACTAAGTATCTTTTAAAGCATAATGTTAGAGAAAGTCTATATGATGGCATAGTTCTATTTTTGTTTTAAAAATAGACCGAACAGACCTTACTATTCCACAAACTAAAGACCTCATAAGTTGAGGCCCATGAAAAATAAATAAATTTTTCATCATTTAACATCACTATTCTGTTTTAAAATTTCAATTAAAGCTATGTCTTTGGATTCCAGATCTAATAAAACTTACTGAAATATCTTAATAACACTTTACTGAAATTCTGTCAGTCCATGTGTAAAATCTTACATCAGTTCTGCCATATCACTAATGGAATATAGTCTCTAGACTTAGATGTCATTGTTCTCCATCAGTTCTTCTTACTGATTATGTAGATAATGGGAAGAGTGGTTCTGAAGACTGCTACAGATTGCAACCATCCGGGGACTTAAAGAAATATATTTTCTGTATCCCATCCTCAGTGATACTGACTTCTTCATTCAAGGGAGGGCCAAGTCCAGCAGTAGGAATCAGTAAATATAAAGATACATCAGTAGAAATCACTTGAAGCGCATGCAAATAGGAATAAAGATTTAAAATATAATAAAAGATGGGATGCCTGGGTGACTCAGTCGTGAAGCATCTGCCTTTGGCTCAGGTCATGATCCCAGGGTCCTGGGATCAAGCCCCGCATCGGGTTCCTTGCTCAGCAAGGAGTCTGCTTCTCCCTCTCCCACTCCCCCCTACTTGTGTTCCCTCTCTAGCTGTCTCTCTCTGTGTAAAATAAATAAAATCTTTAAAAAAATAAATAAAATATAATAAAAGAAATAAAAAACAGAGAAAATAGCTTACAAGATCTGTGAGAGTACCTCAAATGGTGTAACATATACATAAATAGAATTCATAAGAAGATTCTATATAGAGAAATATAATAAATATTTGAACCTGTAAATAACAAATGAGAAATTTTCAGAACTGAAGACAGACACCAAATCACAAATCCAAGAATCTCAGAAAAAAGCAGAGTATAAATACTAGAATAAACTGAGAAAACAATCATATCCTATTACACTGCTAAAACCAAAACCAAATAGAAAAAGAAAATCTATTGGAAAATAAATCAAAATAAACAAAACACTATACCTACCATGGAACAAAGGCAAAATTATCAGAAACCATGTGAACAAGAAAACATTGGATAACATCTTAAAAGTCTTGAAGTGGGAAGGGGGGTTAACTCAGAATTCTATATCCTATAATATTATCCTTTAAAAATGAAGAAGAAATAATATCTGCTCAGAAGAACAAAAAATCAGGGTCCACACAATATGATTCTATACAATAATAAATACAAGCTTAATTCTGTTATGTATAAAAACATAGGTCAATGGTACAGATACTGAGTGATAGAATCCAACAGAAAATAATACTACTTTGATTCCTTTCACAGAAAGTTCAAAAAAGAAAAAGCCAATCTATGTGTTAAAAGTCACAAAAGAAGAGGAGCTTAATGACTGGCAGAGTGCACAGGATAGGTTCCTAGGGTGCATTACACATTACATTTCTTGAAGTGCCTTAATTACCCATCAAATGCATGCATGTCCCATACTCTGATTTCATACAGTAAACATATATTATTTTAATATATATTTTTTTAATTTTTAAATTTTTTTAAAGATTTTATTTTATTTATTTGACAGAGAGAGACACAGCGAGAGAGGGAACACAAGCAGGGGGAGTGGGAGAGAGAGAAGCAGGCTTCCTGCTGAGCAGGGAGCCCGATGCAGGGCTCGATCCCCAGGACCCTGGGACCATGACCTGAGCTGAAGGCAGACACTTAACAATTGAGCCACCCAGGCGCCCCCTAATACTTTTTAATTTTTAATAAAATTTTCAACATATTATTTTAGTTTCTGTAATCAACATTACTTTGTAGTATACCATGACTTTCCTTACAAAACATGTACAGGGTTGTGCACACGTGTTTTAAAGTATATACTTCCATCAATATTTCATATGGGTTTTTTCAATTGTAAAGTATTTAGCTGTTGGGCATATCAGGAAAAAGTGCTTTATTGTTCTTGAATGGATATTCCTCTGTGCATAAAATAGAATGTTGACTGTCGTTTCTTTTTTCGCAGTAGTTAGAAGTCCTTATTACATTCACTTCTGTCTTCTGCGGTTACTAATGAACAATATAATGATAATTGAATTTTCATTCTTTTGAAGGTTACCTGTCTTTTCAATCTGGTAGCTTTTAAATTACTTTGTATCTTATTTTTGATGTGCTGCAGTTACATTTTAATTTGTTCTGAAATGGAAATAGATATCTTAAAAAATAATCCTAACTTTTACTTTCTAGGTGAATTTGTTAATTTCTCCTTAATTCAGCTTTTAAAACTAGTATTTATTTCATATTGTTGTATTTTAAAATTTCACTTACTATATATTTAAATATTTCAGATGGTTTTCTTTAGTATCTCACGTTTGTTTTCATTATTTCAAAATTCCTTGGTGTTTATAATTATTAGGTATTTTATTTTTTTAAATCACATCTGTCTATGTGATTTTTTATTGGCAGACTCATTTTCGATAGGATGCTTATCCCCTCCTTTTTAAAAAAATTCTCTTTTGGACCATTACATTTGCTCGTATACACACATATCCTTGTTCTGTGTGTGTGTGCGTGTGTGTGTGTACGTGTGTGTGTGTGTTTTGACTCACCTGTCAGGCACATACTCTAGACCAAGTACTAGGGAAATTTGGAGCTTCCATCTCATGAATATATTTGGGATAACATAGAATCAGATATATCATTAGCAATTGGCTTGACTGAGTTCCTCATCATTATTCAGAATGTATTTATATTCTTCCAACTCATTGGATAATCAGTTTTTATAAAATACACCTTTGGGCAGAAACTTTCACTGTTTTTCTCCACCTCCTTTCTTTGAAAGGAAAGTCCCAGCCCCTCTTGGTTCTAGTTTTCAGACTGGTGCTCCCATGTTCAGTTTAACAGTTTAATTCCTATGACTGTAGAAGTCACCTAATCCTACCATTTTCTGTTCTCATACCTATAACACCGAAATGGCTTCAACTTGCTTATAATTTGGTGTTTTAGTTTAGTATTCTTGAGCATATATATATATATATATATATATGTATACATATATATATATATTTAGTTTTCAGTGCAATTCATATACAACATTTCATACAATGAAACACATTGTATGTATACACTGATCTTCCATTCTTTACTATTCCAGGCCCCTGGCCAACCTGCAATACCGTTCTCCACTTCTCCTGAATCTGAATATATTCTCCCTTGGGTGCTTCTATTTCCAAGCAAGTTGGACAACTAGATGCACTGCTCGAAGTTCTGCTCAGTGTGAGAATTTCTTCTACTCACTGCCATTTAGAAATACCCGGTATTAGTAAGTATCAAGTAAATCCATCATAGAAGAGTCTCTGCCTTATTGTTCATTCCCTAGCTTATCAAAAGAGACACCCTGTGTGGTCAAAAGTAAAGTTGAGGGAGAAGTGACAATGGAGTTGATAGACGTAGCAACATAGGTGTCTCTGTGCCTGCTTATGTGTTAATTTTGGAAGTACTATTTCCAAATTACAATAGATTGCCGTTGGATGTACCTCCAATCATGACTTGGTGAGTCAGATTGAAATCAACAATTGACGGATAGTTTGGACTGCATGATCACTTCGTATCTTAAAGTCAAATGCTTAATTTCTGCTAAGACCCAATAGTACCAACAAAACTATTTGTCAAATGGTAAATAATTCACTATTGTAGAAATCAAAGCCTTGCTCCAGTTTTTTAATGAGCCTATATTTTCATTCTCCTTGGGAGCTTAGCATACATTTCTCATAATATTCTGTACCATCAAGATACTATTAATCCATTACAACTGTAAGAAATATAGCTCAAATAGCAGATCTGCTTGCTCACAAACAGGAACACTTTTGTATTCTTGGCTTATTTCAAAATCTAAACCTGTCTACATCACTTGGTAAATGGTAAGGTTGTCTTAAAAAATGTGCAATATGCTATCCCTACTAATGACCGTGGCAAGACCAAAACTAGGAGGAAGCCAGAGAGGTGGGCCAAAGAGCAGGGGAATAGTATGCTAGCTAGCAAAGCAGATGCCAGTATTGTTTCTTAGTAAAAGAAGGGCACCAGCCTTCAACAGAAGGAAGGGGGCATTTTTTTTTAGGCCAAGGACTATTTCAAGAAAATCTGAAGTTTCAAAGCTTTTGTTTTATCCACCCAGATGATTCTGTCTGGATTCTACTTCTCCCCAGACATAACTGTGTCCTTGGTATAGCAGAATTACTAAGGTTGGAATTAAACCTTACATGAAATTCATCTGCTCTTGATTGATTTTAGTTCCTGGTCCTGGACTCTGCAGGTTTTTTTGCTGAAAATCACTTTATGTGTTGTGAACGCAATCTCTGGTTTTCTCATTTAGCCTCAAGTGGCTGATTAATCACTGTCTGCCTTTATTGTCTTTCTTGAACCCATCAATTGCTCCCAGTAAGGACCATACAATCCAAATCCCAGAGTCCTTTTTAATTAATTTCTGCTATGACCAGAAAACATACTTGGTATAATTTCATGTGTTTAACTAAATAATAGAATACCCAAAGTAAAATAATCAGTAGATATGCTTTTAGCAAGCTGGATACTACAAAATAAAAGATGGTTGAATTTGAAACCAAGGTAATAGAAACCATATCAGCTGAAGCATGGAGGAAAAAGCAGACCAAATGACAGTAACTTGTAGAACAATAAATGTTGAAATTGAATTAGAAAGGGAGAAGCAAGAGTAATAAATGCAGAAAGAAATACTTGTAGAAAATAAGAAGTCATATTGCAAATTAAAAGAAACATATAAAGCTACAGATTCAAGAATCACATAATTGTTTATTTTAGAGAGAGAGCACGAGCGTGAGGGGCAGAGGAAGAGGGAGAGAAAGAATCTCAAATAGACTGTGCTGAGCGCAGAGCCCGATGTGGGGCTCCATCTCATGATCCTGATATCATGACCTCAGCTGAAACCAGGAGCTGAACGGTTAACCAACTGTGCCACCCAGGCACCTCCATAGTAATTCTAATTCCAGAACATGCAATGATACCAAAACTGTAATATATTTATAAGTACTTGCATACTAATTCTAATGTATGTGTCAAATCTAGGTCTGTTTATAGTGACATGCACTTATTCCCCCATATAAGTCACATTTTCCTGCTTTTCATATACCTGACGGTTTTTGGTTGTTTGCAGACTTTTGGTGCAAGGTTGTTGAAAGATTAGATTATATTTTTGAGTCTCTGGATTATGTTGGCTTTTTTAAAAGTGTTACGCTATGTGTTAACAGACAGTTAATTTACTGGCTTTTTATTTTTATCCTGTCAGGCTTAGTTTTACAATTCACAAGCATGAGCTTGATTCTATGGCTAGTGAAGTTCTACTTCTAAGAGTTGAGCTTGCAGTAGTTTTAACTGAGTTTGATTCTGTCCAGTCCAAATAGTCAGAAAGCTAACTGTGTAATCTGAGAAGTTGCTATTCAATACATAGCTTAGGTTAAGGGCAAATGTTCAAGGAACATCTATTCTTATTTCTTTGACTTTGATTTTCTTATTTTAATTGAGTTTACGTTTAAAGGCTTCTTATTCAATGTTTTCTAAGTCTTGATTTTAATATCATGTAATTGCTTTTAATTGCACTGTTATATCTAGGTGAATAGAGATGATCTTCTGAGAGCCCAAATTATAATTGGTAGAACACAACTATATTTTATTTTCTAGTTATCCCCAATGTGAACCACATTTCTGCATAAGAGTAATGTGGTATGTGTTCTGTAATGTGGGTTCAAACATTCGGATGCTGCGATAGACTTAAAAATGTTCCCCTAAAAATTTTAGTCTCTAATCCCTAGTTTGTAATTATTACCTAATATGGCAGAGATATTGCAGATGTGATTAAGTTAGATCTTGAGATGGTAAAATTCTCTTGGATTATTTGTCCTCTAAATGCCATAAAAAATGTCCTTTTAAGAGAGAGACAGAGGGATGCTTGACACAGAACAGGAAAAAGCGATATGAACACGGACACAGAGATTGGAGCGATAGAGCCACAAGTCAAGGATTGACAGCAGCCAACAGAAGTTGGAAGAGGCAAGAAACATAATATTCCCTGGAGCTTCTGGAGGGAGCACAACTCTGCTTACACTTTGATTTTGGCCCAGTGATACTGATTTCAGACTTCTGACTGTCAGAACTCTGAGAGAATAAATTTCTGTTGTTTTAAGTCACGAAACTCATACTAATTTGCTAGAGCATGACAGGAAACTAGTACAGATTCTTTCATTTTACACTTTACTCAACATTTGGTGTCCCAAAGAAATATTGGTATACTGGTAGTGGTCTCAGCATCAAAGGGACTGCTAGTTTTCAAGAACTGCAGAAGCAGAATGGGAGTAAAGGTGTATAAAAATCATGCACATCAGTATTTATATCTCTCTAGGATCCATTCTTTGTAAAGTTTTACATATATTTTTGATTCCAACCTGCACTACATTTTTCTAACTGTATCCCAGCCTGTTTTCCCCCTAACATTTCTATTACTTTTGTGAACTCCCCAGATTATTTAATTAAAATTTCTATTGTTTCATTAGCCAATATCAATTTTTGTTGGCAGGAATAGAGACCTACTCACCTCATGGCCACCCAAGACAAGCCTCATTTGCAAGTTTCCTTGCTTATTAAACCTGCCACCTACCAATTTGGAGTGTTCTGCCTCTTTCTTTGGTCTCTTCTTGCTCTTGTCAAAAGGGGGCCAGTTTCAGTTTATACCTAAGAAGTTCCCAAGGAATTTGCAAACCAATAGTGGGGTAAGTAAAGAAAACACAACTTTCAAGAACTGTGGGGCTGATGCAAAAGATAAAACACACAAAGCACAAGAAAATTTTTAGGCTGGTGAAATTGTTCTGTGGGATATGTTATGGTGGGTTCAGGACACTGCATTTGCAAAACAGATGGAAATTCATTGTGTAAACAGTGATCCCTAATGTTCCCAATTTTAAAAATCCTTTAGAAAGTTGAGGGATCCAGGGGTGAATGCAAACTGTGACAACAGAATCTAACTTAATTACAATGTATAAAATAACCTCACTAAAGTGGGTGGAGGAAACATGTGTGGACCTAAGTAACTTTGACAATGAATGGTGATCATAAAAGTGAAGCAGAAGAACTGAACCTAAGCACTATACTCATGATAATTTACCCCCCCATGGAGTTATAGGTTAATAATTCTTAAACCATTTATTATGCATGTATACTCAAACAATGGAGTGGTCAATGGAGGAGATTTGGGGTGCAGATTTTTCACTCTTGGAATGGAAGTTTATATATATATATATATATATATATATATATATATATATACACACACAAATGAGACTGGTAGAATATTACATGTTTTAATGGGTTAAAGATGGATGTGTCAATATAAACTCTCATTTACCTTAATATACACAGAAAGGGATGCACATAAATATATTTATAGATATGTGTATATATACTGGGGTAGTATGCAGACATGTATTTCCTTCTATTCTCAGCTTAGAGGACTTAGAAGACAGGTCATCCCAGTAGGAATGAAGATATCTAGTACCCAGATCTATTACCATTCTTCAATATAAGTAATCAGAATTTCTTGGAGAAATAGCTGATTCTAGGAATGAAGCAGGGGATATGCAAGATGAACCTGGAGTATCTGTAGTGTCAGAAAGTAAATAAATGCTGATTGAAAACATGATGATCAGGGTATGTTAAAGGGACACAGGAAACAAATGAAAAAGCTTTCAGTGGCGAAAGCTGGAATAATTTGAGAGTAAAAATAAATAAAGTATTGGATTATAGTGCAACCTATCAAATAAGTATCTATGATTCCATGCTGATATAAATGATTGGAAAAAAATAAGCAAATAGACGATGATAAAGAAATCTCTCATTTAGGAGAAGTCCAAAAAATTTATGTAGATTCTATGCACTCAAGGAGGGGGTACTTAAATCCCTATTCCTTATGTGGCCTGTGCATAGTGACTTCCTTCCAAAGAGTAAAATATGAAGAGGGGCATTACAGTAAATTTTCAGTGGAGACATCTAGAAACACTCTCTCAGCCAGGTGATCATGGTTAACATCAACAGTGATAAGTCATGTTGATGGTGTGCACTTTTGATATGATATAATGAGAATTACACTTTGCCTCTGTGATCATCCTCCCCAAAATCCATAACTCTTACTCTAATCATAAAAAAAATTCGACAAATTCCAATAGAGGGGTGTCCAACAAAATATTTGGCCAGTACTCCTCAAAACAGTCAACATCATCAATAAAAAAGAAACTCTGGGAAACTGTCTCAGCCAAGAAGGGCCTCAGGAAACGTGGCAGCTAATTGTAATATCATATTCTGGTTGGGATTTTGGAACAAAAAAAACCCCACATTACATAAAAACTAAAGAAATCCGAATAAACTATGGATTTTAGCAGAAGATAAGGTATCAAATTTTGTTCATTAATTGTGATAGGTGGGGCTCAGTCATTAAACCTCTGGGTGGCTCAGTCGTTAAGCGTCTGCCTTCGGCTCAGGTCATGATCCCAGGGTCCTGGGATCCAGCCCCGCATTGGGCTCCCTGCTCAGCGGGAGGCCTACTTCTCCCTCTCCCACTCCCCCTGCTTGTGTTCCCTCTCTCGCTGTGTCTCTCTCTGTCAAATAAATAAATAAAATCTTAAAAAAATAAAAAAATAAAAAACTTGTGATAAGTGTATCATCCTAATGTAAGATGTTAATAAAAGGGGAAAACTAGTTGCAGGGTATATTAGAACTCTCATTACCATTTTTAAGACTTTTTGTAACTCTAAAACTATTCTTAAATGGAAAGTTTACTTAAAATTAAAACTACCTTTAGGTATACTGAAAAAAATACAATGATCCAAGGATAGCAGATACATTTTTTTTTCATTTAAGTTATCTTAGGAAAAAGAATGATTAAAGCATTAAGGATTTGGATAGGAAGAATAAGTAAACACTGAAGGCTGAAAGACATAGGTGATATACTTATTTCACTTGAATATGAGAAAATGATGGATGAATCCCTGATACCTCTGTTGGCAGGAGCTGGTACAGCAGGAGGAACACCTTAATTATCTTATACTTTATATCCTTTGTTCTAATTGTTCTTTCATATAATTTGTGCATGGTACTGGTAGGCACATAGAGGGTTCTCAAAGCAGGCTTTCTATTCCAATACACTTCTACTTCTAAGTAGAAGAATTTAATAATTATGACAATCACCTAGAACTTTAATCTTTAGACTGTAAATAGAAAATTCAAGTACATCCTCACCTACCACTCTTAAAAAGCTATTCAGAAAAACAAAGTACTTGGCATGTGTGAAAATTGTGGTTCATAAAATGAATCTGAATATTATCAGCAAAATAGCTATTCAAAGCATTTTAAAGTTCTTTAAAAATGGCTAAAACCTATGAACAAAGTTTCCTATTTATCAAAAATTAGTCATTTTTGATCAAATAAATATGAATAAAAAATCTCTTTTGTAACTCAGAATGTTAACATATTTTAGAACTAGGCAAATACGTAAAAATATACAAAGAAAAATGCATATTCATGTGTTGATTCCACTAATGTAAATTGCCAGAAGCTTTTTGGAAATTAACTTTGCAATTCATTGCCAGGACCTTAAATATTTTTTATCAGTCAGAGGCTAGACAATAAAACAGGAACCCTATTAGTTATTTAAAATAATAGATTTATAAGAGGGAATTGTTTACAGAAGGAAGAAGTCTAAAAAGTAAAAACAAAAAACCATGAGCCAGAGAACATGAGTGTGGGAAGCATTATCATCCTAAAGACAGGAAAACAAAAGGGAAGAGTTTGGGTTTCCAGAAATCAGGATATTGAATGAGGGGTTCTTTGCAAATATAATCCAGATATTTGAGGAAAGGGTCACCTAAATATCCTGGTATCTCAGGACTTGAGAGGAGTACTGTAAAACGTTCCTGCTCAGATGTCTCAGGAAGGGGTATTTCTAAAATTTCTCAATGGAGCTACTTCAGGGATTGCCAGAAGAATCTGGCTCAACCTGCTGGTGCTGGGGTGAACTTTCAATTGAGTTAGGTAATGCTGGCAAGAAGAAAAGCAAAGATGTCATTATCCTGTCTTCCAAACTTCCATTATTCCTCCAGTGTCTCCTATTGGAAAAACACAATGAGGATCAAACTGACAAAGATGTATGAGTAATTTAATTTGCTGAGTTCCAGCTTCTACATCACAGAGTGGAAGAGGTAGATTTGGAGTTGATAGAGCATAATTGTAGATAAACTCATATCTAAAAGTCTATTATTAATGGTTTATAAACAGATGTAAAATGCATCTTTATTTATTATAATTATAATGGAAACAACACAAATGTTAATCTTCTATACCATTTATACATAAACATAACATAAAAACACAAAAATAGCATAAAACCATGTCTCCATACAGTCAGGACTTTTTTTAAGATTTTATTTATTTATTTGTGAGAGATAGAACACAGAGGGAGATGAGAGGGAGAGGCAGATTCCCCGCTGAGCAGAGAGCCCGATGCGGGGCTTGATCCCAGGACCCTGGGATCATTTCCTGAGCCAAAGGCATATGCTTAACCAGCTGAGCCACCCAGGCGCCCCTCAAGATATTTTTTTTAATAGTTCTCTGCTATTTCTTATTTGCCATGGCTATACCTTCCATAGATCTTTCAGAGTTGATCATTTTGAAGGAAACCAAAGGTTGTGCTGAATCTTTTGGAAATAAGAAATTCCAAATAACATAAGAATATATATTACTTAGATTATAAAGCATATAATAGTTGGAAAAGTCAAATATGACTGGAGGACAGAACATCTGAGAGATACAAGAGCACAAACTGGCCTACCAGTCAAGAGTTACTTATTCTTATTTTTAATACTTGATTACGAGACAGATAAGTACAAAAATGTAAACTTATTTTAGATATTTGTAAGGCTGTGGAAGAAATAAGTGATTTTGGTTCGTGAGGCAATTGATCAGAGGTGAAGTCATATCACAAGAGTAGAAAAACATGAACAGAGGGGAGGGAAAAGCAAGTTAATAACACAATCTCTGGGTACTCTTGTATCATGGAGGAAAAGGGATGCCAAAATAATATATTCACGAAATATAAAAATGTGAGGACATTAAAAAATTGTTGTTATATTGTTGCAGTTGAAACTCAGATGAAGAACTAATGGTGTACCAAATTACATTCAAGTTAGTAATATCTTTAATTACATCAACAGATTTGGAAATTAATTAACATGGAAACACAAGTATGACAACAAATTATTATGATCAAATTGGAAAAAAAAATCTATTGAATAGCTAACCATGTAGGCATACTTATCTAAAACTGTAACACATTGCAGTACATAATAAAGGTCTCAAGGAAATGTTATTCAATGATAATACAGATTGATGTTTCAAGACCTTAAAAGGTACTCAATTTAAAAGTAAGGATAACAACATTCACTATGAACTGCTCTTAGATTTTACTAATTAGCAAGTATTTTGACAGGTATTATGCTACCAAGTGTTTTGGGACACCCTTTGCTTTATGCTTCAGAAATTCTGTTCAGCATGATGAATTTAAATAGTATCCTTAACTTACATATTTTTTATTCCTTTAAAGTACATCTCATAAATTAAAAGCAGTGGGTGTATTGTAAAATCTAATTAGTTTTCAAGATTCCTGTCAGTTTTGTTTTTCTACTAGTAGTGAGAAAATATGCCATATATAGGTTATTACTTCTCTTCAAGTTTATAAAGAACATTACAAAACCACTAGCATTTAAGCTAGAAAATTTAAAAAGTACATTGACTCTTTCAAGCCATGAGGGGAACATTTATGCAGTAGAGCAGTAATTCACTGAATTTCAGGCACTGGTGGCTTAATGCAGTTAGTACAATATAATTTACACTCAGGGAGTAATTCATATACCTAGAAGGATCTAAACCATTGCTTACTTAATTGACATGATTTTTTAAAGAGAGATGGAGCACCCTAATATTTACATGAAAAGAAAATTGGAATTAAATTACTTCTTCAAGGTCAGAGAAAAAATTAATTATTGAAGTAAGACTTAAGGTTTTGCTTTCATTTTCAATGTTTCACTTAGAAAAAAATCATTATTGTGGTGTGAACCTGTGTAATTATAATTCTGGACTTTGTTTAGGTTGCACTTTCAAAAGATACAGGTTAATATAATATGCAGCCCTACAATTATACAGTACTTTTGTCATTTATATAAGGGTCAGATTATAAAGTCAGCAAGTTATGCAAATATTACAGTCAAATTCCCTTTGAACAACCTCTCTGGAAGGTGCCACTAAAGAGACATGTAGATTTTCTCTCAAGAACCCAACATAATCAGTTTTGCTAACAGAAAATATTATTCTTGGGCGCCTGGGCGGCTCAGTCGTTAAGCGTCTGCCTTTGGCTCAGGTCATGATCCCATGGTCCTGGGATGAACCCCGCATCGGGCTCCCTGCTCCGCGGGAAGACTGCTTCTCCCTCTCCCACTGCCCCTGCTTGTGTTCCCTCTCTCGCTGTGTCTCTCTCTGTCAAAAAATAAATAAAATATTTAAAAAAATTAAAAAAAAGAAAATATTATTCTTCTCCTTAATACTAAGTGAAACACTAGGCTGAATTTTAGAGACTAGAGAAAAATGTGTAGCATTGAACATGAGGATCTACTCAGTGTGGTATATTCAACTTCGAAGATCAAGGGGAACTGCAATGGATTGGAGGTAGGGAGGGATGATTGCATGGAAGCTATTCTAATTAGATTCCAAGGAGATGTGGCACAAAGAAAATGTTTCATTTCTGTCAGAGTGACACCAAACTTTACCATTAACACCGAGTAGGAAACAATTGGGGTTTTACACACTTGTAAAGCTTGAGTGTGTGCTACAGTGACAGTAGAGAATATTTGGGAGCCACAGGCCCACACGGAGTCCACACTTACTTAGTAGCTATTTCCAAAAGCCTTGACTGTGAACTCACAATTCTGGTTTAAGGAAAGGGCAGGAGACCTGACAGCTATCCTTCCATAGAACACTGAAACAAAACCCCATCTACTCCTTAGTTTCTTCTCTCCTGTAATCATAAAGCAATAGCTACCATTGGAGAAACAACAAATACTTCTGTTCTGGATCACTGACAAAGATACACTGCTGCTGAGGGAGGGGTAGGAGCAAGATCCATGGCTACTGAAGGAGAGGAAGGAAATACCCCTCCCCACCACAGGTCTTTCAGCAAATAACTAGCTAGTAAGGTACTTAGCCTGTGAGAGACAAAGAAAACTCTATTTTAAGGCAAAATTTCATCAGAAAGATTAGAAGATAAAGCTACCTGACCCAGTGAAAGGCAGAAAAAACAATCTGACCAATCATCCTGTACTGATATAAATCAGAAATCTGTTACCACTAGGAGAGGGGCAGGACACACAATCCCACAAAAGACCTCCACAGACATGAGACAAATTTCATGTTCCAGGGTTCTGAAAGATGTGCAGGAACATTGACAAAGCCCCAACACAACACCAGGCACACAGGAGTTTCCTAGAACTGAGCTTGTGAGGATAATTCAGAAAATTAGAAATATAAGAAAGAAATTGTGCTGTTGGGAAAGGGACAGAGAACAGAGAGAAAAGCCTCTGGGTCTCCAAACCTCACATAAATCAGAAGGTAGCAGCAGAGGTTATCCAGTATTAGACATATCAGAAAGACTTTTAACTTATACAGTCATTATTAAGATGTTAAAGGATCTAGTGAAAAAGTTGGAAATAATGTGGAAGATGGGAAATTTCAGTGAAACATTTTAAGCTATAAGAAAGGGTTAAATATGAATGCTGAATTATATATAATCTACTACATAAAGCATATTTATAGAAGACAGCACAGATAAAGAATTCTTTCAAAAGGTTTATCAACAGACTTAAAGGTTTATCAAAATCCTCAAAGTCAAAAAATAGAATAAATCAATGGAGGTTAATGGGTTGACAATATTCAAACTTTAAAACAAAGACACAAAAGAGTGCACAAAGTAAGGATGCCTGGGTGGCTCAGTCCATTAAGCGTCTGCCTTCAGCTCAGGTCATGATCCCACGGTCCTGGGATCGAGCCCTGCATCAGGGTTCCCTGCAGGGAGCCTGCTTCTCCTTCTGCCTGCCACTCCACCTGCTTGTGCTCTCTCTCTCTCTGACAAATAAATAAATAAAATCTTAAAAAAAATAAAGTGCACAAAGGAGAATAAGAAATCCAGGAACTGTGTGGAAATATTACATATATTTGAAAGCATCCAATTGAGAAGGAAAGAAAATAAGCATAGAAGAATTATTTGAAGAAATGATGCCTATAAAGTTTCCAAATTTAATACAGAAAAACAATGCATAGATAAGAGTCTCAAAGAACCCCAAGCAAGGAATATTTTTCAAAGATCACAGCAGAATCAAGCAGCTGAAAACTAAATATAAGAAAAAATTTTTTAAAGCAGTCAAAAAATAAAAAAGGAAACTATATACAGAGAAACAGATCTAAGAAAACAGCAACTTTTCATATGAAAGTTTGGAAGCCAGAAGACAATGGCTTCCAAATGGCTTTAACACACTAAAAGTAAAAATTGTGAACCCAGAATTATATATTCATATAAAATATCTTTCAAAATCATGGCAAAATGTGAGCATTTTTCAAAGAACAGAAACTTGAAAAATCCATTGCTAGCAAAGACATACTGGAAAAATTTTAAACAAAGTTTATTAGACAGAAGGAAAATTAGAATAGGTGGAAATGTGGATCTACATAAATAAAAAAAGCTGAAAATTTGAAGAAAATAATTGTAGATATAAAAGAACCATTTTATTTAGTTCAGATGTCTTTAAAAGATAATATACTATTGGGACACCTGGATGACTCAATGAATTGAGCATCTGACTCTTGATTTGGGCTCAGGTCATGATCCCAGGGTCCTGGGATAGAGCCCCACATGGGGCTCCATGCTCAGCCAGGAGTCTGCTTGAGATTCCCTTTTCTTCTCCCTTTGCGCCTCCCCCTATGCTCAATCTCTCTCTCTCTCTGTCTCAAATAAAAATGAGTAAATCTTTTATTAAAAAAGATAATACACTAGGGGTGCCTGGGTGGCTCAGTTGGTTAAGCGACTGCCCTCGGCTCAGGTCATGATCCTGGAGTCCCAGGATCGAGTCCCACATCGGGCTCCCTGCTCAGCAGGGAGTCTGCTTTTCCCTCTGACCCTCTTCCCTCTTGTGCTATCTCTCATTCTCTCTCTCTCAAATAAATAAATAAAACCTTTAAAAAAAAGATAATACACTAAACCAAAATAGTAGAAACACAAAATAATTAAAGCAAAAATGTTAGTAATGTAATGTGAGGGTGACAGTATATGTGAGGATATGAGAAATGGAATGACAGTACAATGTTTTCTACTATAAGTTAAGTGGTATACTATTTTTAGATAGACTGAAATGTTACAGAGCTATATTGTAAAACTTAGAGCAAACAGTGAAAAATAAATAACTTTAAATAATGATCCACTCACTAGTGGAGATAAAATGTAACAAAACAAAGACGTGGAGAAGAGAAAAGAAAAATGAAAAACAAGATGGTATATGTAATCTCAATCATAGTGATAACTAAATTAAATGTTAATAGACCAAATGTCATTAAGAGGCAGAGATGGTCAAATTAGATTTCAAAAAAGACCTCATTCCTCAAAAAAAAAAGACTTTTTAAGTATCAAGTTATAGATAAACTAAAAGAAAACAATGGGACATACATATCATATAAGCACTAACCAAAAGAAACCTGGAGCATCAATAATTATATCAAAATAGATCTCAAGACAAGGAATATTATCAGGGAGAATGAGGAATATAATATATTAATCAAATGGTCAATTTGCCAAGTGTACATAGCAATTTCCCTTCCTGGGGTGCCTGGGTGGCTCAGTCAGTGCACCTGACTTTCGCTCAGGTCATAATCCCAGGGTCCTGGGATCGAGGCCCACAACTGGCTCCTTGTTCAACAGGGAGTCTGCTTCTCCCTCTCCCTCTGCTGTTCCCCCTGCTTGTGCTCTCTTTCCCTCTCTCTCTGTCAAATAAATAAATACAATCTTAAAAAAAAGAAAAAAAAAAACAATTCTCTGGGGCGCCTGGGTGGCTCAGTTGTTAATCATCTGCCTTCGGCTTGGGTCATGATCCCAGAGTCCTGGGATCGAGCCCCGCATCAGGCTCCCTGCTCGGTAGGGAGCCTGTTTCTCCCTCTCCCACTCCCCCTGCTTGTGTTCCCTCTCTCGCTGTGTCTCTGTCAAATAAATAAATAAAATCTTAAAAAAAGAAAAAAAAAATTCCCCTTCTTGCTTTAGCCTGATACACTGCATTACTGTGTGCACATTTCACCCCGTATCTATTTCAGCTCCCTCTTCTTTCTAACTTGCCATTTCTTTTTTTTTTCTGATCTATGATATATCCTGTACTGTATACATACACACACAAGGTGACAACTTAAACAAAAATTACTTTCATTTAAAGTTGTGTTTCTCAAACTTTTTAACCTTTTTCATACCTATATCAGCTTTAAGATTCCACGTTATTGATTAGTGGCTCATCATGGCTAAGAATTTTAGTAATAGGAAAATTTAGAGGACATTTGTGGTTATAATAATTTTCCTTAGGAGCTATATCCTTTACTTCTAACTCATCATTACATACCAAATCTTAAAGAACTGACCTTAAGTGCTTCTGAAAGCTTCTAAGAATTGAGAATAAGTCCTTCCACAATTTGATGAGTTCTTAGTCCAGCCGAGTCCCTTGAACATTACCATTCAATAAAAAACCATTCAATAGTAGCTATTAAACAACAACAACAGCAACAACAAGCAAATGATAAATGCTGTAAAGATGATTATTTTCAAGATACTTTTAGAAAAGGAAGTATGCCAGGAGAGATATGAGGATGCCTTAAATATTACTCAGGATTTTAAGGGTTATAATTGGAATTAGAATTTCAAAGTAATAACAAAGCAAAATATTAAACTGGATATTGAAAACATTACATTTATCATTTCTAATTCCATATTAGATGTAATAATACAATTTGCTAACCCATTAGAATTTACAACATATATTAACTCATATATTAACTCATAGTGGTTAATACAGGCACTATATATTGTTATATATATATATATATCTTTTAAAGATTTTATTTATTTATTTGACAGAGAGAGACACAGCGAGAGCAGGAACACAAGCAGGGGGAGTGGGAGAGGGAGAAGCAGGTCTCCTGCTGAGCAGGGAGCCTGATGTGGGACTCGATCCCAGGACCCTAGGATCATGACCTGAGCCGAAGGCAGACGCTTAACGACTGAGCCATCCAGGCGCCCTATATTGTTATATATTATTAGACTTCATTTATATTCAAAGAAAATAAGTTTAATATATAACATCAAAAAACAAACTCTGGTAGTGTGACCATAATGCTATTCAGTTAGATATGAGACCAATTCCTCATTTTTGTATCTACAATTTAAAAAAAAAAAAAACTCTTAAAATATGGGCATGTTAAAACGTTATACTTTCTTTTTTTAAATAATTTTTTATTGTTATGTTAATCACCATACATTACATCATTAGTTTTTGATGTAGTGTTCCATGATTCATTGTTTGTGCATAACACCCAGTGCTCCACACAGAATGTGCCATCTTTAATACCCATCACCAGGCTAACCCATCCCCCCACCCCCCTCCCCTCTAGAACCCTCAGTTTGTTTTTCAGAGTCCATCGTCTCTAATGGTTCGTCTCCCCCTCCGACTTACTCCCCTTCATTCTTCCCCTCCTGTTATCTTCTTCTTTTTTTTTTTCTTAACATATATTGCATTATTTGTTTCAGAAGTACAGATCCGTGATTCATCAGTCTTGTACAATTCACAGTGCTCACCATAGCACATACCCTCCCTAATGTCTATCACCCAGCCACCCAATCCCTCCCACCCCCCACCACTCCAGCAACCCTCAGTTTGTTTCCTGAGATTAAGAATTCCTCATATCAGTGAGGTCATATGATACATGTCTTTCTCTGATTGACTTTCTAACACTTGGAAAAGAATACGCCTTTATTAAGACAAAGGCAGCTGTATGGAACATGCTAATCATTTGTCTTATGCTCAAATTTGCTTGAGTTGTACTTACAGAAAGTTATAAAACCTTCTTCAAAAAAATTAACATTGATAAATTATTAATAGTATAAATAGAACATCAAAAACGGACCAAAGTGAGTTTTCACCTATGATGTTTTGTAAATACTATATTAACAAATACATTAATTACCCTATCTAAATAGCACTTTACCCTACTTTGTGAGGTATCTCTTTACACACCCTCCTTTTAATGACAGCCTCCTAGTTGCTACATATATTAACAGTAACGATCTTTGCCTCTCTTCCATTGAATTAACCTTCATATAGACTGTTTATCCTTTATTTCCAGGATTTTTGGACATTCCAGTCCATGACCACAGCTTTTAATGATCTTATTTTTCCACCTCCTCAGCACTTAGTGACATCATGTTTTACATAAAAGGATCTCTGCTTCAATTATTTCTGCTTATCAGAATCCAAAACCACCTCTTCTCTTATGCTCTGAAAATAACAGACTCTCTTGGTTCATTGTAAAACCACTCAGAATGCCATTCTTCACATTCTTCCTTCTATTCATCAACTACTTTCCAATTCCTAACTCATTGCATTCTAGCTTCTGCTCTACCACATTATTGAAATAAATTTTCCCAAGGTACTCATTTATTTCATAATTATCTCTGCATTGTTCATGTCTCAAGGCATTGTGAAAAAAAAGTCCAGACAAATGGAATGTATTCATGAATATGGATCTAAACAGTGGAGTTATATAAAAGATGGATGATTTTTCATTTAAAAAAAAGCTCATTTAAAATGGTGTTTCCAAATGAGACACTATCTGTTTTAAATTACTAGGGACTGAGTCTTAATTTTTTTTTCTCTTATTTATAAGGAAAAGGAAAAAAAAAGGATGGCAGTAAAGATACAATGATCATTGTTTGAGAGGAGTCAAAATCTCAAAATACACCAAGAATAAAGGACAATCAAATGTGTGACATCTAATTAAAAGGTTTTAAATAATATATTAACTTAAATACAAACCTATTTAGAGATGCTTTAAGTTGGCCAAATTTAACTTGGAAAAAGATGTGCCAACAGAGGAACTAAGGGTAAGTACAAGTTGTTTCTATAAATGTGTAAATATATAGAATATATATCATGTAGATTTCATGGAAGAAATCTTCCAAGAGAATGCAAGATAAAAAATGGCAATTTTTGGGCACCTGGGTGGCTCAGTTGGTTAAGCGACTGCCTTCAGCTCAGGTCATGATCCTGGAGTCCTGGGATCGAGTCCCGCATCAGACTCCCTGCTCAGCGGGGAGTCTGCGTCTCCCTCTGACCATCCCCCCTCTCATGCTCTCTCTCTCTCTCTATCTCATTCTCTCTCTCAAATAAATAAATAAAATCTTTAAAAAAATGGCAATTTTGGGCGCCTGGGTGGCTCAGATGGTTAGGCGTCGGCCTTCGGCTCAGGTCATGATCCCGGAGTCCTGGGATCGAGTCCCGCATCGGGCTCCCTGCTCCTTGGGAGCCTGCTTCTCCCTCTGCCCCTCTCTCTCTCTCTCTCTCTCCCTCTCATGAATAAATAAATAAAATCTTAAAAAAAAAAAAATAAAAAAAAAATAAAAAAATGGCAATTTTTTTGTTATAACTCTAGTTGGAAATGTGGTCAACCAACATGAGGTTGTATACCCTCATGTGTGAAAAAAACAATCAATCCACTGTAGAGGCAGGTAAAATGTATTTAAATTTCTATTTTTTTCTACATGGGAGTTAAAAAAAGAGTAAGTCTAGCTTATTATTAGCTAAACATGTTATGTAAGACATATGTATATATATATACCTATATGTCCATATATGTACTAGTATTTGATATCTATATCTATTTATCATCTATCTTTCCTTAATAGTAACTTTAGGGGCACCTGGGTTACAGAGTCTGTTAAGTGCCCACATCAGGTCATGATCTCAGGTTCCTGGAATCAAGCTCCAGATCCAGCTCCACACTCAGCACAGAGTCTGCTTGAGATTCTCTCTCCCTCTCCCTCTACCACTCCCACTTGTGCTCTCTCTCTCTAAAATAAATAAATAAATATTTTGAAAAAATAACTTTCATTCTTTAGTGATAGTGATTGTCATTATCATCCTTATTTATTCTTAGATTTCAGAGATTCTTAAAAAATTAGTTTACCTGTAAATGGGCACATGAATCTATAGATTATATTATATTGTTCTTACATAAATTTAAAAGGATTATTTGAAGAAATAATTACTAAGAACACTAAGAATGAAAACACAACAAAAATTATTAAAAAAAAGAAAACGCAACAAACAACAAGCAAATAAAGAGGCAAGTTTCTACACTTACATGTATATTCTCTGTCAGCTCATTGCAGGGGAGAAATAATGACTACATATTTAACAATAAAGCAATAAAGCAACACAAACTTAATATTGGAAGATATTACATTTTTAAATTTATTTATTTATTTATTTATTTGTTTGTTTTTTGTTTATTTATAGAGAGAGAGCGAACACATGCACACAGGGTGGAGAAAGGGCAGAGGGAGAGGGAGAGAGAGAATTATAAGCAGTCCCCCCACGCAGTGCAGAGAACACAGGGATCAATCTCACAACCCTGAGATCATTATCAGAATTGAAATCAGGAGTTGGCTGTTTAACTGACTGAGCCACCCAGGTACCCCTGGAAGAAAGACTTTAAGAACTCACCTTCTTCTTAATATTGATAAACTCTTTATTAGTGTATATTAGCTTAGTATGGAAATTGCATTAATTTTTTTCTTATTCTATTTTTTTATAAGATACACGTCATTTTAGCATAGTAGTACAGGTATATGATTTACAGTACAAGTGTTTCACATGTGTTTCTAATGCTGATGATATTTTACTGGTAATTGAGTGATATAAAAAATGGGGGTATTTTTTAAAAGATTATTTTTATTGTTGACAGATTTACCAGATTTTTTTAAATGCAAAGACAGTAGATGAGAAGGTTTAATCTTGTTCTTTATTGTTGAAAGAGGCAGTTTGAAACCAATAACTAGCACAGCTACAGATCTGATTAGCAAAAAATATATAAATATGCAATGGAGATTTCATGGAAGAGTCAAGAATTTTTAAATAATTGAAATTGAATGCCTATTGTTTTAAATTTATAACCTGGCATTTAGAATGCACATTGAACTGAAGGATGGACAATTCATCAATATTGTTTCTGTCTATAATAAGAGATTTAACTTGAATCCTCTGAATTACAGAGCAGTGAGTCTCACATATTAAACAAACTGCTGTAATCCATAATTGAGGGTAGAGCCATGAAGTCAAAGGAAGCATTCATTAAAAGACAAGGAAATTCTCTTATTGAGAAAAAATCACTTTTGATATTTTTAACAAGCTCATAGATTTGTTAGCAAATCTGAAGCATAGCATGACAATTCTTATCCAATATCCACTGTCCTTTCTTCCTATCTTTGTCGGGACAGCAGTGTGCCCAGCTATATAATGATTTACCAAAGTTCTTTGCAGCTAGCAATGGCTGTTCTGTTTAACCAATGAAATGTAAGTAGAATACTGCCAAGTAATTGGGGAAAACATTTGTAAGATAACTTGGGGTTGAGACAACACCAGTGATTCTAAATTAAAGTCAGGGGAGAATAAAAATATTTTACTGTTAATCATATTTCATAAAAAATTGTATGTGTATCTGGTACTGTTCTTATGTTGTTTTTTTCTGTCTTTTCTTGAATAACGTATAGATGCAGTAGACTTCAGTACGTTCACAAGACAACACAAATAAAGAAAAAAGTCCATATTCTAAGATTGGCAGAATGGAAAGACAGAAAGAAACTGGTTTGTTAAAAAGATTATTGACAGCATCCAGTTCCAGCCTCCATATACCTTTACTGTGATATGAGATATAAAATAAAACACTTATCCATTTAGTCCACTAAAAATTTAGCTTCCATTACTTGCATCTGGTTATATTCACAATATGTAGTAAAAGTTGGTATCATAGGCACTACATGGGAAGTATTTACATATTCAAAGAATATTCAGTTTGGTTGTAGCTCTCTAATTTCTATACATTCCTACACAGCGCATGCTCTAGTTACATTGAATCATCTTACTCTCTTCATTAATATCTCCTTTATCACTTACAATCTAGAATAAATATCATATTCAGTATAAATCTGTTATTGATATTTTCTCCAAAGACACAAACAACATTTTTCTTGGTTGATCATTTTTGTTGTTGTTATTGTTTAATTTTTATCATATTACATCCTAATTTGGTCTTCTCTTCTGAAGTTCCTGAAAGATAATACTTTGTATTTGCATATAACTTTGTTACAGGCACATAGTAGTTAGTTGTAAGAAAGTGTTAAATGAATAAAAGAATGGCACTTCCATAATCCTTTTTCCAGAGAGACCTCAGAGGTCTTCTTATTCACACATCCCCACTGGAGTCTTCATATTCTTCGTCAGTGTCAGGATGCCATTGTTCCGATGACTTCTGAGGTTTCAGCTTGGCCCACAGGGAGACAGCATATTCACATTAGCAAAGTGGGCAGTGTTTGGGATGCCCAAACACCTCATGCCATGAGCACAGCCATTCAGTACAGTGCTACTGGAAGTCTTTCAGACCTCAGTAGGTGTAATTTCCACAAATTTCACAGTTGTGGTTTAGACCATGAAGCTTATATCTATACAGTAGGGAATGGGTTTGCCATCCCAGCCAAAGGGCAGGTTTCTGGGGTTGTAACTGACCTCATTCTCCTCATCTTCACTTTCACTCTCAGTGATCTGCTTATACTTCTCTACTTTTCTAGTTCTCATTTTTCCCTTACCCATGTATATTTTCACGAGGGAGATGATGCTCTTCCCCCCAAATCTCTACATATTCACAGATAAAGGCTTCTAGGAAGACAATGTCTTTGTTCCTCTCAGTGTCTCATTTGACTTTTGACTTGGGATTTTTGGCAAGCAGGGAGGTGTCAAGTGACTCAAGGGACTTTCCTTAGGTGCTGAATAGCCTCTGGGCTCACTCTTCTAGGGTCCCACCTCACTTCAGGGCTAAAGCTAAGAGAGCAGATTTCAATCTGTACAGACCAAGGGAAGCCAACTCCTCCTAAGAAGAGAATGCAGATAGGTCAAGATGGGCTCCAGCATGCGTCAGGGCTCCACTTGTCTCTTTCGGCCATTCAGGAAAGATATCATTCTCCCACTTCTCAAACTTATTATGAATCTTCCTAAAAATCCATCTGATCTTGGAGAAGCTTCACTCGATCTGGGTAATCTTGAAAGTAGTCAAGCAGCATTTCCAGGTGTCTTTTATATTTGACATCCTTCTTTTCTGTAGAAATGTCAAATAACTGGTCAAAGATGACAAGTATGTGATATAATCCAGCTTCTCCTGAGGCCTTCAGGTTAATGTATTTGAGGTTAACAGTCATGGACATCTAAGTAACGACCATATCCCCCTTCATCTGTGAACTCCACCAAGTCCCATGCCTGTTCTCTTGGATTCTCTCAAACCTTCAGAAGCTCCTCAAATTCTACTGACATTGGCACACAGATCTCATTTGGGTATTTCTGGTGGAAATCCTTTATTTGCTTGAATCTACTATAAAATTTGTCAAATTCGTTGGGTTTTGAAATGGCTTGAGTTCTTCCTTTCTTAATCCATTCTTACATCATACAAATCCTACAGTTTCCTACTGACTTCCAAATACCGCTCTTGCATGGCCCGTGTGCAGGTCTGCTGGTTAGGCTTAAGGGTCATGGGGATCAGGTAGTAAATATAATATATCCCAAGAATGTCTTACGGTGATCTCAGTGCATATAAATTCATCTTACATATAAATCTACAGTCAGTGAATTCAGGTTTAGACTGCATATGCTTAGAAACCATCAGAATCACCCAATTTGATACCTAAAGCTTTGAAGGAAATTTATTATGGAAGAAAAGGTCAGGTACATGGACCAAGTGTCAGGGAGTTCCAACTCCACACCAAAGTTTAAGCTAAAAGCGATACTACATCCATAACTGAAGAACAAAGTTTAGTACAACCACTAAAAATCTAAAATATTCTTATCACAGCCGCTTTGAATTTGCTTATGTGGCCTTTACAGAACACAATTTTGTGTATGTGTGTGTGTGTGTGTGTAGATATACACTCTGCTCTAAAATAAAAGCTTTTATTTTTTATTTTTTTAATTTTAAAATGATAAAAAAATTTTAGAACACTTCATGTAAAATGGAATATGTAAACATTTTATTTTATTTTAAAGATTTATTTATTTATTTGAGAGAGAGAGAGTACATGAGAGGGGGGAAGGTTAGAGGGAGAAGCAGGCTCCCTTACTGAGCAGGGAGCCCGATGTGGGACTGGATCCCAGGACTCCGGGATCATGACCTGAGCCGAAGGCAGTCGCTTAACCAACTGAGCCACCCAGGCGCCCATGTAAACATTTTATTTTAAAACTCCTTTAGGATTCTCTTTCCAAGAAGCTAAGGAAAAAAATTATCAATGTTTCAAAAATATAAATGTATTCCCAAGAAAAAGTTTTAGTAAGAAAATAGGATAAAGATAATATATAAAAGTGGTACAACACAGAATGGTTTAGAGGTAAGAATTTAGCATAAAATCTTAGGATTCCAGACAGAGAATGGATTTTGTTTTAAGTGAAGTATGTGTGCTTTATAATAAATACAGAAGACATATCTATTATCCTTATTGGAAGTAACTGAAGTTTAATGAAGGAAATAGATAGAATTTTAAAATCTTTGGCTAAATAACAAATATGATATATATTAAACAAAAAGTTTAAAACAAACTTAAGGAGGTTCTAGCATTTTCACTGTCTATAACATGCACAGATAATAAGCTGGAAAGAAATATTTTTTGAACAGAAAAAAAAGTGTTACTCAGTACTATGCAGGAACATTATCAGTCATGGAATAAGATCTAATATAAGCAATAGATATTCAAGTAATCACTACATGAAATAGCTAAGAAATTCATCATTCTTATCTTTCCATCATAGGTTTACCATATACACCCAAGGGACAATACTTTCATGGAGTTCTTTCTGAGATCATTGTACCCTCAAAATATGGTAGATAAAATAATGACAACTTTTTGTGCATTTTATAAAAATATAATTACAATTTCAAAATCAAGCATGAAAAAATATTGCAAGATGAAACCATAAGAAATTTCAGATCATGAATAAGTTCAGATTGAGACCTGGTTACTTTGATTTGACTGAGATTAGGCCTATGACTATAAATGTTTATCATTTTTCTTACTTGTATTCATATAATAATTATTACTAAAGGTAGGGTGTACCTGTGCTACAATATACAACACAAACTCTATGAAGCCGGAATGTGGGCCTTGTTAATATTTTAATCTCCTATATTCTCTTAAAGAGTACTTTGTAGAACTTTCCCAAAACCAATATACTACAGTAACATCTGATTAGAGTATACTGTCATTACTCTTCTGTGTCCTGTAATAACATTCCCTTATTTTCCTCATGTTTATGCTGAGGTATGATGTGTTTTAAAATTTCCATGCCATTGAATAAATATTTCAGTTTGGAAATTTTTATCTCCTTTGATGCTTTGTTAAGAACTAGCACATCTGGGATATGCTCCATTGAATCAATTCTCATGTATTCATTTCTTTATATTACTGGATATACATCTGTTATACTCAGTTCTCATGGGTGAAATTGTTTCCCCTCAGAGGTCATTTAAGTCCTAGCCTCCAGTACCTCAAAATATGACCAACTTATAGATCTCTAAGGTCTTTACATAAGTAATCAAGTGAAAATGGGATCATTAGGTTGGGCCTTAATCCAAAATAACTGATTTTCTTATAAAAAGGGGAAATTCAGACACTGACAAGCACACAGGAAGAACATCATATGAAGATGAAGGTATCAGTTGGGGTGATTTTTCTACAAGCCAAGAATGGTGAAAGATTGCCAGTGACCTATCAGAAACTAGAGGAGGGACATAAAATAGATTCTGTCTCACAGCTTTCAGGAGGAACCAATCCTGCCTATATCCTGATCTCAGACTTCTAGCCTGGGACAGTGAGAAAATAAATTTCTGTTGTTTAGGACACCAAGTTTATTATGGCAGCCCTAGCAAACTAGTATAATAAACTTTAGATGATAAAGTTCTCATTTTATTCATTAGATTCTAGACAGACTGGTAAAATTTCTCTAAGAACATAAAATGGAAGAGGGAGTTCCAGAATTACAAGTAGAAAAAGGAATATAAAGCAAAAGAAAAAACATTGAAAAAAAAATGAAGATTTAACATTAAGTGCCTGATAGAGTTACAGCAGAGAATGTCTAAATTGTATGGAATAAAGGTGTGCTATGATAGGGAAGCATGTATCATGATACTGGAACCAGGATAACTCTGCATGCTTTACTTATTCATGTTAAAACTGGGAAATGAACAACTACCAGGAAATTTTAAGTGCTAGAAACATTCATGTTTCCATCGGAGTAGAAAGAATTAAACATGTGGAGCATTTAGTATAAAGTTCAAAAAGTACAGGACTTGGAAGTAAAATTAAAAGGCCTTAGAGTCAAATATATTCTACTCTGGTCAAAATAACATAACATAGCAAATAAAATAAAATAAAATCCACCTATAAACGAACTTCAAAAGAGTAAAACTGATCCATAAATTAAGAAAAAAAATGACTTAACAAAACAAAAGTCAATACTCTAAAGAAAGACAAAAAAATTCAATCTGGTGAATATAAGCCTGTGCCATTTATCAATTTGAATACAAAGAGATGAAGCACATTATTTAGAATGCAGAGATTGTGAGACTATAGAGAAGAATAATATTCACCTATATGCTAAATTAAAAGGATAGAAAAAGTTATGCCATGCAGACACTGATTATATAAAATCAAGAATGTCTATATTAACATAATTCAAATTTGAATTCATAACAAAGGGTGTTATAATGGACATAAAGGGATAGTTCATAACAACAAAAGGGTCAATTAAGTTAATAAAAGTATTATACAATACCAAATATATATGTTTTTAATAAAAGAGTTTGAAAATAAAGAGAAATAGAAAAATTCAAAATATATTCAGAGACTTCCACAATTCTCTCAGAAACTGACAAGTGTTTAGAACACAAAAAGGTTATAAAAGACATCAATGTAACCTTATTGACATAGACATGGCAATAGCAGAATAAACATTCTTTTCAATTGCATCTGTGAATTGACCATGATAGACCACATGCTTTTTTCATAAAATATAAAATGATTAAATTCTGTATAGACTGTTCTCTGAGCAAAATAAATTATATTAAAAATTCATAAAAAATAGTATCTGGAAAATACCTAAATTTTGTAAATTAATATACTCTTAAATAGCCAATGGATCAAAGGAAAAAAATACAAGCGAAATTAGAAAATATTTTAAACTGAATGATAAAGAAAATACAACCTATTGATATTGAGAGGATATGTGTAATGACATATTTAAAGGAAAGTTATATTTTTAAATGTTATAACAGAGAAAAGAAAAATATAAAATTATCTGATTCTCCCTTAAGATATCAGAAAATCACAGAAAAATAAATGAAAAATAAGTAATAAGAAATAATAAAGACAATAACAAGACAAAAATAGAAAAATCAATGAAACAAAAATTTGTGTTTAAAAGATCAGTAATTTGGTAAACATTTAACTAGACTATAAAAGAAAAAGAAATGATGCAAATTGCTGAAATTAAAAATGAAAGATATCATCACAGAGACAACAGAAAGTAAAAGAATGAAAAGGAACATTAATTTTTTTCATCATGATAAGTGTACACTTTAATCCCCGTCCGCTCTTCCCTACATGCCCCCACCCACCTACTCTCTGGTAACCATCGGTTTGTTCTCTATAGTTAAGAGTCTTCTTGTTTTCTCTCTCTCTTTTTTCCTTTGCTCATTTGTTCTGTTTTTTAAATTCCACATATGAGTGAAATCATATGGTATTTGTCTTTCTCTGACTGACTTATTTCACTTAGCCTTATACTCTCTAGCTCTACCTATATTGTTGCAAATGGCAAGATTTCATTCTTTTCTATGGCTGAATGATATTCCATTGTACATATGTACCACATCTTCTTTATCCATTCATCTACTGATGGACACCTGGGCTGCTTCCATAATTTGGTTATTATAAATAATTGTGCTATAAACATAGGGGTGCATGTATCTCTTTGAAAAACTGTTTTTGTATTTTCTCGGTAAATACCCAGTAGTGTAATTCCTGAATCATAGTGGAGTTCTATTTTTAACTTTCTGAGGAACTTCCATACTGTTTTCCACAGTGGCTGCACCAATTTGTATTCCCACTCACAGTACAAGAGGGTTCCTTTTTCTCCACATCCTCACCAACACTTGCTGTTTCTTGTGTTTTTGATTTTAGCTATTCTGAGGGTGTGAGGTGATATCTCATTGTAGTTTTGATTTGCATTTCCCTGATGATCAGTGTTGTTGAGCATATTTTCATGTGTCTGTTGGCCATCTATATGTGTTTTTTGGAGCAATGTCTGTTCATATGTTCTGCCCATTTTTAGTTTTTTAAATTTTATTTAAATTCAATTAATTAACATATAGTGTATTATTAGTTTCAGAGGTAGCTTAGTGATTCATCAGTTGCATATACAACCCAGTGCTCATTACATCAAGAGCCTTCTTTAAGGCCCATCACCTACTTACCCCATCTCCCCACACTCCTCCCCTCTAGCAACCCTGTTTGTTTCCTATAGATAAGAGTCTTTTATAGTTTGTCTCACTTTGATTTCATCTTAATTTTTCCTTCCCTTCCCCTATGATCCTGTTTTGTTTCTTAAATTCCACATATGAGTGAAATCATGTTATAATTCTCTTTCTCTGATTGACTTATTTCACTTAGCATAATACCCTCTAGCTCCATCCATGTCATTGCAAATGGCAAGATTTCAATTTTTTGATGGTTGAGTAATATTACATTGTATATATATACCACATCTTCTTTATCCATTCATCTGTCATTGGACATCTGGGCTCTTTCCTTATTTCGGTTATTGTGGACATTGCTGCTATAAACATTGGGGTGCAGTTGCCCCTTCATATCACTATGTTTGTATTCTGCCTATTTTAAATTGTATTATTTTTTAGGCAATTAGTTGTATCAGTTCTTTATATATTTTGGATACTAACCCTTTACCAGAGATGTCACTTGCAAATATCTTTTCCCATTCCACAGGTTGCCTTTTAGTTTTGTTGATCCTTTCCTTCACTGTGTAGAAGCTTTTTATTTTGATGTAGTCCCAATATTTTATTTTTGCTTTTTTTCCCCTTACTTCCAGAGACATATTAGTAACAAGTTGCTAGAGTCAAGGTCAAAGAGGCTGCTACCTGTCTCACATTAAGGACTTAATCCATTTTGAGTTTATTTTTGTCTCTGGTGAAATTGGTCCAGTTTCATTCTTTTGCGTGTTGCTGTCCAGTTTTCCTAACACCATTTGTTGAAAGCATTGTCTTTTTCCATTGGATATTCTTTCCTGTTTTGTCAACGATTAGTTGACCATATAGTTGTGGATCCATTTTTGGGTTTTCTGTTATATTCCATTGACTTATGTGCCTATTTTTATGGTAGTATCATATTGTTTTAATTACTACTGCTTTGTAATATAACTTGAAATCTGGAATTGTGATGCCTCCATTTTTGTTTTTTCTTTTTTTTAAGATTTATTTATTTATTTGAGAGAGGGGAGGAAGGGGTAGAGGGAGAGGGAGAAAGAATCTCTAGAAGACCCCAATAAACATGGAGCCAGAAGTTGGGTTTGATTCCATGACCCTGAGATCACAACCTGAGCTAAAATCAAGAGTCAGACAGTTAATCAACTGAGCCACCCAGGCACCTCTTGTTTTTTCTTTTTCAAAACTGCTTTCACTATTCAAGGTCTATGTGCTCCCATACAAATTTGAGGATTATTTGTTCTAGTTCTGTGAAAAATGCTATTGGTATTTTGATAAGGATTGCATTACATCTATAGATTGCTTTGGGTAGTATAGACATTTTATCTGTTCTTCCAACCCATGAGGATGGAATGTCTTTCCATTTCTTTGTATCATCTTGAATTTCTTTCATCAGTGTTTTACTGTTTTCAGAAGATGAAGAGGAACATTACAAAACAAATATTTGCCAATGACTAACAGCTTCAATGAAGTGGGTAATTTTTGTGAAATACCGAAAACATTCAAACTGACATAAGAAGTAGAAATCTGAAAATCTTTATTGATTAAAGATATTGAAGTATTACATCTAAATAAATAAAAGAGAGCTTGTGTTAGACTACAAAGGAAAGCTTCCTTTATGTGGGAGGATTATGGAATGATCATTTGAGGAAGTAATCTTAATGATGAGGAAAGAAAAAAAAAAAGGAGAGAGAAAAAAACGTTTTATGCTATAGGGACAGTAAATGTAAAGGTCCCTAAGTAGAAAAAGTCTTTCTTGACTTTGAGGAATTGCAAGAATGTCAGTGGTTTTGGAGTTCAATGAGTAAGAGGCCCAGTGAAGTAGGAGGTGATTTCTAGAGGTCAATAGGGTGTTATGATACTCCTAGATTAAAAAATACATTTAATAAACTGCTCTGTCTTTAATAAATTATTTAATACAAGTTATAAGTAGGATATATTAGTATAATATTATGGACCTTCATGTCTTTTTTCAAAAGTCATCTTCCCATTAAAGATCACCCCTGTTGCTATCCTATCTGATAATATTTTATTCCCTCAACCCCTACAGTGTAAAACTTCCTATTCATCATTCTTAGCCAATTTGTTTTCTCCTTTATCTATTAATCTTTATTTTTTTTCTTATCTGTCTTCCCTACTGGAATGTAAACTTCATGAAGACAGTTTTTTAGGACTGCTTTATTTACTACTGTATTCTCGGGACTTAGAGAAGTTGCTAGCACATAATAAGCTCTCAATAGTTTTTTTTATTTTTTATTGTTATGTTAATCACCATATATTACATCATTAGTTTTTGATGTAGTGTTCCATGATTCATTGTTTGTGCATAACACCCAGTGCTCCATGCAGAATGTGCCCTCTTTAATACCCATCACCAGGCTAACCCATCCCCCACCCTCCTCCCCTCTAGAACCCTCAGTTTGTTTTTCAGAGTCCATCATCTCTCATGGTTCGTCTCCCCCTCTGACTTACTCCCCTTCATTCTTCCTCTCCTGTTATCTTCTTTTTTTTTAATGAATGAATGATTAGCAGCTGAAACAGTGAATAAGCATTAAATTAAAATGCAAAATTTGTGAATGTCAACCCCAAAAAAGCATACATGACTTCTTATTAACAGAAAGGAAATAGAATGTAGACCATTCAAGAAATGAAAATCTATTTCTCCATGGGATGTTGTGCATGAAAATTTATCATAACAAGCAGTGTGTCTTCAACAATTTTAAGCAAAAGGGAATATATTTCAATTATCTTTTCCCAAGGCATCTGAATGGGATAAACTGCTTCATTGCAGGTGCTTAGAGATCATGGTCACTTCTTTAATAGCAATCCCAATGGCTCACATTATTCAATGCCAATATGCACAGAGGTCAAATTTCTGTAGGTAAGTCATTCCACTTTGAAAACTTGCGATGCACATAAATAACACTGTCAAGAATATGTCAGACCCATACAACAAAAAGAAAGGAAGAATGCTTATAAATTTGAAAATGAGAACAAATTTATTTAAAAGGAGGTATGGCCTGACATAATGTCCCTCTTCACCTTTGGCTGACATAATGGCTTATGACCTATATAACCAATGACGCATAAGATGAATATTGCTTAGTTTATTATCTGTCCATCTGAGGCATATAATTCTGACAGTTAGACAACTGTGTATCAAAATCTACACTAAAAGGTAAATAAAGTACATGCTAATGTGTTTAATGTTAGTGTATACAAATAATTATCACACTAGCAAAATTGAAAAATGTTGGAGTCAGATGGATCCTGACTTAAATATCAGTGTTATCACTTCCTACCTTTGCAAGCTTTCTTAATTTACTAAATCCCTCTAAGCTGTGTTCCCTAACTGATAGCCAAAAATGCTACAGTTCCAGTAAGATATTTGTGAACAGTGATATAATATATAGACAAAGTTAACAGAATGGCTGGCTTATTATGATCATATCCTAATCAGTTTTTCTCTATTATGCAACCCCATTCCAGACACTGAATTGGAAAACAATACTTGAAAATGTTATCCCACTAAATGACATGGTATACATTTTCAGTGTGTTGGAGTACCCAGTATGATTGCAATCATAACATAAAATGCTTAAATATTGATTTTAGGATAATACAACATTTTAAAAAATACCAAGGATGATTTCTTTTTTTTGGATTTATTTCTTTATTTGGGAGAGAGAGCACATGTATTTCAACAAAAATACTGTAGTAAGTTAAATTTTGCTTAATATGTAAATAAAATCAAGGACTCACATGAGTGAGGAAAACTCTTTTTACTTATAATTAAAGCCAAGACTATAATAGGGCAATTAGACCTCACTCTGCAAATGCACTTCTGAATCATAAAGATATATTTTATATGGAGTACCATTTGTAATGAGAATTGTGGTAATTACCTCATATTTTTCCACCTTACATAAATGATCTTAATTATCCAATAGAACTCTTTTCTTCCTGCGAGGCATTTGCCAAAATGTTATTTCTAATAGGTAAATGTAGCATTTCAAAAGAGTGTAGAATAAATCATAGAAGATGATATAGCAAATCGAAGATTTAGGGGAATACAATAAATAAACCACAGATGCTATTATATTGTTTCATATATCATTGTATTATTTACTCATTCATTAAATATATATTTTGGCACTTATTTGCAAGGTAGGTATTCACTGCTGTCCAAGATGCATAAATACATAACCACTTTTATTTTAAAGGGAGGAAAAATCTCCAATAAATATAACCCATTTTCCTCAGGGAATAATACACTTTACTTACGTTAAGTAATTTCAAAAAAATAAATGGGAATAAAATGTTGTAACAAGGGGACTAAAATTTTTCTTTAAACTATTTTAATATTTAAAATATCAACTTCCTGGGGTGCCTGGGTGACTCAGTTGGTTAAGTGTCTGCCTTCAGCTCAGGTCATGATCTCAGGGTCCTGGAATCAAGTCCCGCATCGGGCTCCCTGCTCAGCGGGGAGTCTGCTTCTCCCTCTGCCTCTCCCTGCACTCGTGCTCTCTTGTTCTCTCTCTCTCTCAAATAAATAAAAATCTAAAAAAAAAAACACCAAAAAACAAAAAAAAAAACCATGAACTTCCATAATTTTATATCAGTGTGGGGCATGAAACTGCGGTTTTCCCACTTGCGTGATTCTTAAGGTTGGAGGAATTTTTTGCCAGTGGATTTCAGTAATTTGATTTTATTCATTAGATTCTTTTATTAGTTAACATGAAGATGTATTTCTTCTTTTTTTTTTTTGAATTTTTGGAAGCTTACTTTAGTAGGACTGCTCATCATGACAAAAGCATAAATGTCAGCTCTGCAGCTTGTTGCTACGGTTAACTTCAACAAGAATGTCAGGAGTGACAAGGCATAAAGTGATTCAGAGTGATGACATTCCTGTTGATAATAGATTGGCTTCCATGTATGCTGCAGCAGCTTTGATCTCTGAAACCTCTCATTTCTTAAAAAGGAGAGAGAGAGAGAGAGAGAGAGAGAACTCCACTAGTCTGTGGTAGGAAATTTCAATCTTTCTACCAAACATTTTCAGAACTCTCTTAGATGATTTAAATGTCACACTCACTTTATTTGTTGGATTATTTTTTGAAATATAAGTATGAACAGAGATTAACTATCGTGTAGATTTGGGAACTATGGCCATCATTTATTTCTGAATATAATCTGTGGTGTGCAAATAGTAAGTATTCATGAGTAGTATGGTATTTTGAACCAAAATGTCTTGGAGACAGAAGAGAAACCTTTTTTGAATATGCCACAGATTATTTATACATCATAGTGTTGACTTTCTTGTGCAGGATGAGAACAACTCGGTACTACCAATTTACGTATATACATCTCTTCATTGATTTTTAGGTGAAGTTTAAAAGAAGGTAAAGCTTGTCACTTGAATTTATAGAAATCTCCTTTTCAGTTTTATCTACATAATCTTAATTTAATTTAATTTAACAAAAATTTAAATTAAAAAACTTAATATTAACTAGTTATTTCAAATTCTAATATCAGAGTCACTCTTTATAACCTATTAAGCTTAAATATTTTCCATGGTTTTAGCAATTAAAGAATTACTTAAGTCTCCAATAAAATATGTTTGATAGCTGGTTTTACTGTATTTTACACATTTTGACAATTCCTTGTGTGTATTATGTTTATGAGAATTCAGAATATAATTTAGAGATATAAAACTCTAAGAAATATTTACAGTAAATGGACTGCAACATGTCAAGTAGATCAATATATCAATATTATATCAACAGAAGAAATGATATTTAAAATCTAAAATTATTTTGGAGTACATGGAAATACATATACTAGTAAACAAGACAGAGTCTGTGTCTCCACGAAGTTTACTGTTAATATACAATAAATATTACTCTGATCCTTAGATAAACTCTTAACTTAGTATGACATTCAAAAATAAGATGAAACTCAAGAACACTATAATTGTTTTACATAAGTTATTTATTTTTATCTATCTCTTTAGCTTTGTATTCAATCTTAGGTGAATATGTATCATACAAAGATGATCTCACCTATTCTCTGAGAACAGTAAACCTAAACTTTCATTAGACAACATACCCAAAACAATGTGATATTCAAACTCTCCCCATAACCCATAAGGTCTAAATCATGTAGTTGAGCCACACACATCTAGAAAAGAAAAAGGCAAAATAAAATTTTAGTTAACATACAACTAAGAGAAGTATACATAGCTGCTATAGTTTTCATATCTGTGCCAGCCAGGAGGCTGGAGTTGGCATTTATTAGATTATATCTACCACTATGTACATAGCCAGCACCTAAGCTGACCAGGTTTCTTCACCTGGTGAGGTGATTCTAACTTTGTTGCTTTGTTGTGTTTTTTTTTTTTAAGATTTTATTTATTTATTTGACAGGGAGAGATACAGCGAGAGAGGGAACACAAGCAGGGGGACTGGTAGAGGGAGAAACAGGCTTCCCGTGGAGCAGGGAGCTCGATGCAGGGCTCAATCCCAGGACCCTGGGATCATGACCTGAGCAGAAGGCAGACGCTTAATGACTGACTGAGCCACCCACGTGTCCCCAACTTTGTTTTGAAGTGTCTGAGGTTTCAGTGGTCCTTGGTTTATTGGGTTATCATGTATTCCCAGTAAATTTGGTCTTGGAAGTACTAAGGGGTATCCCAGTGAGTGCCACAGGTTCCAAATATATTCCATCCTGAGCTAATTTTGTAGCAGAAAACACGCTGTAGATCAATTTTATGGTTCAGTGTATTAAATGTCACTCTGTTCATGATGTCAGTTTAGGTCTCATAGAGAATACCACAGTTATATGTTCAGTCTCTCTCAGGGCTGAAGAGAAAAACAAGAGCTGCCCTTCAAAAAGAGAATAGTTATCACCAGAGGACATTATTTTGCTGCAAAATCCTCAGAATCTGTCCTAAAATTATTGTAGTGGGACTAACCAGAGGATCCTTATGTATGATTGGCAGTGAGAGCACTATTGTAACTGTTGGCTTATGAGGCATACTTTCCAGGAGACTTTTATTTCAGTTGAACCTGCTGCAGAGCCTTATTTTTTTCTTGACTCCACTCAAAAACTTTCAGCTAAATGAGTTAATTGATAATGAGTTGAAGCATGCGGCCCCTTACGGTTTATGTTGCCTCTAAAATCTGAAGAGACCCAAGGTGAAATTTTCCAGTTTCTCAGTGCTAGGCAGTACAAACTGTCTCTCAATTCAGAGGGAGTTTCCTAACATGTTCAAAACTGATTTTCCTCTAGAAACTTTGGTAATTTGACAGAACCAAGAATCTTCATTGGGTTTATCTTTTACCACAACATGCATGTGTTTCACTAGAATATCTGGTTAGTAGCTACTTTCTGCTTACCAGATCCCATCATTCTGAGTTACCAATAGTGGGGCAACATGGCATTCTGCAGAATATTCAGATTATTGATATCCTTTACAATTCTTTTAAGACAGAGAGCATGAGAGCTGATACAGCCCTGAGATAAGACAAGCAAGACATTGGGCACCTGGGTGGCTCAGTTGGTTAAGCGACTGCCTTTGGCTCAGGTCATGATCCTGGAGTCCTGGAATCGAGTCCCGCATCGGGCTCCCTGCTCGGCAGGGAGTCTGCTTCTCCCTCTGACCCTCCCCCCTCTCATGCTCTCTCTCTCTCTCTCTCAAATAAATAAATAAAATCTTTAAAAAAAAAAG
>NW_027397066.1:135863916-135911986 GCF_003265705.2 Callorhinus ursinus
TGCTTCTCCCTCTGACCCTCCCCCCCTCTCATGCTCTCTCTCTCTCTCTCTCAAATAAATAAATAAAATCTTTAAAAAAAAAAGAAAGAAAGAATTAAAAAAAAAAAAAGACAAGCAAGACACACTGTTATTCCTCCCCAGGGAGAGTGAAGTGCTTCTCCTCATCCTTGTTAATTGTTTTGGAGAAAAATATAATTTGCACTACTTTTCAGGGAGTGAATTGTGTCAAAGTACAATTGTCAATTGTAGTCAAAGTACAATATGTAAAACAGCAACTGGATTTAGATAACATCTGCTTGCGCTTTAAATAACAAGCAATCTACATAGCTTTTGCACCAATCAAATACATCAGTTAAATGGAAATTTGAGATAAATCACCATTTATACCTTTAGTATCTTAGATATTGCTGCTAATTTCTGAAATTTCTCCAGGAGTGAGGTGTTGCTTATTTTTTTGCTATTTTCTTAAGAAGGGGAAGTTCTGGGGTCTTCTACTTAACTCTTCCCTTCCTTCCGTAGCACCTTCATTTTCAGGGAGCCAAATACAGGCATTCTGCTCTTTACTAATTAAATCTATTCAAACCATACAATCCCCTTGTGAGAATTACTGTACTACAGAAGTTGGACAAAGCTTTACTTATCACTTAGCATCCACAAATACTCACTCACACCAATGATGGCCACATATGATTTCAGATACTTAAGCATTAGAATCTATTCAGTGTTAGTATCTATTTATTCCTGATAATTTCAGGTCACCTGAGTGGTTGTTCTGATATATAGCTCCAGGACCTTTTGTGGGAGGCTTGGAAGAAAATTTACAAGATATATGTATGGAGGTGTGGTGGTTCTTCGTTAACTAGTTGTGCATCAGTTTACTGGTTTAATGTAAGAACTAGTTTAGCAACTATGGCTTCCTATTACAGCACTTCAAATCAAGCATCTATGAACAATCCAAGTTTTATTTTTAATACATAAAGTATTATTTTAAAATAATCTTTTATCTGACTGTAATCTAGTCATTTTTAAAAGTGTTAAAGGCAATTAACAGCTACAGATTTTTGGATGTCAAACCAATAATTGCCTTTCCATCCATGCTTCTGATAAAGTCATTTCACCTAGGTTGTGTCAGATATTTAATCACAGTGACCTGATCTCTGTCATTCCAGTAGGCTATTATTTCTGTTGAAGAGGGTCCTCCATTTCAATGGTGATATTTCCTCTTCTTATTCATAATCTAAAGAGCTTTCCAGGAATGCTGGTGCTCCCATCACTGATATGTTTTCAATGTCTTGAAGAAAGGACTATCCTCAGGGTCCCTTCTATGAATACCTGTTGGTGGAAGGTAAGTGAGCTTTACATAATAAATCCAACACATCATTTGTGTTTTCACATTTTTTTTCTCTACAAAAGACCAAGTGAGCTCAATAATCTTAACATCATTTGATGTAGATAATGACACTGTCAAATCCAGGCTTCATGCATCGATTCAAGCAGTGTTAAGGCTACTTCCAGCTGCCAAAAATAGTACATTAAATCCCTAAATATGGTAAACTGTCTGCATATAGATAATTTCAGCCAAATTTAACCTTATTCTCTGGCCTAATACTCCTAAATTTATTGCCATACAAACTCATAAGATCCTTGCTGTTAAAACTTTCAAGATCTTTCAATTCCTTTGGTGTATAAGCCATGTTTTTCTGCTCAAGGTTTTACAATTCTCCTCTTGGGATCAGACTTACTTTATGGGCTTGGAGGCCATAAAAGATGAGTGATTTGTGTTTTCAAAGGTCTTCAATTCATCTAAATCTACATTAATATCCTCAAGGCAAGTCTGAGTTACTTCATCTTACTCTACTAATGCCACAACCTTGGCTTAAGAAATTTGGCAATGCATGTTAAACTTGATTTATAACTTGAGCCATGACCACAATCAAATTGGGGCCTGATGTTCAGATATTGTCCTAGTCAATTACAGATGCTATAAGAAAATACCATAGATTGGGTAGATTGGGAAATAAATAAAATACCTTTATTTCTCACGGTTTTGAAAGATGGAAGTCCAAGTTTAGAGTGCCTGTACGGTCAGCTGAGGACTCTCTTTCAGGTCAGTCTTTTGGTTGTGTTCTCATGTGGCAGAAGGAATGAAGGATCTCTCTAGGGCATTAATCTCATGCATGGGGGCTCTAACCTCACAACCTAATATAACCTCACAACCTAATAGCATCCTAAAGTTTTCATCTCCTAATACAATCACATTGGATATTAAGATTTCAACACATGAATTTTGGTAAGAAACAAATAGCCTCTTAACGGGTATATATGTCCTGAACTTATAAAGAATAAGATTTTGTTTTAATATCTCCACAAAGTCCTCTATGTCTCCATTCATTCTGTTAGCTGAGAAGTCAAAGTCCTGGGCTTATGATTTAATTTTTTAAAGCTCTCCAATGTCTTTAGAAATGGCCAAACCATTTTATAAAATTGTAGCCACAACTTGTACTATATTAGTTATGTGCAGCTGATACTGATATTGACTTGATATCCCTAATTCTCACCTTCAACCACTACTTCACCCATGTAACAATAAGTGATAATTGTACTAATGTATAAATTATTTGCATCATGTTTTCTCCCACAAGGAGGTCATTAAAATGTGCAGACTGAGACAGTTAAGTAACCTACTCTCAATATCCTATGTTATACTCTGTTTTCTGGGATAACTCATTGTAACAAGAAGGGAATCAGTCAGGGCTAATCTTGCTAAACAAAAACCATTCTGAGTATCTACAATGGGTTAAAGAGACAAAGTGTAGTTGTAGTGTTTCTGTATTCAAAATGTGGGTCACTTGGTGGAAGGTTAAATAATGGCAGTCTTGCTTATGGGAGCTGAGGAATATAGAGTAAGGCATAGCAGATCCTGGATATACTGCTAGAGGTCGAAAAGGAGAATGAAAAGCACAGGCTTCTCTTTCTCCCTTACCCTTTTAATTGTTTCAACTGTTGTATAAGAGCCAACTTGCATGGAAATGGAGGAAATCAGAATATGTTACCCTAAAACATGTCTCTTAGACATAGTATTTTGAGTTAAAGGCACTTAAGAAACTGCAGGTACAAGAAGATATTCTGACCTTCCTTTTTATTCCTGAAAACAGGAGATAAAGTTCCCATTTCAAAGTTACTCTCCCTATATTAGAAGGAAATAAAACATTGTTATCAACACAGATGGGGAATTTAGAGCTGATAAATCTGTACAAACAAGCCTCATTAAACTAACTCTTATCCTCCTGGTTACTCCTTTACCACTTACTACTCCCAGCCCAAATTCCTTTGTCTTGTTCATTCTACAATAATGTTTTGTATCTTTGTCTAAAAAGTATAAAAGTGGGGTGCCTTGATGGCTCAGTTGGTTAAGTATCCGACTCTTAGTTTTGGCTCAGGTCATGATCTCGTGAGATGGAAGCCAGCATTGGCATCAGCTTCCTCACTCAGTGGGAAGTCTGTTTGAAGATTCTCTCCTTCTACCCCTCCCCTCACTTGATGCACGTGTGCTCTCTCTCTCTCAAGCAAATAAATCTTTTTTTAAAAAAATAAAAAATAAAAAGTATAAAAGTTTTCTGCTTTGGTGACTTCTTTGGAGCTTCATTTTTTAATGAAGTTTTCCATTTACATGTAAAATTTTAACAAAATGTATATCCTTTTCTTTTGTTAATCTCTTTTATGTCAGATTATTTATTAGGCCCAGCCAGAGACCTTTAAAAGATAGTGGAAAATTTCTTCCTTCCCTATAGGTGCTTGTGTAATAAAGTGTGGAGTATAAACTTTCTTCTGATATATGGTAGATTAGCGGAATAACAAAGGAAAAGATCTGAGGGCAAACAAGTCAAGGACTGATACATATGGTTTTATTTATTTTTTTAAAGAATTTATTTATTTATTTTAGAGAGCAAGAGAGAGTACAGGAGGGAGGGCCAGAAGGAGAGAGGAAGAGAGAGACCTAAGCGGACTCTACACTGAGTGTAGAGCCTGACACAGGGCTCGATCTCACAACCCTGAGATCACAACCTGAACCAAAACTAAGAGTCAGATGTTCAACTGACTTTGCCACCAAGGCACCCTGACACCTTTGGTTTTAAAGAAAAATATCAGAAAATATTTTATTATGGATTAAAAATAACTTGGTACTTAAATATTTTTAATAAATTAGAGTATAAGAAAATAACAATTTTATAAATGTTTAAATTGTAAAATTTTATTAAATTCTACAAAATAAACATAAAGCTAATGCTTCACTTAAATTTTGGTTTGAGTTATTCTATTTATGATAAGAAATTTTGTACATCAGTTAATCTCCCAGAAATCTTACTATTTTAACTATAACTAATTTCAGCCCTTAAAAATATTTTTCTATTAAAATGAATGAGATATTATACCTCTAACCAAGATGGAGTAACATCCGTTTTTCAGATATTTTTTTTTTTTTGGACTATAACAACCACAACCAGTAACATACTGCTTTTCTGCATATTCATTTGGATTTTAAGAAATTATTACCTTTGCTCCTGGATACATAACCTATAGGAAAAAAGAAAAATTGTACCACATTGCAAAATCTGTAAATCGCAGAAATTAACAGCTTGAAGACAACCTCCCAGGGGAAGGAAAGAAAACGAGTCTCACAAGAGATAAGAAAAGCACATATTAGGACAGCAAGCTGGGGAAATGACTGTTTTCAATGCCTCTGACCCAGACAGTAAATTACTCTTTCCCTCTGGCACTTCCTGCCACCACCTCAAAGGGTGATTTTTGGTCTATGGTGTGAAGAATTTTTTTTTTTCCCAAAGACATAGAGTTGCTTTGAAGAGAGGTGCAATGGCAAACTTTCAATTCTTACGAATAAGAATTATGCCAAAATTAAAGATTTACCTTTCTTCATGAATAAGAACAAAAACAAATGAACAATGATTGTAAAGAAACTCTACATAAGGCAATGATAGGCCATAATCTTTTAAGATGAGAAACAAATAATCCATGTGCTTTCTATAATTGTGTCAACTTCCTAATGAGAGCATTTCCAGGCCACCACACAAGAAAGAGAAACCAGACAGAGCTTGGTAGACGCCCTGAACTGAAGAGAGAGATTTGTAATTGTGGGGAGAACAAAGCAACTAGAGTTCTCAGGATAATGTGGCAGAAAGGAAAAAAAGATGGTCAAGGAGATAACTGTGGAGGTCTAGAAAGAGTCGTTCTCTATTAAAGAGGGCACATTCTGCATGGAGCACTGGGTGTTATGAACAAACAATGAATCATGGAACACTACACCGAAACAAATGATGTAATATATGGTGATTAACATAACAATAAAAAATTAAAAAAAAAACTAAATACTAATGCTAAGTACTAATCAGAGCATACATGCCAAGAAACTTCCCAATGAGTTACCTTAAAAGATTAGAGGTAAAAGCACCAAACTTTCACTTAATCTTGGGAATAGTGCTTGTTCCTATATGACAGACTGGAAATTTTTATGACATATGGGGCTTTATTTAGATAAATGTGTAAGTCTTATCTCTATGTGGGGGAGTAATTTGCCCTATAATGAGCAATAATAAAGTCTGGGTTGGATAAATATTAAAAGCCATATCTGAATGTACAAAATTGTTTCCAAGTAATTTTTCCCTGGAACAAAGCTAGACAATAGATAGTCATATATGAGTAATCAGCATCCAATAAGGCAAAATAACAATCAGCAATCATCTTTTTTATCTGTTTCTAACATACTGCCATTCTTATCCACTGATCTTTTTTTTCAGATAGAGGGTATATTTTTTACATATTTAACAAACAAGAGAGAGAAAATTCAGAAAAATAGGTACCAATCAATCCTGACATTTTTTATTAATTATCATAGAAGTAGAAATGCAAACTATAAGAAACAGTTTATCTGTTCAGTATGAAGAAGAGACAGCAATGAGAATCTTCTTGCATTATGTACATCCCTATAATAACCTGACTAACTCCAAAGGCTCACAGAGGTAAAGAGAAAGAAAAAAACTTACACAAAGAAAAAAATTAACTGATGAGAAAAAAAAAATCTACTAAACACAGTTCCATACGCTCACTGACATGAAACTCCTACAAAGCAAATTAAAATTTTGTAATAGGAAAAGTATAAGATTACCACAGACAAAATTTATGCTTTGTAAGCTGGAAAATACTAAATAATTGTGAGGTAACTTTTAAAAGAAAAGAAAAGAAAATTAAAATTGTAAAAATTAAAAATTGAAAGAGCCAGCACAAGATCTATACAATTAAAAAAGAGAAAATGACCATGAAAACAAATGTCAGGGAAAAGACTCCAGAAAAATATTGCAGATGAAAATCCGGACCAAATATTGTACCATGATATTTTTTTTCAAATTTTCATTATCCACTGATTTCTAATTTCAAATATTTAGGTTTTATTTTAGAATTTTTATTTGTTTTATTTTTATATTTTCCAGCTCTAGGCCAAATTCTGCTTTTTATCCTTTAATTATTGTAAATTTTAATACACTTATTTTAAAGTTAACATCACATACCTGCACATATTTGGATCTCCTTTGGATAAGTTCTTTTTCTAATTAATTAATTAATTAATTTTTACTTTTTTTAAAGATTTTATTTATTTATTTGACAGAGAAAGAGACATTGTGAGAGAGGGAACACAAGCAGGGGGAGTGGGAGAGGGAGAAGCAGACTTCCCGCTGAGCAGGGAGCCCGATGTGGGGCTCGATCCCAGGACCCTGGGATCATGACCTGAGCCGAAGGCAGATGCTTAATGACTGAGCCACCCAGGTGCCCCTGGATAAGTTCCTATTGTTTGAATTTTTTCTTCTGGGTTTTCAATAATGTCCTATCTATTTCTATTCCTAACCATATTTTATACTGAACATGCAAGTAAAAATTGTGAAGACTATATTAGTTCCTCATAACACTAGCTTCTGCCAACATAACTTATTTTTCTTTTGGAAGATGTTAGGCTAAGAGCAAATTGCTTTAATTCACATGGTATTTGAGATAATTTAATGCTAAGCTTTAACTTCTGGAAAACTGTTTATTTTGTGTTAAATGTTTACTCTTAAGGCTTAGCCCTTAAGTGTCCAAATTAAAGAACAAACAAACAAACCTGAATAAGTAATGGTAGGAAGAAGGAGGGCCTTAATCTTGATGAACTCCTTATACCAGTTTTTCTTCAGTCACAGATGTATAAAGATCTCCCTTCAAATTTTCACCTTCAAATTTCCTAATTTTGGAATCAATAATTGCCTATTGGGAAATATGCAAATGTCTAGTCCTTTCTTCTGCTGTTGGATATTGACTCCTAAAATCTTGCTAGCCTCATAGTTCCCTGACACTTTTAATCTGAGCTTTTTTCATGCTACGTATAACTTTTACATTTGTTCATACTCTCAAAATGTTTTTTTAACTTATTAATGGTTAAAAGTAGAACTCTTGGATGCCTGGGTGGCTCAGTCGTTGGGCGTCTGCCTTCAGCTCAGGTCATGATCACAGGGTTCTGGGATCGAGCCCCGCATTGGGCTCCCTGCTCCGTAGGAAGCCTGCTTCTCCCTCTCCTACTCCCCCTGCTTGTGTTCCCTCTCTTGCTGTGTCTCTCTGTGTCAAATAAATAAATAAATAAATAATCTTAAAAATAAAAAGTAGAACTCTTGTCAACATACTGTATAATATGCAGTTTTCATATTTGTATTTTATAATCATAATTTGTAATATATAGTTAATTAAGAAAAATGTGCATAACACTTGGAGAGCTTAAAGTAAAAACTTTATAGCTTCTTTCACTTCTTTCAATGTAATTACCAGAAAATATAAATATATATAGTATATGTATATACCTATATATATTATATATATAAAATACATATATAACTGCGCAATTTCATTTCAGCAAATAACTTCAAATATCACCACTATGTGTTAGAAACAAAGTTAAAAATATTTAAGTATGCAATAAAATGCTTTTTCTTATTTTCACTACAAAGTCCATGAGCTGAATTTTCTCACATTTCTAGAGTAATTATTATTCAAAATTTTATTAATTGCAGTGGGGTTTTTTTGAGATTTTATTTATTTATTTGACAGAGAGAGCCACAGCAAGAGAGGGAACACAAGCAGGGGGAGTGAGAGCGGGAGAGGCAGGCTTCTCTCTGAGCAGGGAGCCTGATGCGGGGCTCGATCCCAGGACCCTGGGATCATGACCTGAGACGAAGGCAGACGCTTAACAACTGAGCCACCCAGGTGCCCCAATTAATTGTAGTCTTTTGTAGAAAATATTTCATTTGATATTACCAACCTAACATAATACAACTAAATATTAATATTTACATAATGTTACTACAACAACAATATTAATACAAATACAACTAAAAATTAATATTATTTTGTTAAAGTCCGAAGTAAGGTCAGTTTACAATAACTTTATAGACATGCCTCATCCATAATAAAAAGAAAGATAATAGATTAATATAATTCTTCTTTAATGAAGCTACTAAAGTGAAGGCAGTTTTATGCTCAATAATCTTCAAACATGTATCACTCACAAGTATGTGCTTTTTCCCAGATGCTCCAGTCATGCTTGGAATATTTTTGTATGAAAGGCGCAAACACATGCGCACAAGTATGACAGTGTGTACAAGTGTTTTTTGTTTTTGTTTTTTTCCAGAGCTTTATCTCCTCATTGTAATTATTTGCTATTAAATGGACAGTCTTTTAAAAAGATACTTTCAGGGCACCTGGGTTGCTCAGTTGGTTAAGTGTCTACCTTCGGCTCAGGCCTATTTCTCCCTCTGGCCCTCACCCTTCTCGTGCTCTCTCTCTTTCTCTCAAATAAATAAAATCTTAAAAAATTAAATAAATAAAAAATTGAAAAGATACGTTGTTATAGATGATTATGTGATTAAACACATAAAGTGTTGATGTGTGAAGTTCAGATGCTCCATAAGTTCCAATCTTAAGATTGATTTTATGTTGACATCACTGTTGTTATCTCTCAAATACAAAATATTTTATATTCCTCATATGAAAGGGATAAAGTTTTAATTGCAATGACACTACAAGTAAATCTGTGGTTGTGAAGAAAATTAAAAGTAAACAAAAACTTAGTGTTCACTAATACAATTTCCATGTCCATATATATTGTGTTCTATCATTCCTGCTTTGTTGTCAAAAATATCAGGACATATTTATATAAACTTTGAACATTAACTAGCTTAAAAACCAAGATACTTATTACTTATTTAAATTCTTTTTTCATTTTCAAATTTTTATTCATTATTATGCCTTTTTCCTTTTGCGGTTTATGTGCTTCTACTTATTTTTATATTTTTTAAAGATTTTATTTATTTATTTTACAGAGAGAGAGAGAAAGAGAGAGAGAGCACAAGTAAGGGGAGTGGCAGGCAGAGGGAGAAACAGGCTGCCCTCTGAGCAAGGAGCCCGATGCAGGACTCAATCCCAGGACCCTGGGATCATGACCTGAGCTGAAGGCAAGTGCTTAACCCACTGAGCCACCCAAGCATCCCAGGGATTTATGTACTTCTATTTACAGAACATGTCAGTGAAGTAAAAAGTAATTCTATTTGTGTTTCTGAAACATGTCTTTATACATAAAATGAAGGTCAATGCAAATTTAACCAAAAAGCTCTGTTTTTTAGGTTGTAAGACTTTGCTTTTGTCTTTTCTTCAAGAGTAACATGCTCTAAAATAAGATTCTAATGAATTGTTTGCTAAAATGGGTAGGATATTATCGAGAAAAATAGTTAACTATTAAACTGAAAAGTGCATAGTCTAACTAACCTACTTAAAGCTAAAATTCACATGGAAAAAAATATATATGGCAATTATGCTAAGTCTCATGAATAGAAACAAAGCATGTTTTTTTTATGACAGAAGCACATGGTACCATTTAATTGAATATCTATATGTAAATATTAGAAAAACATTCTTGCGATAGAGTATTTTCTGAATAAAACAAGTTTAATATTTTATTAAGTAAGAAGTTCTTTGTCCTAATTTGTCATTAAAGTTTCTGTATTCAACTGATGCAAAATTTAGTATCTTGATTATACTGTAGCAGCTACCCACTTCAGAAAATTTATTCTATTGTGTTTAGTTATATTTATTTTTAGAAGTAATTGCAGAGAAATTATTAAATATATGTATGGACTCCAATGATATTTTATACCGATAGAAAGACTTCTGTTTGAACATGAAAAAATGAACACAAATTTCAATTTTTTTACCTCTTCTGAAACTTCGGTAAAATGACTGTAAGTAGGTTTTTTCATGATGCATAGAATTTATAAGAATAAAAGCCGTGGCTGGGCAAATCTAGGCATAAGAGACATGTATAAAAAGAAGAGCTCCATAAACAATTTATATGCACATGTGTTAACTGGCATATGGAAACTGAGAAAGCAAACCTAAAAGCCTGGTAAAGGAGTAGACAGTGTAGAAATAAGCTGAATCACACAACAGAACTCTGGAAGATTTCAGAAATTTCTGAAACTAAATCCATCTGAAGGCAGGTATATAGGTGTTATCTCAAAACATGATTTGCAAGGCTGTTGGCTTACAGCCTGCAAATAAAACAATTACAGCCCCTTCTCCTACCTGCTACAATTCTGGAGTTTCACTCTCTACAGGTCTTCCAACCAGAGATACATTGGATTAGGGCTACTGAAACTCAGTGAAAACTAGGGTGCTATGTAGAAAAACAAAGAGTATGTGAAAGTCTATGGTCAATTGCCCCAATTTCTTTCACGTGGCTATTAAGAAACACAGAATCAGTCTTTTACCTGCTTTCCTCATAGTTCCAGCCTCATCTCCACCTCTGCCACTACCCGCGAAAGGACAAATATCCTTCTCTGGTCCAAAATACTAACTACTGGGATTCCTAGAAGGAAATGGCTGAATGTCTGCCCAGCACGTTATTATTAAGCCCTCTAGTCATTGAGTCCCACCCATCCTCGTAAATCCCCAGCAACCTTTGAGTGCCTGACTATTAAATATGAAAAAGAAAAGGTCAATAAGCTATTTGAAGAAATCCTCTGATGTGAGAAACAAACTAAAGCGTGCGTCAATTAGCCAACAACCAAAAACTAAAACTAAAAATAAAAAACTAAAAGGAAACAAAAAATTCAATATAGTACATGTAGCAGGAAAAAAAATCCTATGAAAATCTGACAATTAATATCCTAAAAAAGGTAAATGAAAGAAGATATTACTTTCCTGAAAAACAAAACAGTGGGCTATAAAAAAAGGGAAGATTTAGAGAGCATAAAAAGTTTCAAGAACATTAGACTAGAGTGGGCACCTGGGTGGCTCAGTTGGTTAAGTGACTGCCTTCGGCTCTGGTCATGATCCTGGAGTCCCGGGATCGAGTCCCACATCGGGCTCCCTGCTCGGTGGGGAGTCTTGTTTCTCCCTCTGACCCTCTTCCCTCTCATGCCTCTCTATCTCTCATTCTCTCTCTCTCAAATAAATAAATAAAATCTTTAAAAAAAAAAAAGAACATTAGACTAGAGGAAATGGAGGGGAGAAATAGTCAAAGAACTAATATGAGAATATTTCCCAGAACTAAAGGATATAGGTATGTAGATAGAAGATCTGGGAAAAAAAGGATTAAAAAAGGTCCAAAGTAACACATATTTTTGCCTTTTATTTAACACAAATTAAAAAATTTAAAAGCTGTTGAGGTGGGGTTTGAAGGGGAAGAGTTCACACAAAAAGGATCAGGAGTGGCATAGGATATATCAGTAGCAATCCTGGAGGTCTAGAAAGCCTTCCTAATTCACAGAGAAAATGTTTTCCAGTCTAAAACCAACAAATAGTTTGTATCCAACAAGCTACCATTTCAGAGGGAAAGGAAAACAAAAACATTTCAGAAAGGCCCCCTCAAAATATTTACTTTCCTAATTATTGTTAGTAACTACATCAAATTAAAACAATGGTATTAACAAGATAAAAGGGGACATGGGTATAGAAAAAGAGAAGTTGACCTTGGAAGAGAGGCATGGGAATTCCCAAGGTCAAGTGAAGGTTTGTATTAAAGTGGAAAGTAGATTTCAAGTGCAAATCATGATGAGAGTGGAGGATTGAGAAGTGGAGAGATATATACTTATAAAGAACCCATAAATTATTCTGTGCTTGTTAATTAATGAAAGTATAGTTACAATTTCATTTTAGAATTTGAGTTTGAAATTGTTTCATATGGAAAATCTAAGAATTCTTTCTAAGATATAGAATAATCAGGATTCCCAGTGAAAACAACATTGCGATAGTAAAGAAATATACTGTGCACTTCAGTTTTGAAAAATATATATATAAATTCAGTATTTAGTATTAAATTTATAAAATTTATAAAATTTAATGTTTAAATTTATTAAATTTAAACATTAAATATTGATTTAAACTAAAATTATATGTTGATAATGGGGAAATGGTAGAAAGAAGAGAATGTTGATAAACATTTTTGTTGGACTGTTAGAGAGGGACACCTATTATAAGAGAGCTAAATCTTCAAATTTTGTGATAGAAAGTGAATTGATAACATCTTAAACTTTAAAACAATCAAAAACAATTACAAATGTGATGTCATTAAAAATATGTAAGAAAATAGCAGAATAAACTACTAACAGAGTTTAAAATGCAGCTTCTCTGAAAGAGGAAATTGAGGGGAGGTGATCCATGGGATAGAGAATAGTAGCTTCTTTTCTGAGCCCTGTAAAAATAATTGACTTTTAAAAATTATGTGTATATAGCGTGGTCATAAAATTTAAATTAAATTCAAGTAAAGTTTACTCTTATATTAATGAGAGTATATCATGGCTTTAAACCATCAATGCAAACACTTCTGAAAAACAACCACAAAATCACATGGCAAAATGAGGAAATCTCTTGTGACATTCATATGGGATTATATATTTTTTTTAAATTAGGCTTATTGCTCACACTTATTTTATACATTTCTTTTTATATTAGAACTATATGTCATGATTTTTATAAATAGTCTATTTTGATACTTTATTTATTAAATATCCTTGTTCCCTCATCAAAAATAAATTATTGATAAATATGGAATCAGCCATTTTGGTCAGGTCAAATAACGGAGATACACAAAAGACAATTTTAAGGATCTTTGGGGGTACAGTTAAGGAAAAAGAGTAGTTTTGTTTGATTTAATGAATGTTTAGTGAAAGACATTTTCTTCATTATTTTCACTTATTGAGAACAACAATATGATCAGCTCTGAGATTCTCCACACTTCATGATAAAAAATAATGAAATACTTCTCCAATCTTCACAGGAAGTAGGAGAGAGAAAAATCCATCAGCCCTGGAAAATTATGCCATAGTCATTTAATTAAAATAATATGTTTTTTTCAATTCGCTATTACCTATTGAGCACCTACTGTAAGAGTTTTAGACACTACTTTGGTCAAAGAAGACATGCAGATTTTTAAGTCATGATCACTGCCATACACAGCTGAAGGCACTTTAATAGTGTTAAGAATTCCAAAGTAATTAATGCCAACATCTGATGGTGTTGGCAGAAAGCAAGTGAAGCTTTGTGAAGAAGGGAAATGAAAATGAGAAATATTTTATGAGAATGGTTCACGTTTGAGCTTTTGGTTAGCAAATGAAGATTCCCCGGGAGAAAATACGGCATCCTGAAAGAAGATGAAATACATATGTGTGTCATTTATTATGTTTGTAAAGGGAGATATTTAACAGAAGAATTTGTTTTATCTTAGCCTAACCATGTTTTTATCAAACATACTGTGTTTTACTTGTTTTAATCATGGCACGTGAATGGGTGACAGCAAGTGTATGTATGTTCGCAAATGTGTGCGTGTGTGAATGCTGCACAAGCTGTTTTTCTATTTTCTTTGAAGTCTCTGCTACTTGTTCATGTGTGCGTCTTTTGTCAAATGCTCTGCATCCACATTCCCTTTATCTCTGCCTTATCTTTCTCTTCTAATAGCAATCACAGTTTTTCTCCTAATCTTTTGAAATCCAATGGGGCAAGCGATGCACCACTAGGGGGTAATCTCAGTCCTACCTAGAAGATACAATGGGATTGGAGTAACCAAAGACTTGAAATTGGATTACTTTTCTAAAACACCCACTGAAAAATTCTTACTATATTCTCCTTTCCAGAGGCAATTTTTAGTTCTGATTTTCTCATTCAGGGAGGCAGTTTGATTCAAAACTAAACGTACTAGGACAGGTTTTCTTGGTACTGTCAATTGGTGATGATGGCTTCTTTCTCCTTTAACAGTCTCATTTTCATTAAGAGATTGGTCTGTAGAAATTTTTTTCTTTTTTTTAATTATTCTTATGTTATGTTAATCACCATACATTACATCATTAGTTTTTTTAATTTTTTATTGTTATGTTAATCACCATACATTACATCATTAGTTTTTGATGTAGTGTTCCATGATTCATTGTTTGCATATAACACCCAGTGCTCCATGCAGTACATGCCCTCTTTAATACCCATCACCAGGCTAACCCATTGGTCTGTAGAAATTAAGAGCCACATGTTAATCCGCTTCCTACATTTCATCTGCCCATTGTTTTGTTCTTCTAACTGTAGAACTGGATCACTAGTTAAACGGTCTTTATTTCTTCTATGGCTACTGACACACCTGAATCTTACCACTAAAAACAGAAACTTTTAGGGGCACCTAGGTGCCTCAGTCAGTTAAGCATCTGCCTTCAGCTCAGGTCATGATCTCAGGGTCCTGGGATGGTTAGAACCCAGCATCGGGCTCCCTGCTCATCAGAGAGTCTGTTTCTCTCTGCCCCTCCCCACACCGTGCTCGTTCTCTCTCTCTCAAATAAATAAATAGAATCTTTAAAAACAATAAAATAATACGGAATTTTAGAGTGGGCTGCTGAGTGACACTTTAGAGAATAAAAATACTTTTTATTTTCCAAGTCTGAAAAAATTCCCTTTGATTTGTACCAATCTTCTTCATTAAGGTCCACATTACACTATATATAATAGGTACAGATGTATGATAGTTGTATGTATGTATGATAGTCTTTATACTTTGGGTTTTGAAGTTGGAATTTTCTTTATTGTTGCAAATGCAGAACCTAACATTTCTTGCATATAAAACAGTCAATAAATATGTGGTCAATGGCTGAATTAATGAATGTACATTCTTTGCATCACAAGGAATAAGTAATGAAATATTCACTATCATCATGAAAAATGCTAGTTAAGCTATATTTAACACTCTATTTTCTTGTTGTGATTCAATGATTCCTTAAGATATTATAACAATAAAATTTTTAAAAATGCCAGAAACATTATTTAAAGCTGAAGAGACCAAGTGAGAGGAGGAGTGTGGGAGGGGGAAAGAAGGAAAGGAAATATTAACTGTCACATATAGGTGGATGGCTACATGGTTGAGACTGGTCTAGAAGTTACTAGGTGCTAACATTTAGAATGTCTGTGACTTTTGTTTCTTCTTCTTTCTCCTAGTTTTACTTGACCATGCTGTCTATTCAGTAAGGAAAAAGGGCAGTGAATAGCCAAAGCCTCTGATCCAGAAGACAGAGCGTCTTATGCAATACCAGAAAGACACATTTTTGGCTTATTTGTCCAATCCAGGATATACCATGTATTCAGATGAAATGATACTGTGATTGTACATGTTTGGATCAGTGGACTATCCCCGGGGTGGATATTTTTTTCATTCCTTTGTGTATTTGTGTTACAGTTTATATATGTATAATACATACTGAACATTTTGTATTTTGTGTGGCTCATTGAAAAAGAATGAAATATCTTCAAGCATATTAATAGTCTGAATGATAGCAGAATTTATGTATGTGAAAGCATTTTTAGAACTCTCAAGCTAGAAACTATGTTTGTCAAACACTTCCTTGTAGGCTCCCTTTATAGATGGGGAGGAGGGGTGACTCAAGTTTCATTCGAGGCCCAGGAGGACTGTAGCCTGGTGCTTATCTTATATGGCTGTTAAAAGTAGTGGCAGGAAAGGGATTTCTATGGGCTTCAGTGCTTGTCACTGACAGCAGGGAACAGTGACGCCTGTGGAGAAAGAGAGAAATATTGCTGAAGAAGACGTTAAGACTGAACTAAACTTTATAGCATTAAGAAGGAAACTTCTTTTATTCCCACTCTTGAGTCCTAAAAAAAATTTTTATTCTACATTCTGCAAGTACATTATCTACTTTTATCATAATAGACATATTAAGCAGACTATATTACCTGGAAATAAAAATTTATAATATGAGTTTTTAAAAGACTAGATCGCAATGCTTCAATTCAGAGATAGCATAATAACCACCTGAAATCATAATACAAAATGTGTGTTATTGGTGTTGTTACTAACCTTTAATTGCTGCCATGAAGTTAGTGTCATTAAGTTCTTCAGAAGGAATCAATAAGAATGATTTTTTGAAAGGTTCAGTTTGGTAAAAGATCTTAAGAGAACTTGTGAAAAAAAAGATTCAATATAGTAGACAAATGAGCCAAGAAATCAAACTAATATGGACTTACAGAGTGAGCAGAAGACATAAAAATCCTCCTTCAAGTAGTCTTTGTAATAGATGGTTTAGTATGGATTTTTCAACTAATATTTGATTTCTTTTCATTACTTGATCATTAAAATAAAATGCAAGTATTATTAAAATAAAAATGGTGATATTATTTTATCATTTCCAGAAAATATTAAGTACATATGGAAATGTTAGCATATTTTGAATGACTTTAAATATGATATCTTTTAATTTTATGACAAACAAGTTAAAATCTATGAACTGTTTAATTATTACTGGTTAAGAACATTTTTCTAAGTGTTAGTGTAATCACATTTTCCTATAGTTAAGCCAACATCCACTATAACCGGAAACACACCCTAGGGCATTTTAAACAACAGCAAAGGATGATGACTGTTTTCAGATACCTGCTGTGACGTAAAATTTCTTCTTGGGAATCAATAGTGCTGTTTTGCTTTGTTTTTTGTTTGTTGTTGTTGTTTTCAAATTTGGTGTGTCCCACTCTTTGAACTGAAAATATGAGAGGTGTGTCATAAGATTTTACACATTATTGGTTAATGATAGATAGCATTTCAACAGGAAGACTAGCTTTAAAAATATAATGAGATTTTTGATCAAACGTATTTTCTCAACCTAATTGAGGCATACATTGCATAAATTAAAATACACACACTTTAAGTGCACAATTCAATGACTTTTTTTATTTTTTATTGTTATGTTAATCACCATATATTACATCATTAGTTTTTGATGTAGTGTTCCATGATTCATTGTTTGTTCATAACACCCAGTGCTCCACGCAGAATGTGCCCTCCTTAATACCCATCACCAGGCTAACCCATCCCCCTACCCCTCTCCCCTCTAGAACCCTCAGTTTGTTTTTCAGAGTCCATCATCTCTCATGGTTCCTCTCCCCCTCTGACAATTCAATGACTTTTTACAAATATATACCTTGATGTAACCTCCACCTTAATAAAGATATAGGACATTTCCTTCATTCAACCAGCCTTCTGTTTCCCCTTTGCAATTAATCCCTCCTACCTTGGCACCGGGTGTGTAAAAACATTCAAATAACTTCTTTTAATTCTGTCTCTTACATACAACATCAGAGTCATCTGGTTTAGGTCTCTGATAACAGATTTTTATTCTTACCTATGTATCACATTGTTCTGTTTTTCCCCACATTGCTTTTTTTTTTTTTTTTACTTTAACAAGACATTATTGATGATACATTGAAGACCACCAGGACTGTTATATTCCTCTAAAGAGTACTAATTTAAAATATATGTTAATAATTGTCCAAGCATTTGAACTTGTACAACTTGCTTTCAGGTTCTGCTTATACACCTCTTTGAAAAATCCAGTATTTTCCAAGTCTCTTTAACACATAAGATTCAACCTTCCATTTTGTCTCCACTGTGGTTTGCAGATCTTGTTTCTAGTCTTTCTTAAAACAGTAACCTGTCTAAAATCTAAGACATAAAGTTGACTAATAAGATAGGGTGTTTCTGTTGTCACAGTTGAATGCTAAGGGGTGGCAACACGTACATTATGACTGGTGTGGAGATCCAGCATTTCCATAGCACTGTTTGCCATCTAGTGTCTCTGTTCTGTTTTTAATCCCATGGCAACTTGGTATGCCTCCTGTGATATTGCATGTACTGCCCTGCTCAGGGGAATCTCAGGAAATGTCCACACAAGAGTTCTGGAGTTTTTGTCTGGGCAACACCTTCCTCTCTAGTGCTCTACTCTACTGAGCTCAGTTACTTCATGTGTCTCTGAACTCTGATTATCTGCCTCCTCAGCTCACATGGACCATCACAGTCTATTTGACTAGAGCTCACAATGCCCGTCAGGAAATAGAACTATAAAGACCTGGAGTGATCTGTGGGCCTGCATCATGAGTTTTCTTTCCTTCTGTAATTGCAGTTAGCACTACCAAATGCTTAAAAGCATTTAACTCAGTTTTGTCTCAGATATTTTGTCCAGATTTATTATTTTTTTTTTAGAGAATTAAGAACAGCTTGATGTCACTTACTCTTTTACTGCTGGAGCAGCAGTCCCTTCAAGCATATTTTTAATTGTATCATTTCCCACCAAATTACAAAAAAATAGAAATGATTCATTACTTATGATGATAGAGAATTGCGCATGTCTTTCCTTCAAGTGGATTTTTGAATTTTTATATATTTGGGCTTTTAATATTCATCTTAAATGATTTAAGTCATGTTTAAAGATTTATTTAAATTATTTAAATAATATTTAAATATTTATTTAAGTAATCTTCAGGGCGCCTGGGTGGCCCAGTCGTTAAGCATCTATCTTCAGCTCAGGTCATGGTCCCAGGGTCCTGGGATCGAGCCCTGCATCGGGCTCCCTGCTCGGCGGGAAGCCTGCTTCTCCCTCTCTCACTCCCCCTGCTTGTGTTCCCGCTCTCACTGTGTCTCTCTGACAAATAAATAAATAAAATCTTAAAAAAAAGACCTTAAGTAATCTTCATGTATATATAAGATGTTGGGATCATGAGAAGGTTATTACTATTTACCAAAAAATCAAATAATGACTCTGTGGCTCTCCACACACCAATTCTTACCACTGAAGTATTGCAGTGAAAGAGCCCTAAATATCCCATACAAATAAAATTCTAAGTCTCGATCATAGATGAGGAATAAAAATGATTTTCCCTGCTTATATACATTAGAACGCTGCAGCTGCCAACCTTTTCCCTCTGTAGAGATTGAAAATCTTTGCTATTTGGAGACAAAACGGAAAGAACTCTGAGTTCACACACTAACATTTTAGAATGCAAGTAGATATCTCCAAGGACCAGATATGTCTTTGTGTCTCAGAGTTTAAAATTGATTGATATCTTTATGGTCCCAGTCCCTCATTTTCCCTTGCAATGTATTCACATGCCTTCTGAGTTAGGTAAATCTCTCTGGAGTTCTTACACAATCCATAGAGATGTAAATGAACTTCCCAACACTTGTTTTTTATCCAGAATCCTCAGTTCTTGGCAAAATTAATGCAGGGAATCTCTATTCTGCAAAAACACAAAAATATTTCTATACACTCAAAATATCCCACAGAGAAAAATTTAAGAAGTATAGAAGTTCTAAGATTTTAACTCTGCGTAGTTGTCTGCAACAAACATCTGATACAAACAAATGGAATGTTGTAATATCTTTGATATTTTACTTGGGAGCAAATCATTACGAATATACATATACACTCTCATATACCCGAAAGGATAGCTCAGTCTGTACTATGGAGATAATTTTTTGGTGATGAAACTTTTAAACTTGATTGTAAATGTGAGCAATTATGCAAATTAATTCAAAAGTGTACTTAGAATTATTCAATTTTATTTTATATAAATAGCAAATCAGTAAAGAAATGTAATGGTAAAAAACATTCATTGCAATTTAAGATGTTTTTTCCAACTTTCCAAAAAGAAAAAGAAAAAGGCAAAAGAATGGCTTCCTAATCCCTTTAATTTGGTTGTGAGCATTAAATAATACCATGATGTGCAATCCCTTGAAATCACTAATATAAATATTTTTCAGAATATCTATTTGTGAATTATTATGTAATTTCAAAGTAATAGCAGTAATAATATGAGTACTACCGAAAACACTGAATAAAAATTCCAAAGCAATATCAAATGAATAGGAATAAATAGGAATAAAAACAATGCCAGAATATCTGTAGTTAACACTTACCTACTGGTAATTTTAAAATTATTTGGAAACAAGGCATCATTTCCCCTAAACATTAACCATATTATATTATAACTTTAAATTACCATAGCATCATGGTTATTGTACTCCTAAACATTCCATTTATAATGATATATATGAAACAGCAGAAAGACAATTTGTCTGTAAAAAAAAAAGTATGATGAATATGAATCATCTTTTTTGAAGCAGTTAAATCAAAATTAATGCTTGAATTTAAGATAAAGACTTTTTGACCCTTTGCTTTGATTTTCCCAAATGTTTGAAACCACAGTCTTCTAGATACGTGCCTTGTAGAATGATGTAAAAGGTCTGCATTATATGTCGGCTTTGGTAAAACCTTGATCCTCTCCAATCCTGGATCTATCTTCCTTTGATCAATCAAACTCAGTTAACTAAATAGTGTCATGGAAAAATGGAGTTATGCTTTTCAAACTTACTTATAATTCACCGAAGTTTCAGTCTTGAGTATTGAATGATATAAAGCAGCAATGCCATATTTTTCTACATGAATACAAAAATGACACAGCATCATTTATTAAAAAATACAGGCTTCCCCCATAAGTTTCTCTTTCTGCCTCTATCAAATGTGTGTCCATATATATGTGAGGGTTTTCTTAAGGTCTCTGTGTTTCTATCTGTTTACTTGTCTATTTCTATTATTATTGGCTTAATTACTATAATTTAAATAAATCTTATGTCTGATATAACTGGACCATGAAGGAATCATACCTATATTTGATGGAGAGGACTACAAGTCATGAATAAGGAGTACATTTTCAAATGGTTAAAACACCTAGATAGTTCTTTGTATTTTGTTTGTTTTGCTTTGCTTGTGCGTGTGTGTGTGTGTGTGTGTGTGTGTAAAATAACTGTAGTTTGTGTAGAAAAGCAAATTACACGTGGACATGTGTGTGCTCAAAGAGGTAGAATGTTCTAGAGACAGTTTATTTTACCATAATATTTTTCTCTCTGTGTCTTCTTGTCTCTTTGTCTCTATCTCTCTGTTCCTATCTCTGTTTCTCTCTCATTCTCTCTTTCTCTCCATCTGTAGTATTGAGAAACCCCTGATCTCCATTAAGACACACAATCAATCACCCAGATTCAATTATATACTTCACCCATGGAGCCAATCTTGGCCGGGTTTATATATCTTAGCAAATAGTTGGTAAGCGTAGTGTTATGTTCAACAACTTTCAGAACACTTTTTTAAAATAATGTGATACCCTTCCTCATCCCATCTTCTTTCCTGTTGACTAAAATGTAGACACAATGCCTGCAGCTCTAGGGAATGGAAGTGATAAATGACAAAGGAAAGAATGAATGTACTTTGGTCTCTACCAACAAGAAACACCATAGTTCTCGATTGACAATTGGAAGAGTTCATGTACTTGAGAAAAAAAGTAACATTTAAAAAAAAATCTCTTTGTTTAGGATCAGTTTTATATTTACAGAAAAGTTACAAGGATAAAACAGGATTGCCATATATCCCAGACTCAGTTTCCCCTATTGTTAACAGATTGAATTTGTCACAACTAAAGAGCCAATATCAATTTGTTATTATTAACTAAAGTCTATAATTTATTCAGATTTCGGGGCACTTGGGTGGCTCAGTCATTAAGCATCTGCCTTCGACTCAGGGCATGATTCCAGAGTCCTCGGATCGATCCCCGGGTCGGGCTCCCTGCTCCGTGGGGAGTCTGCTTCTCCCTCTGCCTGCCGCTTCCCCTTGCTTGTGTTTCCTGTCTCGCTGTCTCTGTCAAATAAATAAATAAAATCTAAAAAAAAAAAAAAATTACTCAGATTTCTTTAGTTTTTACTTAATGTGCTTTTGCTGTTCCAGGTCTCATCCAGGCAAGTAAAATATCTTAAGTTTGTAGGTCCCCTTAGATTCTTCTAGACTATGACAAATTCTCAGCTGTTTTGTGTTTTAGATGACCTTGACAGTTATAAGGAATATTGCTTGGGATTTTGTAGATCATACTTCAATTTGAATTTGTCTGATGTTTTTCTTATGGTTAGACTGAAATTAAGGGCTTTTTGAAGGAAGAGCATAGTGGTAAAGTGTTATTCTTATCACATCACGTCAAGGGTACATAGTATTTTTTTTTTTTTTTAATAGAGCTACCGTACGATCCAACAATTGCACTACTGGGTATTTACCCAAAAGATACAAATGTGGTGATCCAAAGGGGTACGTGCCTCCCAATGTTTATAGCAGCAAGGGTACAGAGTATTAACATGACATATCACTGATGATATTAACCTTTTTCACCGGGCTTTGGGAGTGTGTGTAGATTTTCCGCAGAAAAGTTACTCTTTTTCAACTTTACATGCTGTACTCTCTAGAAGTAAGTGACTGTGTACATCCCACACTTACAGTGTGAGGAGTTATCGTCCAACTCCTTGTGGTAGAAATATCTACATAAATTATTCAAAATTCTTTTTTTAATTTGAATATAGTTGGCATAAGTTTCCCTTGAATGACTTAGTGATTTGACAAGTTTATACATTACGCTATGTTCACCGCAAGTATAGCTGTCATCTGTCCCATTACATCACTGTTAAAATATCATTGATTGTGTTCCTTATGCTCTGCTTTTTATTCCCTATGACTTACTCATTCCATAACTAAAAGCCTGTATTTCCCTCTCTGCTTCACCCATTTTGTTCAACTCCCACCCCCTCTTCCTCTGGCAACTATCACTTTGTTCTCTGTATTTCTAGTTCTGATTCTGCTTTTTGCTTGTTTATTCATTTTTTTAGATTCCACTTACAAGTGAAATCATATGGTGTTTGTCTTTCTCATCTGACTTATTTCACTTAGCATAATACTCTCTAGGTTCATCCATGCTGTCTCAAATGACACGACCTCATCCTTTTTTTATGACTTTGTAATATTCAATTGTGTGTATATAGCACATTTTCATTATCCATTAGTCTACTGATGGACACTTAGGTTGCTTCCATGTCTCGGCTATTGTAAATAATGCTGCAATAAACATAAGTGTGCATATATCTTTTTGAGTTAGTGTTTTGTTTTCCTTGTATGAATACCCAATAGTAGAATCATTGGGTCATATGGTATTTCTATTTTTAATTTTTTGAAGAATTACCATACTGTTTTCCACAGTGGCTGTACCAATTTAAATTCCCACCAACAGTGCACAGGGTTCCTTTTTCTCCACATCCTTGTTAACACTAGTTGTTTCTTGTCTTCTCGATTTTAGTCATTCTAACATTCCATGAAGATTAGTGATATTGAGCATCTTTTCATATGTCTGTTGGGCATCTGTACATCTTCTTTGGAAAAAAATGTCTATTCATGTCCTCTGCCCATTTCTCCATCAGACTCCTTGTTTTTTCTTGGTGTTTAGTTATATGAGTTCTATATTTTGGACATTAACCCTTTATTGGGTATATCATTTGCAAACATCTTCTCCCAGAAAGTTATCTTTTTGTTTGTTGATGATTTCTTTTGCTGTGCAAAAGCTTTTTATTTTGTTATAGTCCCAATAGTTTATTTTTGCTTTTGTTTCCCTTGCCTTAAAAGATGTATCTAGGAAAATATTGCTATGGCTTATGGTAGAGAAATCACTGCCCGTGCTCTCTTCTAAGATTTTTAGGGTTTTAGGTCTCATGTTTAGGTTTTTAATCTATTGTGAGTTGAATTTTGTATGGTGTTAGAAAGTACGGTTTCATTTTTTAACATGTAGCTTCCAGTTTTCCCAGCACCATTTATTGAAAAGATTGTCTTTTTTCCCATTGTATATTCTTGCCTCTTTTTTCACAGATTAATTGACCATATAAATGTGGATTTATTTCTGGGCCTCTATCCTGTTCCATTGATCTATATGTCTATTTTTTTGCCAGTCCCATACAGTTTGGATTACTATAGCTTTGTAACATGTTTTTTTTTAAAGGAACTATCATTTGAAGTATTGATTTACTAACTTCTCTAATTCATCCCAGTTAATCCAGATGACCAATAAGGAGTTAGGTTACAATTTGTTTTCTTACTACTCAAAATAACCAAATTGAATTTCTATTGAAACATGACAAGAGATAATGGTGGGAACTGTGTATCATCTAATATGATCAGAATTGAATAGTTTTTGTGTCAGGACAATTTAAAAATAACTTTTAAAAAGAGTTACAAATAATTCCACACAAAAAAACTATAATTCAATGCACAGAAAATGATAAATAATATAAATAAGACTGCATAAAATCCTAAACAAATAACTTCTAGTAGGAGGAACAAAGGAATTTAAAGTGTTTCAAAGGCTACGATTATTTCAAGTTAAAATACTTTATATAAACCTACATCAGAAAAAAATGGCAATCATAAAATCAATTGCCATTTATTTAAGTGTGATATCACAGCTGCATGATAATGGGTTAATAATGTATTCAGAAAGCTATGAACTTCTTCAGTTTCCAAGGCAACTAGTTTTTTAAATTTTCTATTCAAAGTGTAAGGGCTTTCTGCAAATTAAAGACATTGTAGCACTACTTTCATTTAAGGATTTAAAAAAAGAAGTAAATTCTTTTATATTGTAACTACCTACAAAATTATAACATTCTATAAAAAAGGAAATAAAATTATCATTTTCCAGTTCATATTTATATAAATCCTTTAAACTGTATATATGCAAAATTTAAAAAATTTACAAACAAATTGCAAAAACATTTTTTGTAGTTGTCATCACTTTTTGAATTCATGGTTTATACTAAATCATCTATGAAAATCATAAAATACATAAATAATTCCATTCCTGAAGTAGTATGATGTTCACTGCGGGGATTACACACTTTCCATAATTTCTCACATTTTAGGGCTGGATGTTTAGGCAATATGAGCCTATCTCATGAGACTTCAGGTCTTTTGTCTTTCTTCTTAAGATCTATGATAAATTTGTTCTGGATTTCTTAATTTTATCCCAAGTAATCTGAAGATTTCCCCTTTGTGCATGACTCATGTTCTGCTCTTTTGATGAAATAAAACATGCCACAGAATTGAGGTTCTCTTAGAAAGTTAGAGTGATCAGAACCCGAACCCTGGAGTTTGGGTGCACAAATCCACATGCCATCAGAGAATAACTAGTAATCTACGTCTCTCTTGTGAACATAGAATTATCCTGAAAATCCTTTAAGTAAACCAAGATTTTAAGTGTGCTCTTCTAGAAAGGTATTTTCCTGTTAATTAGGTGAAATGGACATAGCGCTTTCAAGTGCCTACAAAATGTACCAGACCACCCTAAAAATATATACATCAATAATACTAATAAAGAAATGGAAATTAATAATACATATTCACTGAAATGAATACAAAATGTAGCACTATATCAAACTAACTATTCTATTCAGAACTTCGAAGGGTCTGAGATTTTACCCTTCTTGCAAGCTAACAAGTTAGCCTACCACAGTTATAAATGTTATATATACATATGTATATGCATATAATTATGGTATCTATGTGATTATAAATACTTATGCATATAATGTATGTGCGTGTGTGTTTGTGTGTATGTGTACAGAAGACCTACGACTTCTGAGTCAGAGACAAAGACTATTTACTACTCACAGAATTAGTATTAACAATAGCAATATTCTGCATCAGTTTCTTGAGTATCAGTCCCCCAGGGTGACTTAGCAAGGGCTAAATGGCATCTTGACATGCAGTGATACACACTGTAGAAGAGGAACACCAAAGCAGGGAACACCGATCTTATGTAGGGCTACTGGTGATCTGTCTATTAGAGAAAAGAGAGAGAGAGAGACTTGTCTTTACTCTGCAGTATTAAAACATCCGCAGAAAGGGAAATGATATTTTACTATCTTGGAATGTTTCTGGGGAGGGAGACATTATCTGTGCTGTAAAAAAGCTGCCTTCTCTGACAAGAAGGCAGATACTCTCTATCTTCAAAGGATATTTTCACGCATTTGCTTCAAAGAGTATTTTCATGCATAACAAAGTTTTTTTGTTGTTGTTGTTTTAGAATTGATAAGATTTTTTTAAATTTTATTGTTATGTTAATCACCATACAGTACATCATTAGTTCTTGACATAACAAAGTTTTGAGTCTAAAAGAAAAATTGAATGTGTTTACTCATGACAGCATAGTCCAGTAAAGGGAATATATGTTTGCAAATATGCAAATAATGTTGCAAAGATTATCAGTGCCTTTTGCTCAGAAAATCCAGACTGTGTGAAAATAGAATGCTCATGGAGAATTATGTGTCTCACTGGACCCATAATCCTAATTGTGGTATTTATATAGGTTCTATCCACCACAGCTACTTTTATATAACAATATATATAAAGAATCATTTAAATACCTTTCTAGGATGTTAAATAATAATAATAACAACAACGGGGATCTTTGAGAATTCTGAATCCATACTTTTGTTTTGCTTTGTTTTGTTTTATTTTTTTAAGATTTTATTTATTTATTTGACAGAGAGAGACACAGCGAGAGGGGGAACACAAGCAGGGGGAGTGGGAGAGGGAGAAGCAGGTTTCCCGCCGAGCAGGGAGCCCGATGTGGGGCTCGATCTCAGGACCCTGGGATCATGACCCGAGACAAAGGCAGACACTTAAGGACTGAGCCACCCAGGCACCCCTGTGAAGCCATACTTTTGAACAACTGGAAACATTCTACTTTAGTCTTAATGAGGTTACTCATTGAGAGTTCATTCCAGAATTGCGGTCCATGCTGAAAATATGCTAATTCTTATGCCCTAATACCTGATAGACAGAAACAGAATAGCCTCTGTATGCAATCCTTATGTACTTCCTCCTCTTCCCATTCCACCTTCTCCAGGGTAGCCCAGAAAGTAACTGTCGTTGTTGTTTTAAGACAATTACATACTTGTCACAGACTACACAATAAAACTACCAATTCCATTTATGACACAAACTATCTAATAAATGATACCATGAGATTCCCCAGGGAAAGCAAACTAATTATTTATCTGAACCAAAGCTAGTAGATTCCCTGAAATAAATTATGTCATTGCTAGGCAATAGAATTTTGCAAGAGCTAACCCCTAACACTAATGTCTTGTTAGCAACAGCTAACCCATAACATTATGTAAATATGGCCATTTTAATAAAAATGTATCCCCATGCTTATCATTTAAAATTTCCAAAATTAGATAGCCAGCTAGCTGAAAAATATCAATGTATAAAAAATTTTAAGTGTTATTTAGACGAATATGTCAGATTTTTATTTAAAATATTAATTTTATGGTATCTTTAGAATCATCAAATACAACAGCTTAGCAAACACTTGGTACCACTGATAACATACTGACAATTGATTTCTGAGGATTTACTAATCCTTCAGAGAATCCATTTGTGTAGGATAATTAGAGTTTTTAGCAGTATGCTGGTTCATATTCTAAACTGCTATAATTGTTTTATTGTGGTTAAAATAGATACAAACAAAATTTATCATTTTTGTCATTTTAAAGTGCATAATACAGTGGCATTTAGTATATTCACAATCTTGTACAAGTATTACCACTATCTAGTTCCAGAACATTTTCATCTTCCCAAAGGAAACCCTGCAGCCATTATTCCACATTCTCCCCTACTCCCAAGCCCTGACAATCAATAGTCTGCTTTTCCTCTCTCTGAATTTACCTGTTCTGGATAATTCATATAAATGGAATCATACAATATATGGCTTTTTTGCCTGACTTTTTTTTTTTTTACTAAGACAGTAATGTCAAGGTCCATGCATGTTGTAGCACATATCAGTACTTCATTCTTTTTGTGACTGAAGAGGATTCCATTTCACAGAAAGACCACATTCTTTTTATCCATTCATTGGTTGACAGGTATGGGGGTTGTTTCCACCTTTTGGCTTTTGTAAATAATGCTGCTACAAACATTCATATGCAAGTTTTATTTGAATACTTGTTTGCAAATCTTTTGAATATATACTTAGGAGTACAATATCTATCATATAGTAATTCTATGTTGTTGTTGTTGTTGTTTTTTGAGTAGTTACCAAACTGTTTTCCACAACAGCTGTGCACCATTCTACAATTCTTACCAGCAGTTTTTGAGGGTTTCAATTTTCCAATGTCACCACATCCTTGTCAACATAAGGAATAGCATGGAGGACATCAGGAGAAGGAAGGGAAAAATAAAGGTGGGGGAACCAGAAGGGGAGATGAACCAAGAGAGACTATGGACTCTGAGAAACAAACTGAGGGTTTTAGAGGGGAGGGGGTGGGGGGATGGGTGAGCCCGGTGATTGGTATTAAAGAGGGCACGTATTACATGGAGCCCTGGGTGTTATATGCAAACAATGAATCATGGAACACTACATCAAAAGCTAATGATGGATTGTGTGGTGACTAACATAACATAGTAAAATAAAATAAAATTAAAAAAATATTACAGCAATTTTCATAGGTATAAAATTCTTGTACTTGTTCAGCAAGTTTGGTTTCATAAGTGCACAAATTGTGCAATTGTACAGACCTCACACTTAGAAGGGCCCCGCTTGATATAATGCTCTGCTGTCAGTGTCTTAAAAGTCTTGATAGCTTTTTAGCAAGTGGTCTTGCATTTTCATTTTGCACTAGACAAAGTAGGTGTGAAACCACCACTCATTGTGGCTTTGATGTGCATTCCCTTAAAAGCCTCATGCTATTTGATCCAGAAATAGATATAGTTTTCAACTATTGGTTTTCTATCTGATCCTTAGGGTCACACCAAAAGTCAATTATATAAATAATTTCAAAAATATCTTTCAAGTAGCATGGCTTTCGGAGTTCTATGGTAACCTAATTTTCTGTTTAGAATCTGGAAAAAAATTGTTATCATGACACACACCTGTAAATTCTGGGGCTGAGACTCTTACGAGCATGAATCCAGTTCTGAAATAAACATTAAAAAAAAACATATAGAGAAGAAAAAAATGTATTTCTGTCACTTTGCAAAAATCACATTTTCCCCAATTTTAGCATTCTCTGAAATTTTAAGTAGTTATTTTATTCTCTTGTCACTACCATACTAACAATGGCCAATGACTATCCAAGAAGTCTCCCCACAGCCATCTCTTCCTTTAAGATTTCAGGGTCTTGTGATAGTCATTTCAGCATTTTGTTGCTTGCATCCCTCCTCCAAATACAGTATTAATTGGTCAAATGCCCAGAAGACAAATACTGTATGTCATCTAGAGCAGGGAGCAAGACTCAGGCAGTAAATATTTTAGGATTTGTGATCTATGTGGCTCAATTTACCATTGACTCAATGATTCAAATTATTATTCAATGGCATAAAACCATACATTGACAATACATAAAAAGAGAAGGGATCTATGTGCCAATAAAATTTTATTTACAAAAAGAGGCTATGGAATAAATTTGTTCCATAGTCCATAGTTTCTAAGCCTTGATGAAATACAAGATAGCATAAATAATCATTAGGTGACTACTATAAAAAGTAGCATATGAAAGCACTCGTGCAAGAAAAATACAATGTAAGCCACATATGTAAATTTAACTTTTCATGGAGACTTATACAAGAAAGTGAGAAGAAACAGATAGAACTAATTTTAGTAATAGTGTTTAGTTAACTCTATAAATTCTAAATATCAGTATAAGATTACTGACAGTTTATATTCATTTTTCATATGACTTTAAAATTTAATGTACATTTTACATTTATATCACATTTTGATAAGACCACAAATTTTCATCAGAGATACTTAATTTACATTTAGATTTTATAAAATTTATGTTGAAAAGTAGATACACATTCCCACGTAGTTCCAAATATACTTAAACATTTTCTAATACTTGAATGAATAATTGAATCAAAACATCATTTTCTTTTAATGGTCCATGTTCAAAAAACTAATTCATCTTTTTTCTAAGAATTTATTTGCCTTTAAACAAAAGCATATCAGTTCCCAACCTTCTTCTATTCAAATTCAGAAAATTCATTAACTGTTATGTCAACTCAGTATTGCTAACATAAAATTTAAAGGATAATGAATAAATTGAAAAGAATCTATAAATTTATCAGTATCAATGAAGTGCTATATAAATTTTGTGAAGTTTTTAGAGCTATTGTACACAATGTTGTAGATTGAAATTACAATCATCTGCAGAGGGATTCATATTAGAAAAATGGGCAAAGTAATTATTATTGATATACATCATGAAAGTTCAATTTCAACATAAATTCTTGTACTTATTCAGCAAGTTTGGCTTCATAAGTGCACAAATTGTGCAGTTGTACAGACCTCACACTTAGAAGGGCCCCGCTTGATATAATGCTCTGCTGTCAATATCTTAAAAGTCTTGATAGCTTTTTAGCAAGTGGTCTTGCATTTTCATTTTGCACTAGACATCATAAATTATGAAGCTGCACATAAGTAACAAGATTTACTTTTCCTTGGAACTTTAAACTTGACTTGCACATACAAGTGTGATAGGAAGAAATATAAATAACAACAATTTTTGTCCCTGATTACTGAATATTTAGGAAGCATTCCCTTTTTTCAAGAAAATCTAGAGTTGGAGTTAACACCACGGTAATATTCTTCTATGAGTCAACCAATGAACTCTGGCAAAGAACATAATGTTATATAACTCATTGTCTTCTATTTCTTTTAATTGTTAAATAAACTAGTGATAATTCGTAACCACTGCAAATATATACCGAATGGTATTATTTCTGTAGAATCTGCTTCAAATAGAGTATAATTTTTTCTCAATACATAATATAAAGTGAAGTAAAGGAATACAGAAACTAACATTTGGTTGTTTTAAAATTCCAATAAATCCAGATTTTTTAAACTAAAATAATTCGAGCATCATTTGCCATAAGAACTAATTACTTTGTATCTAGTCAAGGTTCTTTTTAGACAAAAACAATGGAATCCAATACATCTATGCCATGAGCTTGATTTTTAGTCTGCAAATTGGCATCATTTTTTTTCTTATTCTTGAAATACTTTGAGAAAATAGATATGCAGTGTTGTTACCAAACAATGGCTCTTGCACCACATAAGTAATTCAAACTACAGAAAAGTACTTGCTACTTTAATCTTTTTAATCAATTGATCATAAATATTGTTAGGAAGGTTTACATTGCATACGTAATTATTTAGTGGCTTAAGTGAAGATTTTTCACCTTGTTAAAATATATTTTCTTAGTCTTTATTGTGTAGTTGTATTATAAAATTTCCAAAAAAGACATTAGTAATTTATTTTATTATCTTGGCATTCAAAAATAGTTTTTATTTTGTTTAAGAACAAAGTCATTTGGTAGCTGGCCATAGTTACACACTCAGAGCTTGTTAAATATGATTTTTAAAATTTGTTGTAATATTTAATTCTGATTTCAGGTGACTAATTTTTGTCAATTTTTTTCTTTTACTTTAGGAAGAATTTTTTTTTTGAATTCAGTATGTATCTAATGGATATGTCTCAATTTTGTCAACCTTATTGTGTGTAAATTTATTTTAGGCAACATATAATTTTTTTTTTCATTTTATTCAACCTAGTGATTTGTACTTGGCATTTATTATGAAATTAACCACATAATTCTTCTGGAGTCTTTTTTTAGTACTTTTCCCATTGTAGTAATAGCTTTGACAACTTTTATCCATTCTGATTCAGTAATATTTCTTCATTTTAATATCAATGTATGTATCTTATTTTATTTTTTTATTTTTTTAAAAGATTTTATTTATTTATTTGAGAGAGAGAATGAGAGAGAGAGAGAGAGCATGAGAGGGGGGAGGGTCAGAGGGAGAAGCAGACTCCCCGCTGAGCGGGGAGCCCAATGTGAGACTCGATCCCGGGATTCCAGGGTCATGACCTGAGCTGAAGGCAGTCACTTAACCAACTGAGCCACCCAGGCGCCCTATATCTTATTTTAACTAGAAAGATAATTTCGTTATATTATAATTAAACTAATAATGAGTACTTTGATTTAATTTAAAATTATCATGTACATAGTACCACTGTAACTCATGCTGTCTGCATAAAATATTTCAATAAACATGTTATAATGTTATTTGTACTGATGTAGACATTAGTGTATAGACAAAAACATTTGAGTTGAATCAATCCATTGATACTGACTAAATATATTTTTGTATAATACCAGAAAGACACAGGAGACAGAGACTCCCACTACAATACAGTCAAAATGTCATACATGATGCAACAGTTAAATTGAAATGTAGTGTTAACAAAACAATAAATTTGCATTTACAGAATGATATCTCCTATTTCCTCAGTTTCTAAATTGAAGTGGAAATTAATATATATTAAATAAGTTAAAAATTCAGATCCTCCTTAATACTAGCCATGTTTCGACTGCTTCTCACTATATGTGGCAACTGTACTGGGTGGCACACTCAGAGGGCTCTCCAGAATTGCTTAGTCCTAAAGTAGGTTACACTGTACGCCTTTACATTGTAAGTAGTAAGTGCAGATATAATGTCACAAATTTCAATTGAAGTCATCCTCAACAAATTCCTCTTCAAAATAATTACCATCTAAATATCTAAAGGCCACAATGTTCCAGGCTAAGTAACCCTGATACCTTTGTAACTCTTTAGACGGCAGATTTTAAGGTGATTGATGTTAGCATTTTTCTAAGCCAGAAATAGTGGCACGTGGAGCATGTAAATTTTGATGGAGTGAATGCAATTATAATGAGGGGTGAGAAAGGTCCAGAACATGGTATTTTTGAGAGGAGAAGGCAGAATCAGAGTGCTATAGCCAATGCATCATGAGACTTGAGGGCAATGAGTTCCTGTGGAGAGCAAATGAAAGGGACTCAGAAGGAGAATTTAAAGGACAGAATTAATCCTGGACAAAACTGTAAAAACAGAGTATAGGCAGGTATGTAATCCACAATCAAATCTCAAATGTCCACAAAAGAGGATTTACCTTATTTGTAGTTCTATAATGGAATTTAACTTGGTTCATGAGATCCTGTTGAGTTTACCAGCAAGATAAGTTAATCTAGCAATGTCAATGTTTTCCTCACTCCAATTAAAAAAAAAAATCAGGGTTTACAGATCAATTTTTTGGCATAAGTATTTATTTTATTCAGAAATCCCCCGCCCTTTTCTTCCTAACCCCAGTGCTGGGGTTTACCTAATTTCTTAGGATCTTATATTTCATCCGTCATTGCTTTCCCTGGCCTGGTTGATATCTGTGGGGCACTGGCTTCTATTTCTCTTCACCTAGACTGGGGCACCTGTTAATCTCATTTTGGCTTCCAGTTGCTAGATATCTCTCTCATCCAAACCATGGGGCACATTGAAATGTATAGCCAATTTTCAGCCAAACTTTTGAAGTGAGGAGTATAAATGTGTAGGTTGGAAATCTTTGAATCATTTCCCAGCAGGCTATCTGGGAACCAGACAGAGGAGCTTATCTCACATTTTCTCTCTCTCTCTCTCTCTTTTTTTTTTTCCTAAAGTTTTATTCTATTTCATTTTCCTACTTAATAGGGTTAATTGACAAGTATAATCATACATATTTAACATGTATGATGTGATGATTAAATATACATATACATGGCAGAATGATTATCTACATCAAGATATCAACACATCCATTACCTCACATAATTGACTCTTTGTATGTAAATGTGTAGTCAGTAGGCTTAAGATGATCTCTCAGTAACTTTCAAGTATACAATACCATATTGGTAACTATAGTTACCACACCTATACAGTAGATCCTCGGAACTTATTCTTCTTATAGCTGAAAGTTCGGGCCCTTTGATCTACATTCCCCATTTCTTCCTTTCCCAGCATTTGCAACCACCATTCTGTACTGTTTCTATGAAATCCTCTCCAAGCTGCCACTCTCCCAATACCTCCATGTTTTCATCAACCTGGAAATTTCTGAACCCTGTCCTTAGGGGTTTTTACAGAGGCTTCATTTCATAGACATGATTGATTACATTATTGGCCATTGGTGATTGATTCCCTCCCTGAAGGTGGATGGGGTACTGAGAGTTCCAATTCTCTAATCACATGGTTGGTTCTCTTGGCAAGTAGTCCATAATCTTAGGCGCTTACCAAAAGTCTCCTCATTATGAAAACAAAAGATAACTTTATTGCTTCCCTCACTTAGATTAATTCCAACAGTTTTAGGAGTTCTGTGCCAGAAAGTGGGTGAAAGACCAAATATACATTTTTTTTTTTTATAAATCACAATATTACAGATAGTATTAGGAAGTGGGGCCTTTTGGAGGTAATTATGTTTAGATGAGGTCATGACGGTAGAGCTCCCATGAGGGTATTAGTGTCCTTATAAGTGCAGGAAGAAAACTCAGTGCTTTCTCTCTCCACCATATGAGGGATACAGCAAAAAAGTGGCTGGCTACCTGCAAACCAGGAAATGGGCTCTCACCAGACACCAAATCTGCCAGCACATTTATCTTGGACTTTCTAGTTTCCAGAACTGAGAGAAATAAATGTTTATTGTTTAAGCCCCACAGGGTATGGTATTTCATTATAGCAGCCCAAACTGACTAAGACACCAACAGGATCTTATAGAATAAAAATTCATAAAGATAGGTTTTCAGACTGTGTTATGTACCATGTATCCACAGCTCTTAGGGCAGGACTTGGCACACAGTAGAACTAAAATAATTTATTAATGAGTGCATAGAAGTTTTTATGCTGCTATTCCACTATAGATTATCTATAATTAATTATATGAAAAATATATAATGATGTAATTAAATAGTTTATGGTAAAAGCCTAAAAAACAGGGACTTGATTATAAAATTAGATTAACTATTGAGAAATAATGTTGCACAGTCCCTTGGACTTTCTAGAACATGGACAGCCTATTTAAATGCAGAACTATGTAAATATTCATGAACATGACTTTTTGAAATAGGGTCATTCATGTAGTTTAATTCCATTAAACGAGATTTATTTTCTATATGGATGACATCCAATAGGACAGGGAGTCAATTCTGTGGGTAGCAGTTAACATTGCTTGATTGACATTTTTACACATTCACAAAAAAATGTCACTCTGAGTTCCAACTTCTTTGACAGTGGGGAGAAGTTTTTTTAAGTTATAACACACAAACATCTTCATTCTTGAACCACTCTTTTAATGACTTCATTATTTTCCTGCAATGTTGTCTGGAGATATAGTAACATAGTCATTTTCTGTGCTATGAAAAATGTAAAAAGTATGTAGATTGGCTTTTCCAGAATACCTCTTTAGGAGGGAATGAAGCAAAACACAACTTCTCCAACAGTCCTTAAGCATGCTGCTCCATTCAGGGCAGAAGATCTCTTTATTTCATCCCTTTTCTGGTTTTTGATGGGGCATGAGGAAGGTCCAAGTGATATTTTGAGTTTAATTAGCATTATCCACTGGGGTGGGAAGGGAAGCAGGAAAGAAGGCTTGATTACCAAGTTTCTATTGCTTACATTATCAAATAAAAGCTACTTTGTCTAGTGGTTAAGCTTTCCACAGTCTAGTATCAACAATCATTTCAGTCTATATTTATTTCTGGTATCAAATACCATTTTTATCTATACTTATTTAGAATTCAGTTTTGCCTTGACAGTGATAATATACACCAGAAGGAATATCTCCTTTTCCTTTGTGCTTCAAGCAAAAGAAATGCTATTGAATATTAAGGCTGACTACTTCCTCCAAAGAGAAAACTTTTCTTAATGCTTGTAAGGTGTCTTTTTTATACCATTGAAGATATTCATTTTATTTTTTTTCAAAGATTTTATTTATTTATTTATTTGACAGAGAGAGAGAACGTGTGTGAGCACGGGACCATAAGCAGGGGGAGAAGCAGAGAGAGAGGGAGAAGCAGGCTTTCCCGCGGAGCAGGGAGCCCGATGCGGGTCTTGATCCCAGGACCCTGAGATCATGACCTAAGCCAAAGGCAGATGCTTAACTGACTGAGCCACCCAGGTGCCCCAAGACATTCATTTTATTTAATTTTTGTTTTTTTTTAATTATTTTAGTTTTCTGATAGATTTTTTTTATTATTAAGACTTTTTATTTTTAAAGCAGTTTAATGTTTACAGCAAAACTGAAAGGAAGATACAGAGATTTTCCATATATCACCTAACCCCACACATGCATTATCAACATCCCCCACCAAAATGGTCTATTTACTACAATTGATGAACTTACATTGACGCATCTTAATCGAAAATCCATAGTTTACACTAAATTTTTGACTCTTGTACATTCTATGAGCCTGGAAAAATGGATGATGATATGTTTCAATCATTATGGTATCATAGAGAGTATTCTCAGAGCCTGAAAATTCCTCTGTGCTGCACCTATTCATCTGCCCCCAAACCCACCCCCTAAAACCACTGCTCTTTTTTATTGTCTTCATAGTTCTGCATTTCCTGAAAAGACATTCATTTTAATTTGATATTTTTTATGCTTACTTTCTTATGTTTATTTTAAATGTACTATCATATAGGATGATAATGTGGGAAAATGCTTCTAGAATAATCAGCTGGAGAGATAAGACACAAAGGATATTGTGAATAATTCTAGAGTATATAGAGTACTGGAAAGACAAAAGAGAGATGGACAGTAGTGAAATAAAATGGAAGGGCTTAATATCTTCCATTAAATCATAAAACACATGTCATGGAGATATAAGAGTCAACTTTCATTTATAATATGATTGCTCCGTCATTAAGTGATAGAAGTTAAATATGTGGTAAGACAGGTATCTCATTTGTGTAATTATTCATAAGCTCTATTAAATGATTTTGCTTCTTTGGCCTGTGAGCAGACACATGTAGTGGAAGGCAACTTTAGAACCTGCCCTGGGCTGTCAAGTGATAATCATTTCTTACAGCACATAGAAAAAAAAAATGTGTCTTCATATTTCAGTGAGTTGTTTGGGGCTTGTGTAGAGCATTTAAATTACTTCGTTTAGACAAGATTTCCTATTTGATTCGAAATGTATGTTCAGACTCATGTTTTGTTATAGAATTCAAAGTTATGTCTAAGTTATTTGCATTGTGAGAAAGGGACAATTTATTAATTTGATGATAAAGTTAGTTGAGTATTGAAATATTTTACTTCTCATCTTCTTTGTCCACCTCAATCTTAGTCCAGGTGGTGGTCAGGAATGATTTCTTCAGGCAACTTCACACACTTAATTTCACAACGAGATAGAGAACTTTCAGTTTATATCATTATTCTTTAAAAGGAAAGAATCTTCTCATTCTTAAAAATGCTTATCATAAGCCACGAAAACATTTTTATAGAAATTAATATCCTAACAGATAGTTATGTCCAGACCCCACTCTGCAAATACCACTACTACTATTATTACGACTAAAATGATGAAGATCCATTTCATGACACGTTAGGCTATAATCTTACAATTTTATATATATATGTGTGTGTGTGTGGAAATATGAAGAAATTTAAATAGCATCAGTCATTACATAAGTATACTGACTATAAAAAACTTTGTAAAACCATAAAATTTTAATGTAAAAATATTATAGTCTAAGAGATAATCAGGACAGATTTTACTTTCATAGTAGTCTGGATTATTAACAAACTTTGAACTGCTATTATCATTGGAATATTTTTCTCCTAATATTGACATCACATTTTAAACCATTTTTTCACTACTTGGTTAAAACCGTTGTTTTTATTAAATTTTTTTTTCAATATAATTGACTTAACCACTGATTGTTGAGACTAAACACTGATCAGTTGTGATATATCTATAAGGGGAAAGTATTTTGTGTTCTTGAATCACTTTTCCAATGTAAAAAGTAGATGGTTAAGGGATTTAAAAAAAATTATAAATTCTAGGGCTATGCATATCAAATGAGGCTGCTTCTCTTCATCAATGTACCTCTCAGGAATATCATGTGTAACAGGAGGCCACTGTGCTATATATATCGTCATTTATTACATTTGTTTATTTAAAGATTTATTTATTTATTTTAGAGAGAGAGAACAGGATCCGAGTGGGGTGAGGGGCAGAGAAAGAGAGAATCCTCAAGCAGATTCCCTGCCCAGCACGGAGCCCCACGTGGGGCTCGATCCCAGGACCCTGAGATTATAACCTGAGCTGAAATAAACAGTAGGATGCTCTACCGACTTATCTAACCAGGCACCCCTAGACATGATCATTTAAAAGAAGAAAAAGTTTAATTTTTTTTGACCGGCCTGTAGCTACACTGGATATCTGACTCCTGATGTTTTATACAAGTTTTAGCTGCAAATGCAGGTATCAGTGTCTATCATCTAAAAATGTCCACAAAGCATCTGGTAAGTCTGCAGGTAGTAATATATATACGACTATGTTGGCAAGAAAAAGACTGGACAGAGCAGTTTCTCAGATAGTGGATGAAAAGAATGCCATAAATCAAGAAATCGCTTTTCAAATGAAGAGCAAGCCCAACTATTTGATTTTAAAGTCATGATCTTAGAGACATTTATTCGTAAATAGTTAACTTATGATTTTCTGAAATATCATAGTGCTTAACATACTGTCTTCTCTTTGTTGTATGTCATGCCATACATACATACATGGCATGCCATGTCATGTTATGTGAGATCGCTTCCTGTGAATTGTCTTTCACCTTTACTATTTTCAAGTTATCCATGCAAAATAATCCCTCTTTTTTCCCCTAATCAGAAATCACTTTATACTGTAGTGATTTATGAATTTATGGATTTTAAGGATTTAAAGAAAAGAAAAGCAGACACAGACTTAGGTTTGGAGAAACATACAATGAAAGAAATATTGTACATGTATGTAATTAAAACGTGGCCTCTATTTTTCTGGTCTTTCAAAAATCAGATTGAGATGTTAAACTTCAGAGACTATTTTTTTTTGTCTAAAATACCTAAATGCACTAAAGGCATGTCTGAGAGGAGAGTACACCTCTGCGTCATTTCTTTGTTCTTTTTTTCAATCAGGCTTACAAGTGACTTCAGAGGAGACCTTGCCTGCAGCCAACTGCTGTTTGCATGCCGTGGGAAGCAGAGTGTGGCTGTCTTCACACCAGACCAAGTGCGTACACTCAATATGATAAAACATTACCGGAATCTTATGGTTTTATATAAAAGGTACATAGATTGCCCCACTTCCAGTTGGCTAAATAAGTGCATGGGATTTTTTCCATCAAGGTCACATAGCCCAGACATTCTCTGGACATTATAATACCACTTAGCACAAATGCAGCATGAGAGTATTTATTTTATTCTTTTCCCTCAACATACATAAAAATGTCACAGCATTTTTATGTTAATAGCATGTTTATGCTAATATAGTCTATTAATTCATATTCATATTAGACATTGTTATTCATTCTCCACTTTTGTACCTGAATGCAAATATTGAGCATACTCACAAGATGAAAGTTCCACTAATAATGGTTAACACCACTCTACCTTACCCACTGCCCTGATTGTCTCCTGGGTAACTGTTCCAATTTATGCAAAAGACACAAATTCATTCCTATTAAATATAATGAAAAAAGGGAAATAAAAAGAAAGGTCTTTGTGTTTGTAAAGACTGTTTGCTCTGTGGTCACATATGAAGTGTATTGATTCAGTCCAAGCCTGGACTGTTATATTTGCTCTGGATATCTACTAGCAAAATTTTCTCATCTCATTATTTTGTGATATTATATATTCTCAACAGCACATTTGCATTCAACATGTGATGTATCCTACATATTTCCATATATACCCTTTGTACCTACACCTCTTTATTACTTGTTTAATAAAATCATCTCAGAGGCAAGCAGAGCAGACTAAATAAATAAGAGCTCATCAGGAAAATGACTTGCAAATTCCCACTAGCAGTATGATTCTATTCATATATGAACCTGTGTTGTTAAGGAGGTGATGAACCTGGAGTTAAAGTGGGCTTAATTACAAAAGGGATATGAGAATATTATGAAATTCATTACAAAAGCCCTCTATAGCCAAAATCAATATGTTTGTTTATGGCATGAATTTGCAAGTTACCCTAACAGAATGAATAGGTCGGGTGAAACATATTAAATAACTCACTTGAATAAGTTGCAGGTCTGTGGAATAGGTATAAAAAGAGTACAATGGAACATAACAGAATAATATATATATATATATATTGGTAGTTCTTGTCCTAAGATGACTAGTAAGAAACATAGCTAAAAGGTTTTAAGCCAGTTAGTTACTACTGAGCCTCTGAAATAAAAATCTTAAATAGAAACTCCGGGTTCACTTTAGATGTTCAATACCCAACAGTATCAGTGATACTTAACACATTTCATGTGACATGGGAGAAGAGTGGAAAGACATCATCCCAGATGAGCTACTTATGAAGAGTTTATGGAAATGGCTGGCATAGATTATGGGTGGATGAAGAAATTACATGACTACAGTAACAGTCATGTTTTCTTAAAGAATTTCTGTGATATAACCTAAAGTTTCCTGCTATTTGGAATTTCCCAGAGAAGTTTATAGTTAGGAAATATTAAAATGTACATAATAAAATACATTTAGAATCCTCCATTCTCCAAATGGAGAAGAGAAGTGAGTCCCAAGGCTTCTTCAATATTGCTACTTTATATGAGAATAGACTATTTCAAAAGATGCGGATCATAAATGGCTGAACAATAACACCTGCCCCACACAGAAGATTATTACAGTGTTTCCCTATTATCTCAGCTGTAGAATGAAATACAGGACAGAGAAGCAAGGTACTTTCTTATGGATTTACAAGAATGAAGGAAGTTGGAAATAGCTTCATGGAAAATAGGAAAATAAATGGACTAAATGAGCTGACTAAAGTACAGAAGGATTGACAGCAACATTAATGGCTCAGTTGGGAGTAAAAAACAGAACTTTTATATGATGATGCAAATCTCAATAGTTTTGTGGGTTGTTGTTGTTGTTGTTTTTTCCCATCAGCAATCAGCAATTCTTTTTCATGTTATAATATCCAAAATCAGGCATGTTAAATAGTTCCTCAAAAATTGTCATAAATTGACCAATAAGCCAGATGGATCATGATGGCAATTGAATTTACAATTCTGCTGCTAAGAAAAAGAAATGTCAGATTTCTCTCTCCATTTTAGGTTCTTTTACCAATGCTTGTTTTCTTTTTTTTTTAAAGATTTTATTTATTTATTTATTTATTTGAGAGAGAGAATGAGAGAGAGAGAGAGAGAGAGAGAGAGAGCATGAGAGGGGGGAAGGTCAGAGGGAGAAGCAGACTCCCCGCTGAGCAGGGAGCCCGATGTGGGACTCGATCCCGGGACTCCAGGATCATGACCTGAGCTGAAGGCAGTCGCTGAACCAACTGAGCCACCCAGGCGCCCACCAATGCTTGTTTTCTAAAGTTAAAAATATTTTAGTCTTGGAGAAAGCCATAGCGGACTAAAGACTGAACATAAAGAATCACTTGGAATTGTGTATGAAGCATTGTGCTTCTGAAGCTGACATTTGGTGTAAGCCCGATAATGAGAAGAGAAGGAATGCACCACCTGATTATCAAGCAATGAGTGGAAAACAATGCTTCCAAAAATTATATTCAACACAGAAGAGGCACTATGGTAACAGAGGATACAGAGACCATAGCCTGTGTACCTGAGTAGTAATCCTGATCCTTCGTTTTAAGCAAGTCACTTAAGTCCCTTCTATGCTGCAGTACTCTCGTCTGTGAAATGGGGATTATGAAATAGCCACCCAATGGGTTTTTATGCAAATTAAATAAGTTAGCCTTTTTTATTTATTTATTTTTTTGAGTTAGCCTTATAAAGCATTTAGAGCAGTGGCTGGAACATAGTAAGTTCAGTATTGGTATTTGTTAAATAAGTAAGCGCTGTCCAAAAATGTTTATTAAATATTCTGTCTCCTATGAGACTCCAAAATATAGAAAGATCAACAATATCTATAGCAGCACTGCTATTATTGTTATTGAAAAATTGTGATCTTGCTGGACTTTATTAAAATGAAGAACTTTCACTCTGCGAAACACAATTGTCAAGAGAATTAGAAGACAAGCCACAGACTGGGAGAAAATACTTTGCAAAAAATACATCTGATAAATGACTCATTCAAAATACACAAAGAACTCTTAAAATTCAATAATAAGAAAACTAACAACCTGAACAAAATATGGTCCAAAGACCTTAACAGGCACCTCATCAAAGATAACACACAGATAGCAAATAAGCATATGAAAAGATGTTCCACATCCTATATGAAATGCCAATTAAGACAACAATGAGTTACCTCTACACACCTGTGAGAATGACCAAAATCTGGAACACAGACAATTGCAAATGGTAAAAGGATGTGCAGAGGCAGGAATTCAGACCCATAGCCAGTGGGGGTACAAAACGGAACAGCCCCTTTGGAAGATGGGAAGACAAAGAAGAGGAAGACAGTGGCTGATAACTCTACAACATAGACAAGCACCTAAAGAACTGGCCACAGTGTAGTTTCATTTCAGTAAATCTTCATTTGATTTCCCAGAAATCAGCATTTTGGATCAGTGAATATTAGTCACCTGCTGTGAAATAAAAGATAATTTACTTCTTCATCTTTGAATGATCTCAAGGTGTAATTTCATCTAAAGGGCATAAAAACCCAAGGCCACTTTTAAAGCAAGGCAATTCATAAATTTCTTTTGAAGGTTAGTTGTAAACACAGAGTAAAACTTCATTAGTTTAAATAATTGAAGGAGAAGCTTCTTTTTTTTATCAGTCTGAAAATTAGGTTGGCAGAATGTTGCCTATTATAATTCCTCCTGGACTTACTCTGATAAATAAATGTGAATCGTAAAATTATCACATTGTTTGTATACAAATGATTCTTGCTAAAACGTTTAAAAATGATTAAAAGACTTCAATATTTTGTATTTCCCCTCTGGCACTGTCAAAAATATCTGTTAAAATTTGAACAATTTATATAAGCTTTCTGGCACTTAGTTTAATTGTTTCTAAAATGGGATGAAGTTTAATGGTTTCTACCCATTTTTTTCTGTGATCTGTTATTTAAAATTTAAGATTAGTTTGAAATAACATTTCAAATTTGAAAAGAAATACCTGGGTTTCTGGTTTCTTGCCATAACCCCGAACCCTCACCAAGCCGGACACACACACACACACACACACACACACACACACACACACCACACACACACTGTAAGAAAAACAAATAAGTTATCTAGCTCTCTAACATAGCATAATTTTCTGTTCTTGGAATACCTACTAAACAGTTGAACTCTGCTTACTTGAGCCATCTAGCCAAGAAAGGGAGAGGCTCTTTTTGAAAATAAAATATAAGTCAAACTTGAACTCTGCTCACAAGTCTATATTGTGTGACTATGGGAAAGTTGCTATGAGCACTAGTGCCTCATCCACAAAGCAGAATTGGGGGAGGTAAATAATAAAACCAACATTACTGTTTTGTTTGGGTTTTTCTGTTTTATAAACATTAAAAAAAGTACTTCGCATTTGGATGCATTGGATGACAATTAGACTTTTATCTGTACCCCCAGGAGTAATTTAGGCACCTGTTAGGCCTTTTTGCTTCAGAATCCATAGGACCCTGCAATTGTTTCAGTATTTCTTTCTTCTTCACTGAGAAGTAGAATAATTTTTTAAAAATAGGGCTAAATTGACAAAATCTTCATCTGTCAACTTAACAAAAAGAACCATAGAGTATAAAAAATGTTTACTATGGTGGCAAACCTTGATATGAAGACAAAATAGATACAGTCTGTTAATGATTTGAGTGTGCATGTGTGTGTGAGTGTGTGTGTTCTAATACACATTTTTTAAAATTCTTTTTTTAAATATTTTATTTATTTATTCATGATAGACAGAGGGAGAGAGAGAGGGAGAGAAGCAGAGGGAGAAGCAGGCTCCCAAGGAGCAGGGAACCTGATGCGGAACTCGATCCCAGGACTCTGGGATCATGACCTGAGCTGAAGGCAGACGCTTAACCATTTGAGCCACCCAGGCGCCTGTAACACACATAAAAAATGTTACTAGTCCCAGTTCCATGGCCAATGATTATAACTATGCCCTTGCATCTAGGCTTGAATTTTATGCACCTGGCTCACTTTCTCATATGTTGGCAAAATAACAATTTAATTCAATCTCTAATTTTTTTTAAGATTATTTATTTTTTTATTTGACAGAGAGAGAGATAGCGAGAGAGGGAATACAAGCAGGGGGAGAGGGAGAGGGAGAAGCGGGGTTCCTGCAGACCAGGGAGCCCGATGCGGGGCTCGATCCCAGGACCCTGGAATCACGACCGGAGCCAAAGGCAGCCGCCTAACTACTGAGCCACCCAGGTGCCTCTCGGTTTCTGAATTCTTTTAGCTTGCAAACCTGTGCTGCTTTTTGTGAATAAGGAAATTGTTCATACCTATTTAAATATATGAACAAAAAACCAAACTGAGTTCTTAATGCCGCCAGAGAATCATACTATAATTACATGATCCATTTATTTTCCTAATGTCCTACAGTATTATCTCAAACCTTATTTTGTCTCCTAAAACCTTCAACATTTCCTATCCCATCTACATTCTTAGATAATAACCTTGCTTCTGAATTCACTGCAAAAATTGAGGCACAGAAGAAAATATTGACAGTCTCCCCATGACATCTACTCATATGTGAGCATCTGCACACAAATGAGCAAATTTCTGCCTTTCATGAGAAATGAACTCTTTATTTACCTATTTAATGTCCATTGCTCAGTCTGTATGCTTGATCACCTCTTCTCTTCCCTACCCAGACATTGCTCCAACATTACTCTTTCCTTCATCATTAAAATGTATCTCTCTAATTAATTGTTTCAATCAGCACTGAAACATTATATATATGTATATATATTTAAATTTCTATCTTAAATAAAACCTTTTGACCCTGCTTCTCTAACGTCCTTGGTCTTCTTTGCAGCAAAATTCTGTGTGAAATAGTTGTCTATATTCACTATCTTCAAATAACTGTTTTACATTTTCTTTTGAGGTGAGCATTTACCCCAGCCATTTCACTAAAACTACTCTTCTTGCTAAGGTCATCCACGTACTTTATGTATTATGCTCAACCGCAATGCCTATCCCTGCCATTTTGATACTCCTTAACCGGTCTCTTGCTTAGCTTACACTCTTGGATTTCCTCCTGCCCCACTGATGGTTCTGCATCAGTCCTCTTTGCATGCCTCCCTCTTCTTTTAGATTATCACCACTGGCCTACTTTAAGGATATCAGTTCTTGGCTCTCTTCTTCTGAAAAGCCACCCCCATAAAAATCTGATATTATACAATGCTATTAACAATAAATACATAGGATCATATTGGCAGCTCAGACTCCTATAATTCAGAAATATTATCCGGTATCAAAGATGACTAATGAATTTTGAGGCACAAATGAAGCACAAGAGAGGTCCAGGACTATCAACAAGGGTCTATAGTTTCTTCCATTCTGCCCTGGACCTGCTCTGAGTACAGATTAGTGCAAGCGGTCTCTAAGTGTTGTATGTGCTTCAGATCACTTACAAAGAAGGGATCATTTTGGTTGAGAAATTAGACCATTTTGTGCTCAGATAAATGATGTGCATAACATATTCCATAGGCCACTTACATAAATTCATAGATTATAGGTGTACTGTAAGCAATTCTAGATCAGATGCATTTTTTAAAAACCATTCCAAAGATAAAGAGTCTTCTGCTAGCATATACTATTTGTTTCTTTAACAGGAAGCTCTCATTAGCATATTTATAAGGAGATTTGACCATATCATGTGCCTTCTTTATTTTTCCTGGTAAAGCAAAACTGAACGGAGAGCAGATTAGCTGTTTAACTATACAATTCCTGCATTGTATCACGTTTTTATCCTAATGACTCCCAATTTATATATCCAGTCAGATTCCTCTCCCGGACTGCATAATATTTTGTCCGAGGGCATTCTCAATATCTCTACTAAGACGTTAAAGAAACATCTCCTACTTAACATGTCAAAAACTTAGCTCCTAATAAACCATTTCCTCTACAATCTCCCCCATGGTGATTGATGGCTATTCTTTGCTTCAAGTTCAGGAGTCATCAATTTAGGGCAACTTGATCTAATTCAGCCCACTACAACCACCTATCTTTGTAAATGAAGTTTACTGAAACACAGCCATACCTTTTTGTTTATATATTGTCTCTGGCTGCTTTCTGGACGCAACAGCCAGTTTAAAACGGTTTAACAAGGAGCCTGGAAAGTTTAAAATGTTTGCTTTACTGTCCTTTGGAGAAAAAGGCTGCCGCTAATAATTGTCCTTTCACCTAATCTCACTGTTAGGTTTTCATAGTAAAATGTTTCTGTCTGCAAAAACGAGCTGTGAATTTTACCTTCTTTTAACTTGTTAGGAATAATCTTGTAATTTAAAATATTTCCCTTTTGGGGAACCTGGGTGGCTCAGTTGGTTCAACTCAGGTCTTGACCTCAGGATCAAGAAAGAGTTCAAGCCCGGCATTGGGCTTACGCTGAGTGTGTAAAAAAATAAATAAATAAAATATTCCCTTATTTCTGATAGGTTTTTCTTTGGTACATATAGTATTTCTAAATATATTCCTTATTGCTCAAGTATGTGAATGTTTTCAGCTAGTTACAATGTGTATAGCAAAAATATTTGGTATGTTTTTAGTCTTGTGATATTTTTAATAATTGCTTTAAAGAAAAGTCTCTTTTTTTTTCTACTTATGCTTTAATTTAGTGTTTTGTACCCTTCCTTCCAGTTTATTACTTTTCCATTCATATCTGTCTAATTTGCTATAAAACCCATCAACTGAGTTCTTAATTTTGATTCTTATGTTTGTGTGTGTGTGTATCGGCTTATTTTTCAAATATTTTATGCCTTTTTAAATGTAATTGTTTTCAGATGTCAAAGTGTTCAAATTTAAACTGTTATAGCTTATAGTAACCATAATTTGAATTTGTAGCCTGTGTTTGATATTTCTAAATAATCCATATAAGACTGTTTCAATTGTCTGTGGATTCTGCTCATACTTTATCAATGTCTTGTTTCTTTGTGTGCTAACTCTATACTGGACCTTGTGTTGGAAAAAAAATATATTTCTAATAATACTTGCTTATTTAACTTTAGGGTGTTTATATTTTCTTTAAAATATGATATGTTTTGCTTGTTTTTGTTGCAATCTCAGATCATATTAATCTAAATTCAGAATTTATTTTTAAATTCAAGCCTTAGAAGGCCATGTGAGGGCATCTGGGTGGCTCAATTTGTTAAGCATCTGCCTTCACCTCAGGTCATTGCTTCTGGCTTCCTGCTCATCAGAGAGTCTGCTTCTCCCTCTCCCTCCTGCTCCTGCTCACTTTCACTCCTCTCTCTCTCTCTATCTCTGTCTCAAATAAACAAATAGTCTCAAAAAAAAAAAAAAAAAAGAAGACCATGTGAAAACAGGCTTTAATGCATGATAGGCTCCTTTAGTCCATTTGAACCTTAACTTTGATGGCAAAGAACTTTGGGTCCTAGGTTAATATATTGGATGATTAATCAGAATCCCCAAATTTTTCAGACTGTGGTCTTTTTCAAGGTCCTTAGACCAAACACACAGATCCTTTTTAAAGCTCTTTATTCCTTGATTATAAATGCCTTCAGAATAATAGGACCTTGGTTATTGAGATTCCTTCCTTCCTTCCTTCCTTCCTTCCTTCCTTCCTTCCTTCCTTC